>NW_028319017.1:800000-1132330 GCF_062004578.1 Staurois parvus
TTGTTAAAGTTATCACCAAAGCACTGTCTGTCATACGCACACACATAAACACACACAAAAATGGTATGTGTGTACAAATATACACACCGCTCAAAAAAATGAAAGCAACACTTTTTAATCAGAGTCTAGCATCGAGTCAATGAAACTCCTGGGATATTGATCTGGTCAGGTAAGTAGCAGAGGGGGTTGGTAATCAGTTTCAGCTGCTTCGGTGTTCATGAAATTAATAATAAGTGCACTAGATGGGCAACAATGAGACGACCCCCAAAACAGGAATGGTTTTACAGGTGAAGGCCACTGACATTTTTTCCCTACTCATCTTTTCTGACTGTTTTTCACTAGTTTTGCATTTGGCTTGGGTCAGTGTCACTACTGGTAGCATGAGGCCATACCTGGACCCTACAGAGGTTGCACAGGCAGCCCAACTCCTCCAGGATGGCACATCAATACGTACCATTGCCAGAAGGTTTGCTGTGTCTCCCAGCACAGTCTCAAGAACATGGAGGAGATTCCAGGAGACAGGCAGTTCCTCTAGGAGAGCTGGACAGGACCGTAGAAGGTCCTTAACCCATCAGCAGGACCAGTATTTGCTCCTTTGTGCAAGGAGGAACAGGATGAGCCCTGCCAGAGCCCTACAAAATGACCTCCAGCAGGCCACTGGTGTGAATGTCTCTGACCAAACAATCAGAAACAGACTTCATGACGGTGGCCTGAGGGCTCGACATCGTCTAGTGGGCCCTGTGCTCACTGCCCAGCACCATAGAGCTCGATTGGCGTTTTCCATTGAACACCAGAATTGGCATTGGTGAAAGTCTTGAACCCATTGTCAGACCCTACGCTGGTGCAGTGGGTCCTGGGTTCCTCCTGGAGCAGTGGGTCCTGGGTTCCTCCTGGTGCAGTGGGTCCTGGGTTCCTCCTGGTGCAGTGTGTCCTGGGTTCCTCCTGGTGCAGTGGGTCCTGGGTTCCTCCTGGTGCAGTGGGTCCTGGGTTCCTCCTGGTGCATGACAATGCCCGGCCTCATGTGGTGAGAGTATGCAGGCAGTTCCTGGAGGATGAAGGAATTGATACCATTGAATGGCCCCCACACTCGCCTGAACTAAATCCAATAGAACACCTCTGAGGTGTCATGTTTTGGTCCATCTGACGCCGCTAGGTTGCACCTCAGACTGTCCAGGAGCTCAGTGATGTCCTGGACCAGATCTGGGAGGAAATCCCCCAGGACACCATCCGTGGTCTCATTAGTAGCCTCCCCCGACGTTGTCAGGCATGCATACAAGCACATGGGGGCCATACAAACTACTGAGGACCATTCTGAGTTGCTGCAATGACATTTCAGCAAAATGGACTCGTCTGCTGCATCATTTCTTCGCTTTGATTTTTGGGGTGTCTTTGAATTCAGTCCTCTGTAGGTCGATCATTTTCATTTCTATCAAACGATGGGGCATCCTTATGCTCCTCACCCATCACCCCATCCATGTCAGTATAGAGATCCAGCAGGAGATTCCTCCCCATTGAGATCTGATGGGTTTTCAAAGTCTTCCTTTCATTTCTTTGAGCGATGTATATACGTGTGTGTCTGAAATATCTAATTACGAATAAACGTCTAAAGCTGCAATAGTTTGTCCGGCTTTTATCTCTGTGTTAGTTATGCATGCAATGTAACATTCATATTCTGTATTTGACTTTATGGAATCCTGCCAAAATCCAGGATTTGCCCTGGCCTGCGGTGGGAAGGTACAAGGAGTACAATTCGCAGTGATAAGAAGGTGACATTGAAAATTCACTGATAAAAGGAATCCACAGCTGCTCTTTCTTTTGAGTCTGATTGCACATATGCATTTATTTGTTTTCTTTTTGATATTTAAATCATACAAAAAAAGAAAAGATTCTAGAAGACTTCGCCAATTCTGTTCATCTGATGCAAGTTTTTTTTGTAAGATCTCCTATTGAATGGTATTTTTTAATGTCATCATTCTTTAACTCCGGTTTTCTGTATTCTCAATATTTTCTGAATGCTCTGCATTTATTTTTTGTAGTTTATACAAATCCAATAAAATGCGTATGGAACAAAATGAAAAGATTCACATTTTATTATTCTTTGTTGTTAAAAGACAAATATATGAATGATTTCAAGTTCCATGTTTTCCACTTGCAGGCAGCAGGTGGAGCCCTGATCAAATTCTCTTTGCACTTGTTGTGCTATAGAGACCTGAATAGTAAGCACACCATCATCCCACTCCTATAGCAGAGGTAGCAGATCTTAATTAGTCGGATACAAATGCTGCAGGTAGGCCTCATTATAGGAATCCTAGCGTGCTTGGCAAACCAAGTGTTATGTGTGCATCAAGAAATAAATGTTTTTTAGTAAACTAAAAGCCCCATGTCAGATATAACATTTTTATTATTATTATACAGGATTTATATGGCGCCAACAGTTTTCTCCGCATTTTACAATATACAGGGAGATAATACAGCAACAATACAGTTCAATACAAGAGGGATAGGAGGGCCTGATCCTGGGAGCTTACAATCTAAGAGGGAGGGGCTAGTGGTACAAAAGGTAATAACTGTGGGGAATGAACAGATAGGAGGAATAGAAGATTTGGTTATTAGCTGAAGGAAGGATAGGCTTCCCTGAAGAGAGAGGTTTTCAGAGATCGCCTAAAAGTTGGCAGAGTAGGCGATAGTCTGATAGATTGGGGTAGAGAGTTCCAGAGGATGGGGGAAGCTCTGGAGAAGTACTGGAGACAAGCATGGGAGGAAGAGACAAGGGAGCTAGAAAGCAGGAGGTGGTGCGAGGAGCGGAGAGGACGGTTTGGGTGATATTTGGAGACAAGATTGGTGCTGTAATTTGGGGCAGAGTTATAAATGGCTTTATATGTTGTTAATGTTTCAAATTTATTTCATTGGGCAATGGGAAGCCAGTGGAGAGATTGGCAGAGAGGAATGGATGACACTGAGTGTAGGCCAGTGGAGGGATTGGCAGAGAGGGAATGATGACACTGAGTGGAGGCCAGTGGAGGGATTGGCAGAGAGGGATAGAGGACACTGAGTAGAGGACAGTGGAGGGATTGTCAGAGAGGGGTGGAGGACACTGAGTGGAGGCCAGTGGAGGGATTGGCAGAGAGGGGTGGAGGACACTGAGTGGAGGTCAGTGGAGGGATTGGCAGAGAGGGGTGGAGGACACTGAATGGAGGTCAGTGGAGGGATTGGCAGAGAGGGATAGAGGACACTGAGTAGAGGACAGTGGAGGGATTGTCAGAGAGGGATGGAGGACACTGAGTAGAGGACAGTGGAGGGATTGTCAGAGAGGGATGGAGGACACTGAGTGGAGGTCAGTGGAGGGATTGGCAGAGAGGGGTGGAGGACACCGAGTGGAGGTCAGTGGAGGTATTGGCAGAGAGGGATGGAGGACACTGAGTGGAGGTCAGTGGAGGTATTGGCAGAGAGGGGTGGAGGACACTGAGTGGAGGTCAGTGGAGGGATTGGCAGAGAGGGGTGGAGGACACTGAGTGGAGGTCAGTGGAGGGATTGGCAGAGAGGGGTGGAGGACACTGAGTGGAGGGATTGGCAGAGAGGGGTGGAGGACACTGAGTGGAGGTCAGTGGAGGGATTGGCAGAGAGGGATGGAGGACTCTGAGTGGAGGTCAGTGGAGGGATTGGCAGAGAGGGATGGAGGACACTGAGTGGAGGTCATGGAGGTATTGACAGAGAGGGGTGGAGGACACTGAGTGGAGGTCAGTGGAGGGATTGGCAGAGAGGGATGGAGAACTCTGAGTGGAGGTCAGTGGAGGGATTGGCAGAGAGGGATGGAGGACACTGAGTGGAGGTCAGTGGAGGGATTGGCAGAGAGGGGTGGAGGACACTGGGTGGAGATCAGTGGAGGGATTGGCAGGGAGGGCTGGAGGACACTGGGTGGAGTTTAGTGGAGGGAAGCTCACAGCTCAGTGGTGATGAAAATGAAGGCTGATTGAAGGCTGGAGTGAGCCGAGGGCTAGAGAGATAGATTTGGGTGTCATTAATGTAGAAATGGCTTTGAAAGCCATGGGAGGCTATCAGCGGACCCAGGGAGGAGGTGTAGATCGAGAATAGGAGAGGAACAAAACCAGAACCTTGGGGAACCCTGATAGAAAAGGAGACGAGGAAGTAGGATTGTAAGTGACACCGAAGGTGCGGTGAGATTGGTAGGATGACGGCTAATGAAGAGTAATGGAGACCAAAGGAGTGGAATTATTTGAAGAGGAGGAGGAGGTG
Organism: Staurois parvus; assembly: GCF_062004578.1. Lineage (NCBI taxonomy): Eukaryota > Metazoa > Chordata > Amphibia > Anura > Ranidae > Staurois > Staurois parvus. The sequence goes on from NW_028319017.1 coordinate 804,255, forward strand.
ATCAACCGTATGTGCTTTGGTGCCATTCATTTTGAATTGAAAGCCTAATACACAAAGGCAATGCACCTGTGCTGACATGTACTGCGTTTCCGAAAAAGGGCCAGGCACAGGTTAAACCTTGCTGGGGTGATTTGGCATCTACATTAGTACATTACATTATGACGTTCGGCTTGTTGATGTCTTAATGCACCGAGATAGTGAGAACCCAGATATTTCCTTGAGAAACATATACTAGATCATACTGTATCATACAATGCTAAACAAAGAAGTGGCAAGGTCAGAATAAATTATATAAACATGAACTCAGGTTATTAATACCTTAACTATTTAGTTATATAAATTATTCATTTACATATCTACCTATTTTTTTGGTTGCTGAATACATCAAATAGTTTTTTCATTAAGACGGTATCGCCCTAACACTACAAATCATAAATTACATGCTCTAGTTTTCTATTCATACTACATGCTTGGTGTAGAGGTATTCCCCCTGAGGTCATCACAGAGGACAAGGGGGCGCTCTTTACATCTGGAGGAAAAGAAATTTAATCTCCAAACACGAAAAGTTTTCTTCACAGTAAGAGCTGTGAGAATGTGGAATAGACTCCCTCAAGAGTTAGTTGTGGCCAGCTCAGTGGATTGCTGTAGGAAAGTCCTGGACTCTTTCTTGGATACACAGAATATAACTGGATATAACATTTATAGGGAAAGGTGATCCAGGGAATATCCGATTGCCTCTCGGGGGATCAGGAAGGGGTTTTTTTCCCCTGCAGGAGCAATTGGATCGTGCTTTGCTGGGTTTTTGCCTTCCTCTGGATCAACTGTGGGTGTAGGATTGTAACTTTTTTCTTTTTTTAGTGGTTGAACTGGATGGACTTTTGTCTTTTTTCAGCCAGACTAATTATATAACTATGCTATGCCTCCTGGATGCATGTAACTGGTATAAAAAAAGGAAGAATTCTAGGAAATGATGTGAGTACGGACTGGGGCGGAATGATAGCTCATGGAGCCCCCAGGCAATAGGGGATCATGGGGCCCCTGTGTCCTTGCCCCAACTCAAAAAAGTCTATGAAAAAGGTACCAGAGGCATCTTATGGGGCCCCCTACTACCGGTTTAACAATGAAGTCCAATGTCAGTTGGATGCGCCATATTTGTGGGATCTCCGTGGAAGCTGGAAATCACTGTAGTAGACACTGCTACTACATTGCTGCTATACCACTACTACAGTAATTGCCATTGGCTTCCAGATCCCAAGCCGAGCGACTGCTCTGATGCGTAGTGAAGGTCTCGCACTTGGATGAGTGTCATTGAGGGAATACTTTGCATTTTTTCAGTGGTGACCAGGGACGGACTGACAACACATGGGGCCCCCGGCAATAGGGGATCACGGGGCGCCTGTGTCCTTGCCCAAACTCACAAAAGCCTATGAAAAAGGTACCAGAGGCATCCCTTGGGGCCCCCTACGGACCCCGGGCCCTCGGGCAGTGCCCGAGTTTCCAAATGGTCAGTCCACCCCTGGTAATAACAATGAATTATCAAAACACTGAGTGAAAAAAACAGCATAAAATAAAAAAAAAGCCATCATTTTTATTAAAATGCAACAATATATTTTAAAAATTCCAAATTAAAATCTAATTTGAAAAAAAAAAAAAGTTATAACCTAAATATGTAGATTAGTTTATATACAGTCATTGAATACATATCAACAGTGGTCTAGTCATGGATAGATCAGTTCAATTACGTTCAAAGATTTACCATCCGTTTGAGCATACCCTTTGGGTTCTCATTACACAGTATGATGTTTTAAGTAATTATTCTTTTTGTAAATACTTTATTTATACAAAAAGACAAGGGATGTACACAGCCGGCAGAGAGAACCATACACGATCCCCAATACACTGAATAGGAAGCAGATGCACCGACAATCACGCCAAGCAGGTATGTACAGAGACACCATGCAATATACAGTAGATTCAACAATGCATCAAGTACCATAGGCCTATAGTTTGTACAGAGCATGTATACCAGATGGTAGAACAGTTCGTCCAGTAAAGGTCCGCACCCCCCCTGGTTTTTCCCAACCAAAATAATGGAAAATAAATAGAAACAACAACAGTGAAGAAGAAAAAAAGATGTATGGACGTCAAAAGCATAACATAAAATAGTATTCCTATAGAACCCCAAAGCATCCAGGACATAGAAGAACAACAACAATAAAAATAATTTTAAAAAAAGGGAATTGGGGGGGAGAAGAAGGGGAGTAAAGGATATGGAAGGGAAGGATGAAAGGAAGATGGAGCACGATAAGTAGCTGTATAGAGAGGGGAATAGGGCCCATCCCTGTCCCCAGCCGGCGATGACGGTACCTCTAAGCGCTCCAGGATGGTTCTCTATTCATCAGAATAAGTCAATTCGTGCCAATAGATCCATTTCTTCAACAGTGTCTCTGTCAGCTGAGATTAAATCTTCCATTCTAATAATTTCCTCTACCTTGGCCAGCCACATAGCCATGGAGGGGGGCCTTGACTGCTTCCAAAGCACTGGAATACAGCTTTTAGCCACATTGAGGAGGTGAGGAAGAACTTTTGTAAGTCTGCCGTGGTATGGTATGATGGTGTAGAAGGAACCAGGCCGGTTCACGGGAAAGTCGATTGTTCTTGAATTTCTGAGTAATTTGCTGGACCTCTGACCAGAAGTCCTAGACGTGATCACAGGACCAGAAAATATGTAAGAAGTCACCTATTGCTTTTGCGCTACAAACAACCAGCACAGTTTTCAAGAAAAACAAAATGCATATACTTATTTGGATTACCCTGCACACCTTCTTTTCCACTGGAGGCAGTCAACAGATGGTCAGCCATTCATTGTACGGAAATATAGTTACATAGTCTGGCTGTAAAAAAGACAAAAGTCCATCCAGTTCAACCATAGAAAAAAAAAAGTTATAATCCTACACCCACAGTTGATCCAGAGGAAGGCAAAAAACCCAGCAAAGCACGATCCAATTTGCTCCTGCTGGGAAAAAATTCCTTCCTGATCCCCCGAGAGGCAATCGGATATTCCCTGGATCAACTTTCCCTATAAATGTTATATCCAGTTATATTCTGTGTATCCAAGAAAGAATCCAGGACTTTCCTACAGCAATCCACTGAGCTGGCCACAACCAACTCTTGAGGGAGTCTATTCCACATTCTCACAGCTCTTACTGTGAAGAAACCTTTCCGTGATTGGAGATTACATTTCTTTTCCTCCAGACGTAAACAGCGTCCCCTTGTCCTCTGTGATGACCTCAGGGGGAATAACTCTACACCGAGTTCACTATATGAACCACTGATGTATTATACATGGAGATCATATCCCCCCTTATGTATTATACATGGAGATCATATCCCCCCCTTATGTATTATACATGGAGATCATATCCCCCCTTATGTATTATACATGGAGATCATATCCCCCCCTTATGTATTATACATGGAGATCATATCCCCCCCTTATGTATTATACATGGAGATCATATCCCCCCCTTATGTATTATACATGGAGATCATATCCCCCTTATGTATTATGCATGGAGATCATATCCCCCCTTATATATTATACATGGAGATCATATCCCCCCCTTATGTATTATACATGGAGATCATATCCCCCCTTATGTATTATACATGGAGATCATATCCCCCCTTATGTATTATACATGGAGATCATATCCCTCCTTATGTATTATACATGGTGATCATATCCCCCCTTATGTATTATACATGGAGATCATATCCCCCCTTATGTATTATACATGGTGATCATATCCCCCCTTATGTATTATACATGGAGATCATATCCCCCCTTATGTATTATACGTGGTGATCATATCCCCCCTTATGTATTATACATGGAGATCATATCCCCCCTTATGTATTATACATGGAGATCATATCCCCCTTATGTATTATACATGGAGATCATATCCCCCTTATGTATTATACGTGGAGATCATATCCCCCTTATGTATTATACATGGAGATCATATCCCCCCCTTATGTATTATACGTGGAGATCATATCCCCCCTTATGTATTATACGTGGAGATCATATCCCCCCTTATGTATTATACATGGAGATCATATCCCCCCCTTATGTATTATACATGGTGATCATATCCCCCCTTATGTATTATACATGGAGATCATATCCCCCTTATGTATTATACATGGAGATCATATCCCCCCTTATGTATTATACATGGAGATCATATCCCCCCCTTATGTATTATACATGGAGATCAAATCCCCCTTATGTATTATACATGGAGATCATATCCCCCTTATGTATTATACATGGTGATCATATCCCCCCTTATGTATTATACATGGAGATCATATCCCCCTTATGTATTATACATGGAGATCATATCCCTCCTTATGTATTATACATGGAGATCATATCCCCCTTATGTGTTATACGTGGACATCATATCCCCCCTTATGTATTATACATGGACATCATATCCCCCCTTATGTATTATACATGGAGATCATATCCCCCCTTATGTATTATACATGGAGATCATATCCCCCCTTTTGTATTATACATGGAGATCATATCCCCCCTTATGTATTATACATGGACATCATATCCCCCCTTATGTATTATACATGGAGATCATATCCCCCCTTATGTATTATACATGGAGATCATATCCCCCCTTATGTATTATACATGGAGATCATATCTCCCCTTATGTATTATACATGGTGATCATATCCCCCCCTTATGTATTATACATGGAGATCATATCCCCCCCTTATGTATCATACATGGAGATCATATCCCCCCTTATGTATTATACATGGTGATCATATCCCCCCTTATGTATTATACATGGAGATCATATCCCCCCTTATGTATTATACATGGTGATCATATCCCCCCTTATGTATTATACATGGAGATCATATCCCCCTTATGTATTATACATGGAGATCATATCTCCCCCCTTATGTATTATACATGGAGATCATATCCCCCCCTTATGTATTATACATGGTGATCATATCCCCCCTTATGTATTATACATGGAGATCATATCCCCCTTATGTATTATACATGGAGATCATATCCCCCCCTTATGTATTATACATGGAGATCATATCCCCCCCTTATGTATTATACATGGAGATCATATCCCCCCTTATGTATTATAAATGGAGATCATATCCCCCCTTATGTATTATACATGGAGATCATATCCCCCTTATGTATTATACATGGAGATCATATCCCCCCCTTATGTGTTATACATGGAGATCATATCCCCCTTATGTATTATACATGGAGATCATATCCCCCTTATGTATTATACATGGTGATCATATCCCCCTTATGTATTATAAATGGAGATCATATCCCCCCTTATGTATTATACATGGAGATCATATCCCCCTTATGTATTATACATGGAGATCATATCCCCCCCTTATGTGTTATACATGGAGATCATATCCCCCTTATGTATTATACATGGAGATCATATCCCCCCTTATGTATTATACATGGAGATCATATCCCCCCTTATGTATTATACATGGTGATCATATCCCCCCTTATGTATTATACATGGAGATCATATCCCCCTTATGTATTATACATGGAGATCATATCCCCCCCTTATGTATTATACATGGAGATCATATCCCCCTTATGTATTATACATGGAGATCATATCCCCCCTTATGTATTATACATGGAGATCATATCCCTCCTTATGTATTATACATGGAGATCATATCCCCCTTATGTATTATACATGGAGATCATATCCCCCTTATGTATTATACATGCAGTCATGCAGTGAACCAGGGTCTCACTCTCATCCTCAGTGGACAAAAATATAAAGAAAGAAATGCCCGTAGCGAAATAAAGAAGAAATAGCGCAGGGCATACATGACTAGTCCCAGAGTGGGGGAGGGAAGAGCAGAAAGGGTTAAGGTAGCTCCAGGGGGATTTGTTATTGTTAGTGGGGGGTAGCTGATTGGTAGAGGTTGGTGTAGGTGGGGTTTTGCTGCACCTTAGGGTGGGAGGTTCTGTTAGGGGGCGTCAGTTAGCTGGACGGCAAGAGTGTGAGCTTCCCTCCCGCCCTCCCTGTTTGGGTGAGTTTTGGGTCCCTCCAGGTAGAGGGGGGGATTATGTTGGTTCATAGGCGGTTGTTGGTCTTTGGAGGCGGTTCTTATTTGGAAGGTAAACAACAATGGTGTGGGACCCATCCGTGGTATGGGATGCCCGGGGACATTCCCAGTTAACCAAGGTTTAACTGGAAGGTGGTGGTGCTGCACTGCGGACGGGATGGTTGTCTCCGAGCTGGTTGGTTGCGGCTGGAGGCCCAGTGTATATGGTTGTCCGCAGGTGCATTTTGGATCGTTTTGGGGTGCCTTCGAAGACCAACAACTATTCTGTGGGTTTCTGTTATAAGGAATGGTTGGTGGCGGTTGTTGGTCTTTGGAGGCAGTTCTTATTTGGAAGGTAAACAACAATGGTGTGGGACCCATCGTTGGTATGGTGTGCCCGGGGACATTCCCAGTTAACCAAGGTTTAACTGGAAGGTGGTGGTGCTGCACTGCGGACGGGATGGTTGTCTCCGAGCTGGTTGGTTGCGGCTGGAGGCCTAGTGTATATGGTTGTCCGCAGGTGCATTTCGGTTCGTTTTGGGGTGCCTTCGAAGACCAACAACAATTCTGTGGGTTTCTGTTATAAGGAATGGTTGGTGTATTGTAACTTGAGTTGTTAATAAAAGGCCATGTTGGCCATTTACTCCAAAATTGGTGTTCTGTCTTTTGTTAGTATAATTGGTTAAGGGGAAGGGGGTTGGTGCGGAACGGTAATGGTGGTAATGGGGAAGTGGACGAGACTATCTCTGGTGCAATAGTCATGTATATATATATATACACTGTGTATGTATATGTATGTATTTGTGTGTATATATATATATATATATATATATATATAGAAGTTGCACTGCGTTGGACGTCTGACAGCTGAATGCAGTGTATACCATCAAGTATTAGGAATTACCGGCCAGACTTGTATAATAATCAGCTCTTGATACGCCAGGCTGTTAATTGAGGTCAAGTCATACATAATGTCTACATCCAAGATTTAATGTACTGTATATATAACAAGATCATGTTTGTAACATCCATGCAAGAAGCGAGAATGAAATGAAAACAGGCAGAGTCTATATATGAGATGCCTCTAACTCTATTGCTCCCCCTTATATTCTCCCATTACGCCATCACAATTGCCTTGGGTAGCGCAGAACATGACATCACACATCGTCTGTGTGACAGACCCAACCAGGACAGGGGCTTTTGGAGGTGACTTCAGGCTAGCCGCTTGCCTACTGACCATGGGTCCTGGCATCTGAGTGGGCTCTATTCTTTGGGAGGTGTGTGCCCGGGGGAGTAGTTTCACTTTGGATTCAAGTCCATGTCTCCCCAAAGCACACAGACACTAAGAACTGGAGGACCAGGATACAGATGTGGGGCTTCTGTGCCCAAACCAGCATTGACTGCTTCAACCCCTTCCCCCCATCCTAGCCTCAGAGACTCAGAGCAGATGTTAATATAATCAGCTCAAAACACCTGATGTTGAAGTCTCTTGCTATAATATGTTTATTAAGGTGTTATGTGTTTATGTTGTGTATTTATTCCATTGTTAATTGAGTTATTTCAGTCACCTATTGTTTCTGTCTGTTGGCTAGTCCTCCTGGAGGTTCCTATATGATGAGATTAGTCTGGTGTGAACTTTACCTCATTATCTAATCACTGTGGGATTTGGGGCTGGGGGATGTGTGTTTATCCCAATGTGTAATGTTTGTTTTTATTGTTCATGTGGGGACTGCCCCTATTTCTGAAGTGTTTAAAAACCTGTATTCCTGTGCAATAAACAGTTCCAGTTTGAACCTATGCTGGTGTTGTCTAGTACTTGGGTGCAATGCCCAACTATAATACCTTGGTCCTGTGCCCCAGTGGCAAGGAAGTAATTCTCTGATGGAAGCACTCAAGTGGCTTTTCCAGGTGGTACATCACAGTCTGGAAGCAAACGTGCATGTGCATTGGGCTCTAGCACATAGCGCAGCTGCCTGGATTGTCAGATGGGACCCGTTCATAACTTCACCTAGTTTTTTTTTTTTTTTAGTTTTGGATAGAACAGGGAATGGTTGAAGCCCCAGTCAGGTTTTTTTTTGCCATCAATGCCCCATTCAAAATGTTTCCCTTCTCTTTCTGCGGTGTAGACACAATGGTAAATGAGAAGAAAGCTCCACAAAAAGAGGAGAAATCTTCTGTTAGACAGTTGTTACCAGAATAAGTGTCCCTATTGGATGATTTCCCTTCTACTCCTGGATTTCGGATTTGCAGTCACTTCCAGTCCTAGTGACAATGGTCATGGAGAAAGATAATTGTCCCCAGTGAGGAGACAGACAGCTTTCAGCTTTATATAGTGTAACATAAAACAAGGCCAGAAGATGGGGCTTTCAAGACCTGCAGATACCTGAACTTCCTCAAGAAAACAAAACTTTGTACATAAAAGCAAAAAGATTTATTGTACATAATTAAAACATATTTAGCTCATTTTGTATAAAAATATACAGAAGGTTAGCAGAAGAAAATGCAACTGATTAACCTTCCTGGCGGTATTCCCGAGTGTAGCTCGGGGTAAGGTTTCAGTACCAGAAGCGGTAACCCCCCCGAGCTACACTCGGACTTACCATGCGGTGTTGCTCCGCGATTCCCTGCAACTCTTACCTTGTCCTTCACTCCCGCGATGCGTCCCCTGCAGCGTCCCCGGCCATCTCCTCCTGCCGATGCCGGCATCCGGCTTCCGTGTTCCGGTCCCTGCGAGCGTCGGGATGTACGGGACATACGGGGGCCGGAACAGGCAGCAAATTAAACATTTTTTAAAACTGTCATTTTCTAATAAATGAATATTACATAGTAAAACATTCCTGTATCAAACCATTTCACATACATTTTGTCCCGAGTGCTTTGTCCGGTGCCCTGCCTGCATTTTTACGGTTCTTTCTGCCTGGAAACTGAGAAACGTCCATGGCGTCCAAAAAGCGTCCCTTTAGGTCAAAAGCCGTTTTAGAGCGGCTAGAGAACAGCGATAGTAAATCAGAACAACTTGCAGAATTGAGTGATAATGATTCGTGGGGGAAATTCCTCATCAGACACTGAAAACGATTCTGCGACTGAGCTCAGCGATGTGCGAACTTGGCGCTATATTTCAAATTTCAGTGTTTTTGGTTCTTTTATATTATTGAATTAAATTTATTATTATTATATTATTTTTTATGATTATTTATTAAATTATAATTTATGATTTTGTGTTTCAAATTTTATCATCCCCGGGATGTTTACTAGACTCTTGTTCGGACAGATTTCAGTGAGTTATTCCTAAAAATTACAGGCCTGCAATAAAAAAACAACAAAAAAAGCACAGAAATATGGACATAATCATACCGCTAGGGAGATTAAATGCCCCTTAACGCAACCCCCATCACACAACCCTACATATACAGTATCACAGAGATACATATTATGTTAGCGAATCATAATAAACAAAACATAAAAAACCATGAATTTGCAGACCTTCCAATGGTGAGGTATGTGAAAGAAGACGTGTCCCAACGCGTTTCACAAGGAGTTTCTTCAGGGGTTCAGGGCAGCAATAGTTGCATAACACAATGTGTGAATTCAAGATGAGTTTGTGTTGTGTGATGACATGGTGAAGGGTAGGGTGGGGATTGATCGAGTGACGATGGGTTCCCGAGGACAGAGGAGAAAAAAAGGGGGGGGGGGGAATAACAAGCTTAAAGGAGCTTGGTTCATAAGGCTGACTCCTCCATTAGGATCTCATCATGCTACAATGGAGAGGAAGATCTTTAACCTCCCTGGCGGTCTGATTATTTCAGATTTTTGGTGCTGAAAGCGGTACCATTTTTTTGCAGGGAAATATGTATTTTTTTTATAGTAGGCCTGTAATTTTTAGGAATAACTCACTGAAATCTGTCCGAACAAGAGTCTAGTAAACATCCCGGGGAGGATAAAACTTGAAACACGAAATCATAAATTATAATATAATAAATAATCATAAAAATAATAATATAATAATAATACATTTAATTCAATAATATAATCAAACCAAAAACACTGAAATTTGAAATATAGCGCCAAGTTCGCACATCGCTGAGCAAAGTCGCAGAATCGTTTTTAGTGTCTGATGAGGAATTTCCCCCACGAATCATTATCACTCAATTCTGCAAGTGGTTTTGATTTACTATCGCTGTTCTCTAGCCGGTCTAAAACCGATTTTGACATAAAGGGACGCTTTTTGGACGCTATAGACGTTTCTCAGTTTCCAGGCAGAAAGAACAGTAAAAATGCAGGCAGGGCGCCGGACAAAGCACTCGGGACAAAATGTACGTGAAATGGTTTGATACAGGAATGTTTTAGTATGTAAGAAATCGTTTTAAAAAAAATGTCATTTTTTAAAATTTTCAAATTTGCCGCCGGTTCCGGCACCCATACGTCCCGATGTCACAGGGACCGGAACACGGAAGCCGGATGCCGGCATTATTATTATTATTATTACATCGAGTTTATATAGCGCCAAAGGGTTTGCTCAGCGCTGTACAATAGGGGGGACAATACATGAAACAGTACAGCAACTACAAACAATACACGAGGGTTAGAGGGCCCTACTCTTTCGAGCTTACAGTCTAGGAGGGAGGGGGTAGAGGAACAGGAGGAAGTGGCTGTGGGGGATGGAGTGGTAGCAGGAATGAAGGAGAACGGCTGTTAGGTGAGGGTGGGGTAGGCTTCCCTGAAGAGGTGGGTTTTCAGGGAGCGCCTGAAGGTGAGGAGGGAAGGTGACAGTCTGATGGATTGGGGTAGTGAGTTCCAGAGGATGGGGGAGGACCTGGAGAAGTCTTGCAGTCGTGCGTGGGAGGAGGAGACCAGGGAGCATCAGCCAGTGGTGATGGCCGGGGACGCTGCAGGGGACGCATCACGGGAGCAAAGGACAAGGTAAGCGCTGCAGGGAATCCCTGTGCAACGCTGCATGGTAAGCCCGAGTGTAGCTCGGGGTTACTGCTTTTGGTACTGAAACTTTACCCCGAGTGTAGCTCGGGAATACCGCCAGGGGGGTTAAAATATTTGAAATATTTGAAAGTCCTATCTTCTGTTCTTCAAAATGCTCGTATGCTCTTATACACTCACCGGCCACTTTATTGGGTCCACCTGTTCAATTGCTTGGTAACACAAATTGCTAATCAGCCAATCACATGGCAGCAACTCATTGCATTTAAGCATCTAGATGTGGTGAAGATGACGTGCTGAAGTTGTCTTCAGCAAGCATCAGAATGGGGAAGAAAGGAGATTTAAATGACTTTGACCGTGGCATGGTTTTTGGTGCCACACGGGCTGGTCTGAGTATTTCAAAAACTGCTGACCTACTGGGATTGTCTCTGGGGTTTACAGAGAATGGTCCGAAAAAGAAAAAATATCAGTCAGCGGCAGTTGTGTGGATGAAAATTCCTTGTTGATGTCAGAGGAGAATGGGCAGACTGGTCCCAGATGATAGAAAGACAACAGTAACTCATGTCAGTATGGTCCACAATCTCTGAGGAACGTTTCCAACACCTTGTTGAGTCTATGCCGCGAAGAATGAAAGCAGTTCTGAAGGCAAAAGTGAGTCCAACCCGGTACTAGCAAGATGCACTTAATAAAGTGTCCGGTGAGTGTATTTTAGCTTTATTTACATTTTAATAAGATTTGGAGTTACTTATTGGTATTTCATGTAAAGTGTGCCATTAATCCCATGGCATCAGTAGGCTCCTTTTCTGAAATCTAACCAAAGAAAAGCAAGCAGCTTCGTAACGTCTTCAATGATGATTCCTTTGCTACACAGAAGGATCCAGACCAAAAAGAGGAGGCTGATGCGTTTTATCTAGAAAGCCTTAGTCATGTTGTACTGCGACTAAGGCTTTTTTTTTTAGCTGAAACCTATTAGCTTCATTTCTTGGACTGGATCCTACCATGTAAGCTAATAAAAGTACATTCACTGAAGATATTATTGAGCTGCCAGCTTTTCTATGGCTGGATTTGTATTTGAAGGGTTAACAACAACCCTTGCCTGTGCATTGGTGCTTTTTTGACTTAGGCTAGGAAGCTGAGCAGGGGCATCTTAAAGAATGGGTACACATGGGCACTGCCCTGGGGCTCCAGGTGCTTGGGGGGCCCATGATCAGGGCCAAGATAAGGGGAGAAGTTCGGAGCTTTGCTGGGGGAGGGGCTCTGGCAATTTGGCCACTCATGAGGCTCCTCTTTGACAGGAGTAACTGCACCGTCACTCCTGTCAGAAGGAGCAGCGGCTGGCTTCAGCTGAAGAGAGGATTCAGCTTTCTCCTCCCTCCTGCAGGAAGCGGAAAAGAGTTGGTGCTGAGACTAAGAACTCACCTTGGTCTCAGCACGGGAGAGGAAGGAGAAGCTGGATTTATTGCAAGTGGGAACAGCATTTGTGAACTTTGAATACAAGGGATAAGGTGGGACCACAACTCTGATGTAAGGGGATACTGTGATGGGGCAAACTGGTATAAGGGGACACTGTGATGGGGACACCTGATGTATAGTATATAGGCACTGTGATGGGGAAACCTGATATAAGGGGGCACTATGACAGGGACACCTGATGCAGGCTGCTAGGGATCTGAGTATATTACTTTTCCCAGGGGGCCATTATGCTTTTAAAATGGCACTAAGGTTCAGTGCTGCTGTCCTTCCTCATCTATAGCATTTGATTGGATATAGGCTGTGCTATACCTCTCCACCAAAACTGATGGCCTATGAGCAAGCCAACAGTAAACTGTTTATCTAACAATTCAAAAGTATATAAAAGTAATTGAAAGCAACAGCAAAATAAAAGCAATTTAAGAGTGAATAGCTTATTGACTGATTCACTGTCAAAGCCAGTTATTGCTTCATTAAATAGGGAAATCACATAATTGTTTCTTATTAAGCAGTCTTCATACCTGACATTCCAGTATACTGTGCTATGTTGCTCATGCAATGCATCTGAATTAGACAGTTATGTAGTTTGATAGATCATACTTATAGATGCAATGTTTTATCATATGAGAATGCCATTTCCTCCCTGAACGGTGTCTGTGATAGGTCACCAGATGGGACAACCTCCTTTATAAAAGAGACCCACTTACCTGCAATGTCTGTCATTCATCTGTGACTACTGGGAAGACAATACTGGACATATTCATAGGGAGGCAGGTAAGTGGATGTTAACCGACTAACATATCTTCTACTCGTTAGATATTTGTTATGTACAGTACTTGTTCCATTGACAATATTTTACATCTACTGACCCAGTTCTTTCCATCTGCTACAAACTCAAAGTTCCTCAACCATGAGCTTCGTAGATCCTCTATTTTCATGGTATACAATATTTGTGCTAACTAGTCTCCAGTACTATACTAATTATCAAGACTTCTCTGAGGACAACTTGATGTACAAATATAACATACTTCCTTAATAAGACACTTTTATGGAGTGAGGCATGAACTGATCTACTATCACGTCAGGTCCTCCTTGCCATCCCACACAAGGATGAATGACATAAAAGTACAAGGATTGGTCAAGGCATTAGTTCTAACCAAGGCTGCCAGCTAGACTGTCAGCCTTTTAGATGCACCCATCTGCCAACAAGCTCAACACACATTTTCTGTGGTTATGAGCTGGTTATGACTTTCTCAATGGCCTTTCGAAATCCTGGCCATAGAGATAAAACGTCCATTCCTGTTATATATGTATATATATATATATATATATATATATATATATATACCTTCTAAAACAGCCATCCTTGTTGAGGCATTTGAAAACCAATGGACTTCCCATGCTTTCATTATGATGAGTGTTATTTTTGCATATGGATGTTACCAATGACTGTAATTACTTCACCGGAATATACTCTTTGGCCTTTGGGCCCAATGTATCTATATCTCTTCACAAATCAAGTATTTGTGGAATTAAAAGTACAAGGATTGGAGGGGGTTTAAAAAAAGCAGGAAGGTTAGTAAGCAATGACAAGTGACAATTTGAGAAAATCATCAGTGTGACTATCTACCTGTCCTAAATGTCTTCTTGGAAAAACTGATTTATTTTAGTGCCCAATAGTAGAGAAATTCTAGCAAAATATTACACAATTTATGACTCAGAGCTCTATGGGTTCATGTTTGCTAAGTGGCACTGCACCGAGACAAGACATTAATACCTTGAACCTTGGGAGGTGCCTTGCCTCTTAAAAGACGTTAATGGGAATTGACTGTGCATTATCTGGTGGAACCCTCTGAGGTTTTGAGTTACCGGATTGAATAGGTTTAATAAAGGCATGCCCAACTATACTGCAGATGCATAAAGATGCATGCCTGAGATTCTCAAGACAATATATATTTGGGTCAGCAATATTCTGGAAGAAATATAAACCTGACATATACAGGTATACGGGCAGCACAGTGGCTAAACGGTTAACAGTTCCGCCTGGCAGTCAGCCTTTTAGATGCACCCATCTGCCAATGAGGTTACGTATTCTTCTTCTCTCCATTTGTGAACCACTCCTTCCTTAGCTTCTGGGCTTCTTTCCACCCTCTCTCACTTTTTTCATGACTCAGCTCAACACACATTTTCTGTGGTTATGACTGGTTTTGACTTTCTCAATGACCTTCGAAATCCTGGCCATAGAGATAAAACGTCCATTCCTTTTATATAGATACAGTCATGGCCGAAATTGTTGGCACCCTTGATATTTTTCCTGAAAATCAAGTATTTCACACAAAAAAGGTATTGCATTAACACATGTTTTGCTATACACATGTTTATTCCCTTTGTATGTATTGGAACAAATATAAAACAGAGGCAGAAAAGCAAATATGACATAATGTCACACAAAACCCCAAAAATGGGCTGGACAAAAGTATTGGCACCCTTAACTTAATATTTGGTTGCACACCCTTTGGAAAACATAACTGAAATCAGTCGCTTCCTATAACCATCAATAAGCTTCTGACACCTCTCACCCGGAATTTTGGACCACTCTTCCTTTGCAAACAGCTCCAGGTCTCTCTTATTGGAAGGACACCTTTTCCCAACAGCAATTTTAAGATCTCTCCACAGGTGTTCAATGGGATTTAGATCTGGGCTCATTGCTGGCCACTTCAGAACTCTCCAGCGCTTCTTTGCCATCCATTTCTGAGTGCTTTTTGACGTATGTTTGGGGTCATTGTCCTGCTGGAAGACCCAGGATCTTGGACGCAAACCCAGCTTTCTGACACTGGGCCCTACAGTGCGACCCAAAATCCTTTGGTAATCCTCAGATTTCATGATGCCTTGCACACAGTCAAGGCACCCAGTGCCAGAGGCAGCAAAACAACCCCAAAACATCATTGAACCTCCACCATATTTTACCGTAGGTACTGTGTTTTGTTCTTTGTAGGCCTCATTCCGTTTTCGGTAAACAGTAGAATGATGTGCTTTACCGAAAAGCTCTATCTTGGTCTCATCTGTCCACAAGACGTTTTCCCAGAAGGCTTTTGGCTTACTCAAGTACATTTTGGCAAACTGTAGTCTTGCTTTTTTATGTCTCTGTGTCAGCAGTGGGGTCCTCCTGGGTCTCCTGCCATAGCGTTTCATTTCATTTAAATGTCGACGGATAGTTCGCGCTGACACTGATGCTCCCTGAGCCTGCAGGACAGCTTGAATGTCTTTGGAACATGTTTGGGGCTGCTTATCCACCATCCGGACTATTCTGCGTTGCAATCTTTCATCAATTTTCCTCATCCGTCCACGACCAGGGAGATTAGCTACAGTGCCATGGGTTGCAAACTTCTTGATAATGTTGCGCACTGTGGACAAAGGCAAATCTAGTTCTCTGGAGATGGACTTGTAACCTTGAGATTGTTGATATTTTGCCACAATTTTGGTTCTCAGGTCCTCAGACAGTTCTCGTCTCCTCTTTCTGTTGTCCATGCTTAGTGTGGCACAGACAGACACACAATGCAAAGGTTAAGTGAACGTCTCTCCTTTTTATCTGCTTTCAGGTGTGATTTCTATATTGCCCACACCTGTTACTTGCCCCAGGTGAGTTTACAGGAGCATCACATGCTTGTAACATTCTTATTTATCCGCAGTTG
Source organism: Staurois parvus (assembly GCF_062004578.1). NCBI lineage: Eukaryota > Metazoa > Chordata > Amphibia > Anura > Ranidae > Staurois > Staurois parvus. The sequence continues at coordinate 820,514 of NW_028319017.1, forward strand.
TGAAAGGGTGCCAATACTTTTGTCCAGCCCATTTTTGGAGGTTTGTGTGACATTATGTCGAATTTGCTTTCTTTCCTCCCTTTTTTTGTTTTGTCCCAATACACACAAAGGGAATAAACATGTGTATAGCAAAACATGTGTTAATGCAATACGTTTCGTGAGAAATACATGATTTCCTGGAGAAATATCAAGGGTGCCAACAATTTCGGCCATGACTGTATATATAAATATATATATATATATATATATATATATATATATATATATATACCTTGTTGAGGTCTTTGAAAACCAATGGACTTCCCATGCTTTCATTATGATGAGTGTTGTTTTTGCAAATGGATGTTACCAATGACTGTAATTACTTCACTCGAATATACTCTTTGGCCTTTGGGCCCAATGTATACATATCTCTTCTCAAATAAAGCATTTGTGGAATTAAAAGTACAAGGATTGGGGGGGGGGGGGTTAAAAAAAAGCAGGAAGGTTAGTAAGCAATGACAAGTGACAATTTGAGAAAGTCATCAGTGTGGATGTCTACCTGTCCTAAATGTCTTCTTGGAAAAACTGATTTATTTCAGTGCCCAATAGTAGAGAAATTCTAGCAAAATATTGCACAATTTATGACTCAGAGCTCTGGGGGTTCATGTTTGCTAGGTGGCACTGCACAAGCTGTCCAGCATATTAATACCTTGAACCTTGGGAGCTGCCTTGCCTCTTAAAAGACGTTAATGACAATTGACGTGCATTATCTGGTGGAACCCTCTAAGGTTTTGAGTTACCAGATTGAATAGGTTTAATAAAGGCATGCCCAACTATACTGCAGATGCATAAAGATGCATGCCTGAGAATCTCAAGACAATATATATTTGGGTCAGCAATATTCTGGAAGAAATATAAACCTGACATACAGGTATACGGGCAGCACAGTGGCTAAATGGTTAACAGTTCCGCCTGGCAGTCAGCCTTTTAGATGCACCCATCTGCCAATGAGGTTAGGTATTCTTCTTATCTCCATCTGTGAACCACTCCTTCCTTAGCTTCCGGGCTTCTTTCTATCCTCTCTCACTTTTTTCAAGACTCAGCTCAACAAACATTTTCTGTTTTTATGACCTGGTTTTGACTTTCTCAATGACCTTCGAAATCCTGGCCATAGAGATAAAACGTCCATTCCTGTTATATAGGTATATATATATACCTTGTTGAGGTCTTTGAAAACCAATGGACTTCCCATGCTTTCATTATGATGGGTGTTGTTTTTGCAAATGGATGTTACCAATGACTGTAATTACTTCACCGGAATATACTCTCTGGCCTTTGGGCCCAATGTATCCATATCTCTTCTCAAACAAAGTATTTGTGGAATTAAAAGTACAAGGATTGGAGGGGGTTTAAAAAAAGCAGGAAGGTTAGTAAGCAATAACAAGTGACAATTTGAGAAAGTCATCAGTGTGGCTATCTACCTGTCCTAAATGTCTTCTTGGAAAAACTGATTTATTTCAGTGCCCAATAGTAGAGACATTCTGGCAAAATATTACACAATTTATGACTCGGAGCTCTGGGAGTTCATGTTTGCTAAGTGGCACTGCACCGGGACAAGCTGTACAGCATATTAATACCTTGAACCTTGGGAGGTGCTTTGCCTCTTTAGAGAAGTTAATGGCAATTGACGTGCATTATCTGGTGGAACCCTCTGAGGTTTTGAGTTACTGGACCCTGAAAACCCATCTCTTCAGGGAAGCCTACCCCGCCCTCACCTAACAGCCGATCTCCTCCACTCCTCCTACCACTCCATCCCCCACAGCCACTTCCTCCTGTACCACTACCCCCTCCCTCCTAGATTGTAAGCTCCAAAGAGCAGGGCCCTCGTACCCCTCGTGTATTGTATTGTTACTGTATTGTCTCATGTTCTGTCCCCCACTATGATGTACAGCGCTAAACAAACTTTTTGGCGCTATATACTGTATAATAATAATAAAGGCATGCCCAACTATACTGCAGATGCATAATGATACATGCCTGAGATTCTCAAGACAATATATATTTGGGTCAGCAATATTCTGGAAGAAATATAAATCTGACATATACAATATCTGAGAGGTTATCCTATTGAGGACATCATTGTTGATCCAGGGAATATCCCATTGCCTCTTGGGGGATCAGGAAGGATTTTTTTTCCCTGCAGGAGCAAATTGGATCATGCTTTGCTGGATTTTTTTACCTTCCTCTGGATCAGCCTTTCTCAACCAGGGTGCCCAGGCACCCTGGGGTGCCTTGAGGTTTCTTTAGGGGCACCTTAGCAAAACGTCTAAAAATTTACCAAAACTTGTATACAAGCCAGCGGGTGGAAAAAATCTGCCTTTTAGTTACACAAAGCCACAGATTTTCATTGTGTGCCATTATGACCTTCTAGCCGCCGGCGTCCCGACAACCAATGACGTCATCAGTTGCTAAGGTGGATGTCATCTGCCTGCACGGCATCCTAGTTTGACCCTCCCCCGCCCCTCTCCATCAGTGCTGGGGTCACATTAGCTCAGTGATGGAGAAAAACTGAGAGAGAAGAGAAACATTGGAATACTAGTCAGTACCAGTGTGCAAAAGTGTGTCTGCTTGGGAAGAATAAATCTGCTCTAACGTTAGGTGTCCTACATGGTTGGATGTTGCTGCGTTCTATAAAACTATTAGAATAGCTTTTCACATTTTACAATGTGGTGCCTCAAGACTGTCCATGATTTTAAAGGGTGCCTTGACTGAAAAAAGGTTGAGAAACACTGCTCTGGATCAACTGTGGGTGTAGGATTATAATTTATTATTTTTTAATGGTTGAACTGGATGGACTTTTGTCTTTTTTCAGCCAGACTAACTATGTAACTATGCAGTTGTCTAAAGCCCTTCACCTGATATTTTGAGAATGATCCTGGTCGGTTTGGCCTTCCGGCGTTCTGCTTGCTGCCTCGGTGCCCGCCCAGGCAGCTTTCCGCATATGTGTCACGTGTTATTAGATTGTAAGCTCCAAGGAGCAGGGCCCTCCTAACCTTCTTTTGTCTTTTTTCAGCTAGACTAACTATGTAGTTATCTAATGCCCTTCACCTAATATTTTGAGAATGATCCTGGTCGGTTTGGCCTTCTGGTGTTCTGCTTGTTGTCTCGGTGCCCGCCTAGGGAGCTTTCCGCATATGTGTCACATGAGTATGTTATTAGATTGTAAGCTCCCAGGATCAGGGCCCTCCTAACCCTCTTGTATTGAACTGTATTGTTGCTGTATTGTCTCCCTTTATATTGTAAAGTGCTGAGCAAACTGTTGGCGCCATATAAATTCTGTATAATAATAATAATAATGTTACCACTGAAATTTTTCCTCTTCTGTCCTGATGAAGCAATAACGGGAAATTTGCTGACTGATGAGGATTATTCTCCACAGATCATCGCGCTGTAATAATAAGTGAATGCTCTGTATTGTACTTTTACGGAACACTATTTCTGTGGGGAATTAATTGCAGTTGAAATTTGACGTACTGTAGCGGTACTGATTTTACGACCTACAATAGGTCTGAATGTGTTTTTTAAGATATTATGATGCAATAACATTTGTCATACTTTTTATCTACACGAGTGTCCCAGTTAATGTGGCAGTAAGGTCCGACAATGGTAAGGCTTTCAGGCTTTTGTTTTGGCAAACAATTTATGAATCCTATTTTAGGATCCATTCTGCCCCTCTATGTGCTTATTACATTATCCTTTGAAAGTCAATGAGAGGCCATAGGTAGCACGTAGTTGAAGGGAAATGATTTGTTTGTTGGGAGCACAAAAGGTTGCATTGGCTTGATGGATTCAATCTAACCCTTCTACTTTGGAGGATTTGAAGGCAACCATGTTTAGATTGTGTATGAGGGATACATTGGTTACCCAGAGGAACAACAAAATATGTATAAAGAAATTTTTTGATATCTAGTCTGGCTATATGGTGAAGGAGTTGCCCATTGATCAGTTTTGGAAAATATTTACAACTTTTCAATACACTACATCAGGGGTGTCAAACGCAATTTAATGACGAGCCGCATCAGCATTATGGTTGCCTTCAAAAGGCTGGCTATACATATAAGACTAGATCTCCAGAGCACCCCACCCCCACACACATCACATGTCAAGGGACCTCTCCACCATCAGAAGTCAAGAGTCCCCCACCCTCCCTTACATCAGACGTCAAGAGACCCCCTCACCATCGGACGTCAAGAGCACCCCACCCCCCCTTACATCAAATGTCAAGAGACCTCCCCACCATCAGAAGTCAAGAGTCCCCCACCCTCCCTTACATCAGACGTCAAGAGACCCCCTCACCATCGGAAGTCAAGAGCACCCCACCCCCCTTACATCAGATGTCAAGAGACCTCCCCACCATCAGAAGTCAAGAGCACCCCACCCTCCCTTACATCAGATGTCAAGAGACCTCCCCACCATCAGAAGTCAAGAGTCCCCCACCCTCCCTTACATCAGACATCAAGAGACCTCCTCACCATCAGAAGTCAAGAGCACCCCACCCCCCCTACATCAGATGTCAAGAGACCTCCCCACCATCAGAAGTCAAGAGCACCCCACCCCCCTTGCATCAGATGTCAAGAGACCTCCCCACTATCAGAAGTCAAGAGTCCCCCACCCTCCCTTACATCAGATGTCAAGAGACCTCCTCACCATCAGAAGTCAAGAGCACCCCACCCCCCCTTACATCAGATGTCAAGAGACCTCCCCACTATCAGAAGTCAAGAGTCCCCCACCCTCCCTTACATCAGATGTCAAGAGACCTCCCCACCATCAGAAGTCAAGAGTCCCCCACCCTCCCTTACATCAGATGTCAAGAGACCTCCCCACCATCAGAAGTCAAGAGTTCCCCACCCTCCCTTACATCAGATGTCATCAGATGGCTGCATGTCGAAGCACAGGATCTGTAGGAGGAATTCTGTCCTGTGGGGATGGGGATGGGGGGGTGCAGAAGCTCCAGTAGAGGTGCAAGGGCCACATGAAATGGCCTAGTGATTCACCCCATGGGCCTTGTGTTTGGCACACGGTACAATATGTAAAACTTACAGGGTACTTTGGGATGGTGCAAATTAAGTGTAGCAGTTTATTCTTTGTAGTGTTCAGAACTTAACATGGCGAGCTTTCCATTATTACCTTCTTACTGTTGCATTCAAAGTGTGTAATTAGCTAACTAGGTTTTTGTTCGTTCATTATAGTTGTCTCTTTATGCCTCCTAATGTTGCATCAATATTTTTTTAGTCTTTTTTGGATACTGTTTTAGGCAGAACTTTTATGTTAGATGGGACAGCTAACTATATCTTATTGCAATAATTCTTTGGGTTTTTTGTTATGAAAATAATAATGAAAGGGAAATAAATGATATAATCAAAAAACAGTACCACGAGCAAAAGTGACATATAAAATATAGTGTAACAATGGAATTAAGACATATTTTTTTGCCCCCCCCCCCCCTTCCCCCCATAACATAAATTTATTATTTGTTGATCCTACCAGCAGATGTTATTTTTCCACTTCCTGTAACAGACCAAGCTGTCCCACAGAAGCGACAGTTACAGGGGTTGGGATAAACCATTTAACACTTCCAGGGTTTATTTTTAAAATAATAAAAAAAGTCCAAACAAAGAGTATTCAGAAGAATACTCTTTATTTGGACTTTTTAAAAAATATATATAAAATTATTAAAATCAAATAATGAAAAAAGTCCAAATAAAGAGTATTCTTCTGAATACTCTTTATTTGGACTTTTTTAAAAAAATATATATATAAAAGTATAAAAATCAAATACTGAAAAAAGTCCAAATAAAGAGATTTCAGAAGAATACTCTTTATTTGGACTTTTAAAAAAAAAAAATATATATATATATATATATAAAATTATAAAAAATCAAATGATGAATAAAGTCCAAATAAAGAGATTTCAGAAGAATACTCTTTATTTGGACTTTATATATATATATATATATATTTATTTTTTTTTTAAAGTCCAAATAAAGAGTATTCTTCTGAAATCTCTTTATTTGGACTTTATTCATTATTTGATTTTTATAATTTTATATATATTTTTTTAAAAGTCCAAATAAATATTCTTCTGAACTTTAGTATCTGTCCTCGGAAAACTTTTTTGCCCACAAATTCTCACAAACACGCTCCAAAACCATTGTGAAATGCCTTCCTAGAAGAATGCAAGGTGTTATAGCCACAAAAGAGGGTGTGGGAGTGGGGTGGGAGGAAACATCTTATTAATGGCCTTGGTGTGGAATTGAGATGTCCTGCAAGCTCCAATAGTATGGTGAGTTGTCCACAAACCTTTGATGATATGTGCAGGACAGGGAATCTATGTGAGATATCTACTCCAGGGAGCACCTTGTGTCTAAATATACCTGATGAAGAGAATGTTTAGACTCTTGAAAGGTGTATTCCAGCCACCCTTGAGACCCTCGTGAGAAGGAAGAGTGTTCAATAGTATGGTGAGTTGTCCACAAACCTTTGATGATATGCGCAGGACAAGGAATCTATGTGTGATATCCACTCCAGGGAGCACATTTTGTCTAAATATGCCTGATGAAGGGAATGTTTAGACCCTTGAAAGGTGTATTCCTGCCACCCTTGAGACCCTTGTGAGTAGGAAGAATGTTCAATAGTATGGTGAGTTGTCCACAAACCTATGTGCAGGACAGAGAATCTATGTGTGATATCCACTCCAGGGAGCACCTTGTGTCTAAATATTACCTGATGAAGAGAATGTTTAGACTCTTGAAAGGTGTATTCCAGCCACCCTTGAGACCCTCGTGAGAAGGAAGAGTGTCCAATAGTATGGTGAGTTGTCCACAAACCTTTGATGATATGCGCAGGACAAGGAATCTATGTGTGATATCCACTCCAGGGAGCACATTTTGTCTAAATATGCCTGATGAAGGGAATGTTTAGACCCTTGAAAGGTGTATTCCTGCCACCCTTGAGACCCTTGTGAGTAGGAAGAATGTTCAATAGTATGGTGAGTTGTCCACAAACCTATGTGCAGGACAGAGAATCTATGTGTGATATCCACTCCAGGGAGCACCTTGTGTCTAAATATTACCTGATGAAGAGAATGTTTAGACTCTTGAAAGGTGTATTCCTGCCACCCTTGAGACCCTCGTGAGAAGGAAGAGTGTCCAATAGTATGGTGAGTTGTCCACAAACCTTTGATGATATGCGCAGGACAAGGAATCTATGTGTGATATCCACTCCAGGGAGCACCTTGTGTCTAAATATTACCTGATGAAGGGAATGTTTAGACTCTTGAAATGTGTATTCCAGTCACCCTTGAGACCCTCGTGAGTAGGAAGAGTGTCCAATAGTATGGTATCCAAAGTAAATTTGATTTGCTAAACTATATGGCTGCTTGGCTCCTCCCCTCAACATTCATTTATATCCAAATAGGACACTTGGTTACTTTATATCAGTTTGAAGATGTAAGATTACTTCCTAAGGTGTCTACCACAGACACTGAGTATATTTAGAACATGGTGGAACCTTGAGGAATGCATTGTATCCTGTGAAGATGGAATACATAATTGCCGTATAACTGGCTATGATATTGGCAGGTGATACTTTACATAATAACCGGCTCTAATCAGCTGGAAAAGCACAATAGATTCATATCTGTGTCATGAGCTCTAATTAACTGGGAGCTGCTTTGATTATAATTCTCTATGAGGGTGTGATAAGAAATCCTATCTGTCAATGAGTCACACATAACATGAATACACATTTATCAGCCACAGAGAAAGTCCTCCACGTGTTTTTTTTTTAAGTAACATTTTTATTTTCTCCACAGCAGTGGTGGAACTACTAGGGTCGCAAAGGTCGTACTTACGACTGGGCCCTGGCATTTTGCCACCATGGGGGGAGGCCAAGATGGCAGGAAGGGGGCCCTCTACAGAACATATGAAAGGGTCCCGCCTCCCTCCTGTGTCTTTGTAGAAATTTAGAAAAGCGACGGCACTTTTGGGGGGGGTGGGGGTTGTTTTCTTGTTTTTGTTAACTTTTTTTGTCTGAGTATAGATCTATGCTTGTCCCATATTTGAAGCTATTTATTGTTGACTCGCTCACCACCTCTGCTGGAAGTTTATTCCAAGAATCACCTACTCTTTCAGTAAAATAATACTTTAGTTTTGAACTTTCCTCCAGTTAGTTTAAGGTCATGTCCCCGTGTTCCTGATTTTGGTTTCGTGTTGAAATACTGCCCTCCTGAACAGGGGGGGACTGACAATTCATGGGGCCCCCGGGCAATAGGGGATCATGGGGCCCCTGTGTCCTTGCCCAAACTCAAAAAAGCCTATGAAAAAGGTATCAGGGGCATTTCATGGGGCCCCCTACTGACCCCGGGCCCTCGGGCAGTGCCCAAGTTTCCAAATGGTCAGTCCGCCCCTTCTCCTGAACCTTTTTTGCCCCCTTAATGAATTGAACCTCTTCGCACCAGCCGCACGGAAATGTGCGGCCTCCTGGCGTTTTGGCCTTGATGCTGAGTGGCCGCACATTTGCATGCAATTAAGAAAAACATATGTGCTGAGAGTGCGCGCCCTGCGTGCTCCCAGCACACATGTCCGGTACTCACGGAAAGGTCCTGATCTCCTCTTTCGATCGGAACCTTTCCCGATCATGTGACCGCAGTGACAGCGAATCACGGCAGTCACATGACCCTAAAGCCCCGCCCAGCCTTCCAGCTTCTGAAACCCCTAAAGGGCCCGGAAGCGCTGGCGCCAAGGGGTTAAAGGTTTCAGTCGTGTCTCCCCTTTCCTTGTTTCCTCCAGACTGTACATGTTAAGTTCCTGAAGTCGCTCTTGATATGTTCTATTCCCCCGACCTGAGCCATTTTTGTTCCCCGTCTCTGGACTCGTTCTATCTTATCAATATCTTTTTGTAAGTGAGGTCTCCAGGATTGGACACAGTATTCTAAATGAGGTCTAACTAAAGATCTATATAGAGGAATCAGGACCTCCTTCCTCCTGCCGGTGACCTCTCTAGTGATTTAAAGATCTATATAGAGGAATCGGGACCTCCTTCCTCCTGCCGGTGACTCCTCTAGTGATATAAAGATCTATATAGAGGAATCAGGACCTCCTTCCTCCTGCCGGTGACTCCTCTAGTGATATAAAGATCTATATAGAGGAATCAGGACCTCCTTCCTCCTGCTGGTGACCCCTCCAGTGATATATAGATCTATATAGAGGAATCAGGACCTCCTTCCTCCTGCCAGTGACCCCTCTAGTGATATAAAGATCTATATGGAGGAATCAAGACCTCCTGCCGGTGACCCCTCCAGTGATATAAAGATCTATATAGAGGAATCAGGACCTCCTTCCTCCTACCGGTGACCCCTCTAGTGATATAAAGATCTATATAGAGGAATCAGGACCTCCTTCCTCCTGCCGATGACCCCTCTAGTGATATAAAGATCTATATAGAGGAATCAGGACCTCCTTCCTCCTACCGGTGACCCCTCTAGTGATATAAAGATCTATATAGAGGAATCAGGACCTCCTTCCTCCTGCCGGTGACCCCTCTAGTGATATAAAGATCTATATAGAGGAATCAGGACCTCCTTCCTCCTGCCGGTGACCCCTCTAGTGATATAAAGATCTATATAGAGGAATCGGGACCTCCTTCCTCCTGCCGGTGACTCCTCTAGTGATATAAAGATCTATATGGAGGAATCAGGACCTCCTTCCTGCTGCCGGTGACCCCTCTAGTGATATAAAGATCTATATGGAGGAATCAGGACCTCCTTCCTCCTGCTGGTGACCCCTCCAGTGATATAAAGATCTATATAGAGGAATCGGGACCTCCTTCCTTCTGCCGGTGACCCCTCTAGTGATATAAAGATCTATATAGAGGAAAAAGGACCTCCTTCCTCCTGCTGATGACCCCTCTAGTGATGCATCTTAGAATTCTATTCGCTATGAGCTTGATCTATATTCTTTTTTTTAAGGGTAAGTTCCACTTTCAGCTCTCCCTCCCTTTTTTTTGGGGGGGGGGTTTCACAGGTACCTGCTCCCACTTTCCATTGGATTTCTGCGGCAAATCCACCGGAAGTGCTCCCTGCTGTCCTCAACCTTCTAGGACATGTCACAGGTACCAGAAGGCTACAGAACCATTCACAAAGTGCAGCCCGGCTCACGCATACACAGGGGGAAGCCAAATGGGAAGCTGCAAGGAATTGCAGCGGCTGCCCCAAGTAAACATGTTGGCACCGGGGACCCGAAGACTGCCGAAGAACCAGTTCAGGTGAAGACAGGTAAATGTCCCTTCATTAAAACTTAGCAGCTACAAATACTTCATCAGGGCTAGAAAGAACATAAGATTTTCATTTCAATCTGACATCAACACAATATCCCCTCAAAGGGGTCATACTGAAAACCAAACAGTCAATCATAATAAGGCCCTTATACATTTCAAATATACTGTATGTCTAAAAATACAAATCTACATTTTTGGAATGCATTTACAAATATATGTAAAAATATATGTTAAAATGACTTTTTTATATGTAAAAAAAAATCTGAAGAACATATTTAAAAATATATATTTTTACAAATATTTTTCATATAGTTAGTAATGTATAAAAAACGCATTACAATATGCAGTGTAATATATATACATATATATATATATACACATTATATATATATATATATATATATATATATATATATATATAAATTGAAATATATTTTGAAATATATTGCATAAGGCCAAAAAATAGTTTCCATATAATTTGTAATATATAAAAAATGCATTTCAACATGCAGCATATATATATATATATATATATATATATATATATATTTTTTATAAATATATTTTTTATATATATATATATATATATATTATATATATATATATATATATATAAAAATAACCAAAAAAAGTTTTTTGTTTTGTTTTTTTAAACCCTTATTAAGGATATAAAAAAAATACCAAAACACTTTTGTACTTTTTTGGTACTTTTTTTTTTTTTATACTTTCATTATGATTGACTGTTTGGTTTTAAGTATGACCCCTTTTGAGGGGATATTGTATTGATGCCAGATTGAAATGAAAATCTTCTTATGTTCTTTCTAGCCCTAATGAAAGGGGCACTTCGACCCCCCGAAATGCATTATGAGGTGCGACTGCTGACTGATCTTCTTTATCAAAAAGCAAACACACATTGATTACTCGGCCTTGTTACTCTTTTTTTTTTCGTTATTACCAACAATATATATGTGTATGCCTTGATCCCTGATTTGCTAACTCATTTATAAGTGTATATTACTTTATAAGGATAAAGAAAGAATCAATTAAAAAAAGAAAATATAAACATTTCGTCAGTTTCTTTAACACCCCCTCAACCCAAGCTGCTGTTTAAATGGCAGAATATAAAAAATTTGCTTCATATAAAATGATGTTCTTTATAATTTCGTCATTGTCGTGTGAGTCACAAACGTGGAACAAAGCATGCATGTCAGATGTCAGGTCAGTAAGTGTAAAGGAAGTAGGAAGGTGAGAATTTTGAAATGTACACCTTCATGTTACATACATAACATATTACTAATGACAGCGCACATATTTCCAAACTGGCAAGTCCCTTTAATTAAAGGCATCTTTATCCAGGCTTGTATATTAGGCATACTACATACACGGGGCATACATAGCACATTTTGTTCTCCCCCCCCCACCGCCATTCTTTCCACCATTTTTACCAGCAATTCCCAACTGTTAAAATGACAGCCGGGACTTCCCATATGGAAGAAAAATATATTTGAAATATAGTGAATGCAGAGTCCAGGGAGACTGGATATAGTGAATGCAGGGTCCGGGGAGAGCGGATATAGTGAATGCGGGGTCCGGGGAGAGCGGATATAGTGAATGCGGGGTCCGGGGAGAGCGGATATAGTGAATGCGGGGTCCGGGGAGAGCGGATATAGTGAATGCAGGGTCCGGGGAGAGCAGATATAGTGAATGCTGGGTCCGGGGAGAGCGGATATAGTGAATGCAGGGTCCGGGGAGAGCAGATATAGTGAATGCTGGGTCCGGGGAGAGTGGATTTAGTGAATGCGGGGTCCGGGGAGAGCGGATATAGTGAATGCGGGGTCCGGGGAGAGCGGATATAGTGAATGCGGGGTCCGGGGAGAGCGGATATAGTGAATGCTGGGTCCGGGGAGAGCGGATATAGTGAATGCGGGGTCCGGGGAGAGCAGATATAGAGAATGCGGGGTCTGGGGAGAGCGGATATAGTGAATGCAGGGTCCGGGGAAACCAGATATAGTGAATGCAGGGTCCAGGGAGAGCGGATATAGTGAATGCAGGGTCCAGGGAGAGCGGATATAGTGAATGCAGGGTCCAGGGAGAGCGGATATAGTGAATGCGGGGGTCCGGGGAGAGCAGATATAGTGAATGCAGGGTCTGGGGAGAGAGCGGATATAGTGAATGTGGGGGTCCTGGGAGAGCGAACATAGTGAATGCGGGGTCTGAGCAGACCGGATACAGTGAATGCAGGGTCTGGGGAGAGCGGATATAGTGAATGTGGGGTTCGGGGAGAGCGGATATAATGAATGCAGGGTCCTGGGAGACCGGATATAGTGAAATGCAGGGTCCGGGGAGAGCGGATATAGTGAATGCAGGGTATGGGGAGACCAGATATAGTGAATGCAGGGTCTGGGGAGACCGGATACAGTGAATGCAGGGTCCGGGGAGAGCGGATATAGTGAATGCGGGGTCTGGGGAGACCGGATATAGTGAATGCGGGGTCCGGGGAGAGCGGATACAGTGAATGCAGGGTCCAGGGAGAGTGGATATAGTGAATGCGGGGTCCGGGGAGACCAGATATAGTGAATGCGGGGTCCGGGGAGAGCAGATATAGTGAATGCGGGGTTCGGGGAGAGCGGATATAGTGAATGCAGCATCCTGGGAGACCGGATATAGTGAATGCGGGGTCCGGGAAGAGCGGATATAGTGAATGTGGGGTCCGGGGAGACCAGATATAGTGCATGCATTGTCCGGGAAGAGCAGATATAGTGAATGCGGGGTCCGGGGAGACCAGATATAGTGAATGCGGGGTCCGGGGAGACCAGATATAGTGAATGCGGGGTCCGGGGAGACCAGATATAGTGAATGAGGGGTTCCGGGGAGACCAGATATAGTGAATGCGGGGTCCGGGGAGACCAGATATAGTGAATGCGGGGTCCGGGAAGAGCGGATATAGTGAATGCAGGGTCCGGGGAGAGCGGATATAGTGCATGCATTGTCCGGGAAGAGCAGATATAGTGAATGCGGGGTCCGGGGAGACCAGATATAGTGAATGCGGGGTCCGGGGAGACCAGATATAGTGAATGAGGGGTTCCGGGGAGACCAGATATAGTGAATGCGGGGTCCGGGGAGACCAGATATAGTGAATGCGGGGTCCGGGGAGAGCGGATATAGTGAATGCGGGGTCCGGGGAGAGCAGATATAGTGAATGCGGGGTCCGGGGAGAGCGGATGTAGTGAATGCAGGGTCCGGGGAGAGTGGATATAGTGAATGCGGGGTCCGGGAAGAGCGGATGTAGTGAATGCAGGGTCCGGGGAGAGCGGATATAGTGAATGCGGGGTCCGGGAAGAGCGGATGTAGTGAATGCAGGATCCGGGTTTAGGAACACTTTAAGGGTAATACCTCATCTGAAATATGCAGTTCACTTTTGGGCACCAAATCACAAAAAGAACATTGGGGAACTGGAGAAAGTACAGAGAAGGGCAACCAAACTGATACGAGGCATGGAGGAGATCAGCTATGAGGAAAGATTAGAGGAACTGAATTTATTCTCTCTAGAGAAGAAGAGAATAAATACACAGAATATAACATTTATAGGTAAAGTTGATCCAGGGAATATCCGATTGCCTCTCGGGGGATCAGGAAGGAAATTTTCCCCTGCAGGAGCAGATTGGATCGTGCTTTTATTGAGGTTTTTTTTACTTCCTCTCTAGATCAGCCGTGGGTATAGATTGTGTATATGGAGGGTTTTCTATTTGTATGTGTTGTATTGTGTGTTGTGTGTTTTTTTGCTGTTGGTTGAACTGGATGGACTTGCGTCTTTTTGTAACCACGTTAACTATGTAACTAAATGCTTGTAAGCCGTGTACCAGGGTGGGCTCCCCAGGACACAGTGAAGTCACGAACGAGGAAAGCAACCCCAACACCAGCTTTTGCCACAACAGAATTTTACTTAGATGTGGCAAATAAACACGACAAATGCTGGAACATACAATAAATTTACATACACCCAGCCCAAAGGCTAAGACCCTTGTGCTGCACAGCACGGCGCCTCCTGATGGATGAAGGTAGAAAGTGTAGTAATTTACCTACTGGGGGGCACAACTAAGCTGCCACACCTTACCTGTTATTACCCTACAGAGCAGGAATCAGTGATTGAGTGTACGGTATGGGCTAGCCTGCGGTGCAGCACAACAGCTTACAATCTTACACAAATCTACAGTATTCCCCCTCCCATAACTGGTCCTGTAGCACGTGCCTGAGTATTCCTTCTGAGCAAAACGCCAGTCTGGCTTGAGTTTGTAGGATTTTATCAGCTCTCCAATGTGAAATGTCACTTTAAGTTGTGGAGTCCTTCCAATGATCATTAACAACACTTGTGGCCTGACACAAACAGAGACCCTAACTAATTAACTGTAGGCCTGGACTCAGTCTCAAGGTGCTAACACTGAAATGAGGTGCGTGCACGATCTTACCGACCCGGGTCTGCTTTGCATCCGCTGGTGATTCTGAACAGAAGAAATGTCTCTCCAACAAGCATGCGGTCTCGCCATATATGTTGCTTAGTTCCTCTGCTCTCATCAGCATTTCTGGCAGCAATCTCATCAGCATTCCTGGCAGCAATCTCATCAGCATTCCTGGCAGCAATCTCATCAGCATTTCTGGCAGCAATCTCATCAGCTTCCTGGCAGCAACTCTGGTTACGGAGGGATGCTCTCACACCTGGATGTCATCAGATTCTCAGCTCACACGGCCCCCCTCATTCACCATTCTCCAGAACATGGCTGCTGTCTCTTCTTCCTGTTCCATCTCAACTCTATGTGTAAACTCCACCTCTTCATGAATATAGAAATATCTATGCAGTCTGAGGTTGCGTTAGAAAAACAGTGACATCTTGTGGCTAAACTGCAGAATGTCAGTCAAAACATTTAATTTACTCCACACAAGCAGTATTCAAACAATGAGAGCTGTTTCCCCATCTCACATGCTCAAAATAAAAAGGTGTGTTTTTTGCAAATTTGTTTTTTTTATAGATTGGGTAGATAAAAAAAATATTTTTGCAAGACGGTATCACCAAAAGAAATCCTTGTTTGTTTCAAAAAAAATATATGCTTTACTTTGTTTTCCTAAGTAATAACAAAGTTATTGACAAAGAAGCAGGACCATAACCAGAAAAACAGATCTGATATACAGATCTGAGAATTGAACTGGTTTCTAAAAATAAGTCATTATTAAGAGTGTCAAAAGGTGACTGATTATTCTTTTGTGATGATCAGGTCATGGCATGTATGGGAAGATATTTGTTGTATGTGATAATTCAGCAATTATGATACAGGAATGACTAGCTTCTGCAAATATTCATATAATTGCAAATGTCAGATTGGGGCAAGTACAATCAGTTGTCATCACCTGACCCAACCAGGGGTGGCGCCAACACTTACCGCTAATTTTTCCCTCTACAGCAGGGGTGTCAAACTGGCGGCACCTCCAGCTGTTGCGAAACTACAAGTCCCATCATGCCTCTGCCTCATGCTTGTAACTCTAAACTCTAAAAGTTTTTTTTTTGTAAAGAGCTTTGAGAAGCTACCTGTAAAGGTACTATATAAAATAAAGTTGTTTTTTATTATTATTATTTATAATAATAATATATTGAGAAGCTACCTGTAAAGGCACCATATAAAATAAAGTTTATTATTATTATTAATAATTATAATAATAATAATAATATATTGAGAAGCTACCTGTAAAAGCACTATATAAAATAAAGTTGTTTTTTATTATTATTATTTATAATAATAATAATAATAATATATTCAGAAGCTACCTGTAAAGGCACCATATAAAATAAAGGTTATTATTATTATTAATAATAATAATAATAATAATTATTATTATTATTATTATTATTGAGACGCTACCTGTAAAGGCACTATATAAATTAAAGTTTATTATTATTATTATTATTATTATTAATAATAGTAATTATAATAATAATATATTGAGAAGCTACCTGTAAAGGCACTATATAAAATAAAGTTGTTTTTTATTATTATTATTATTATTATAATTATTATTTATAATAATAGTAATAATAACAATAATATATTGAGAAGCTACCTGTAAAGGCACTATATAAAATAACGTTTATTATTATTATTATTATTAGCAGTATTATTATTATTATTATTAATAATAATAATAATAATAATAATATATTGAGAAGCTACCTGTAAAGGCACTATATAAAATAACGTTTATTATTATTAATAATTTTATTAATAATAATAATAATAATAATAATAATAATAATAATATATTGAGAAGCTACCTGTAAAGGCACTATATAAATTAAAGTTTATTATTATTATTAATAATAGTAATTATAATAATAATATATTGAGAAGCTACCTGTAAAGGCACTATATAAAATAAAGTTGTTTTTTATTATTATTATTATTATTATTATTATAATTATTATTTATAATAATAGTAATAATAACAATAATATATTGAGAAGCTACCTGTAAAGGCACTATATAAAATAACGTTTATTATTATTATTATTATTAGCAGTATTATTATTATTATTATTATTATTAATAATAATAATAATAATAATATATTGAGAAGCTACCTGTAAAGGCACTATATAAAATAACGTTTATTATTATTAATAATTTTATTAATAATAATAATAATAATAATATATTGAGAAGCTACCTGTAAAGGCACTATATAAATTAAAGTTTATTATTATTATTAATAATAGTAATTATAATAATAATATATTGAGAAGCTACCTGTAAAGGCACTATATAAAATAAAGTTGTTTTTTATTATTATTATTATTATTATTATTATAATTATTATTTATAATAATAGTAATAATAACAATAATATATTGAGAAGCTACCTGTAAAGGCACTATATAAAATAACGTTTATTATTAGTATTATTATTATTATTAATAATAATAATAATAATATATTGAGAAGCTACCTGTAAAGGCACTATATAAAATAAAGTTTTATGATTATTATTATTATTATTATTATTACTAAGTTAGCCAGCAGTTAAGGGGGTAAACATCTGAAGTCTGGCATTTTAATGTCCATAACTGGCTGTCATAAAGCCATTTAGCTGTTTAACATTTCATGACTAGCAGGATCTGACCTAAAAGTGACGTTTCAGACAATTCAGCTCTGACATAAAATAATAACTTCTGATTTGACTAAATTACATTAGTAACATTCATCCCCCTGAATATAGAAGATTCATTCTGGGACTAAATAGAAAGGTGTGTGTGGGGGGGGCTATTAGAACATGTGATCCCTTTGTAGAGAGCCACACATAGTGGATATACCACGTTTAGTCTCGTCTTAATCATGAGATCATGCTGCGTGATAAAATGAATTATGAGGCTGAAAGTGCCAAATGCCAACGCCGTGTCCCCATATTTGTGGAAGTGGCTGGGATGTGATACAGCCGTCAGTCACAATCAGAAAATCAGAAATTAAAAACTTTGAAGTGGTCATCAGAGCAAGATGTAGGGGAAGAAACATGTTATATCACACATACAGTGAAGCATTATAGTAATATGAAGCGGAAACCTTCTTTTCTTGACGATAAAGATGTGTAATTTTTTTTATTTTTTTGTTCTGGCAGGATTCTGTGAGCTGTGTCGGGGCTGAGAAGAGGTCTCAGCATGAGCAATAGAATGGCAGGGGGGCTCCGCCTCCTGCTCCTGGCAGGTAAGAAATCAGGTTGTGTGGTCTTCATATGTTACTTTAATTGGTATGTTCCATATTGATTCATTGATCATTCATTGATCATTCATTGATCATCCATCACGTCATCTAAAGATTGGTCTCATTTTTATTTATCTGCTGTTCATTTTCAGAAACACATTTTTTTTAACTAGTTACATTCTGTACCATTTATCCAAAATCTGGATTCTTTTTCAATTCTCAGGAACATTTGCTGGTTTTATGATACGGATAATCAGAGGTGTAGCCTTAAGCTTGTGGGCCCCAATGCAAAAGTTGACCTGGGGCCCCACACTACCACCCACCATATTTTAGGTGCTGTCTTTCTCTCTCAAATATGACTGTTGGTTTTTTTTTTCCAATGAGATATTCAGATTAAGTAGATGCAAATTATAATTAGTGGATATCATCTTATATTGTGTTCTACTGACTATAGATTACAATTTATGATGTAACTTCTAACTGGTTATATTCTAAATAAGTGCCGCTGTTAATAAAATATCCATTTCCATTTTTTTTTTATCCTTTGTTATATCTCAGCGCTGCTGATTCTGCCAGGGAGACCCTTTTTTTAAACACATTCTGTTATGGAGTGACAACGCTCTCTCCCTGTCTCCTAGTGGTGCTCCTGCGTTGTCACAGGCAATGGACTTTTATGGCGGGGTCACCAAGAGTATTTCTAATGTTGCAGATCTAACAAAATTGAAGATGACTTTTGAAGTTACATTGACATGGTAAAGCTTCTATGGGAGTTCAGTGAAATGACACTTATTTGTTTTTTTTTCTTTCAGGGCTTATATTGGTTACAAACTGCCAATCGACAAGTGAGTTTTTTCTGTTGTGCATTTTAAAAAATATAATGAAAAACACGTTTAGGCCGGTTACATACAATATTCATAATCAATTTTCTGAGCATGTCCAAGAAATGTAAACAAAGAGGTGACGGGAATATCATTATCATAAGGAGAAAATATATATAAAAATACATCTAAAGCCAAAAACAAAAATGTATATTAAACTATACATACTATTGTATATAAATATAATTATTTTATATATATATATATATATATATATATATATATATATATATATATATACACACAGTATATACACACACAATCTCGCAGAAGTGAACATATTTGATTCTCTCTTTTCATGTGACAACACTGAAGAAATGACACTTTGCTACAATGTGACGTAGTCAGTGTACAGCTTGTATAACATGTAAATTTGCTGACCCCTCAAAAAAACTCAACACACAGCCATTAATGTCTAAACCGCCGGCAACAAAAGTGAGTCCACCCCTAAGTGACAAGGTCCAAATTGGGCCCAAAGTGTCAATATTTTGTGTGGCTGCCATTATTTTCCAGCACTACCTTAACCCTCTTGGGCATGGAGTTCACCAGAGCTTCACAGGTTACCACTGGAGTCCTCTTCCACTCTCCGATGACGTCATCACGTAGCTGGTAGATGTTAGAGACCTTGCGCTCCTCCACCTTCCATTTGAGGATGCCCCACAGGTGCTCAATAGGGTTTAGGTCTGGAGACATGCTTGACCAGTCCATCACCTTTACCTTCAGCTTCTTTAGCAAGGCAGTGGTGGTCTTGGAGGTGTGTTTGGGGTCGTTTTCATGTTGGAATACTGCCCTGCAGCCCAGTCTCCAAAGGGAGGGGATCATGCTCTGCTTCAGTATGTCACAGTACATGTTGGCATTCATGGTTCCTTCAATGATCTGTAGCTCCCCAGTGCCGGCAGCACTCATGCAGCCCCAGACCATGGCGCTCCCACCACCATGCTTGGCTGTAGGCAAGACACACTTGTCTTTGTACTCCTCAACTGGTTGCCGCCACACACGCCTGACACCATTTGAACCAAAGCAGTTGATCTTGGTGTCATCAGACCACAGCACATGGTCCCAGCAATCTATGTCCTCAGTCTGCTTGTCGTCAGCAAACTGTTTCTGGGCTTTCTTGTGCATCATCTTTAGAAGAGGCTTCCTTCTGGGACAACAGACATGCAGACCAGTTTGATGCAGTGTGCGGTGTATGGTCTGAGCACTGACAGGCTGACCCCCCCACCCCTTCAACCTGCAGCAATGCCGGCAGCACTCATAGGTCTATTTCCCAAAGACAACCTCTGGATATGACGCTGAGCACGTGCACTCAACCTCTTTGGTCGACCATGGTGAGGCCTGTTCTGAGTGGAACCTGTCCTGTTAAACCTCTGTATGGTCTTGGCCACCGTGCTGCAGCTCAGTTTCAGGGTTTTGGCAATCTTCTTATAGCCTAGGCCATCTTCATGTAGAGCAACAATTCTTTTTTTCAGATCCTCAGAGAGTTCTTTGCCATGAGGTGCCATGTTGAACTTCCAGTGACCAGTATGAGAGAGTGAGAGCGATAACACCAAATGTAACACACCTGATCCCCATTCACACCTGAGACCTTGTAACACTAACGAGTCACATGACACCGGGGAGGGAAAATGGCTAGATGGGCCCAATTTGGACCTTGTACTTAGGGGTGGACTCACTTTTGTTGCCAGCGGTTTAGACATTAACGGCGGTGTGTTGAGTTATTTTGAGGGGACAGCAAATTTCCATGTTATACAAGCTGTACACTGACTACGTCACATTGTAGCAAAGTGTCATTTCTTCAGTGTTGTCACATGAAAAGAGAGAATCAAATGCATCAAACACAACCTGCATAGGTGTGAAGCTAGAATTAGATAATGTTGCAACATTTTATTCCATGTATCAATTAAATACAAATGATTGAGGTATGAACAGATGTAACACGTCAGATGGACACATGATGAAATGACACGGGAGCGGTGCGCAGTGCTGGAAATTGTATACTTAGCTACACAAAACTATTTATTTCCCGATACAAGAAATTCATTCTATATATTGCACAGACTTCTGTTTCAGCCAGTTTGGATCTGATAATTATAACTGCAGCCAGCAACACTAAAGGCTTGATAACAATGGCGGCAGCCTCTGAAAAACCTGACACCTGACAGGGCTTCCATCTTCATCCGGCAGGGGCGTCTCTAGGGTTGGTGTCACCAGCTGCGATTACACTTGGTGACACCCCCTCCGACGATCCCCGCGGAATGGATCAGATCTGCAGATTGAGCACAATGGATCCGACTCTGATTCATTATGCTCCCCAATCCGCAGATCGGATCCATCCTGCGGGGATCGTCGGCTTGCTTTACAACTTACCTTTTTGTGAAGCGGGTCCGGTGTCACTCCGTGTGGTAGGTGTCACCTGGTACGGCGCTCACCTCCCGCACCTGCCTCAGAACACCACTGTCATCCGGTCTTCCTTTCAGGTTTGCATGCTGCAGCCGTTTGAATGGCCGGGACACGATGACGTCACACCTGTACATGTGCCATCCATTAAGAGCGCAGTGCGCCTGCGCCGGTGACATCACTGGCTGCTAAAAATGTGAATATCTCCTAAACAGTGCAAATTTAGGAGATAGTCGATGTACCTACAGCTATTAGGAGATAGTCGGTGTACCTACAGGTATTAGGGGATAGTCGATGTACCTACAGGTATTAGGGGATAGTCGATGTACCTGCAGGTATTAGGAGATAGTCGATGTACCTACAGGTATTAGGGGATAGTCGATGTACCTACAGGTATTAGGGGATAGTCGATGTACCTGCAGGTATTAGGAGATAGTCGATGTACCTACAGGTATTAGGAGATAGTCGATGTACCTACAGGTATTAGGAGATAGTCGATGTACCTACAGGTATCAGGAGATAGTCGATGTACCTACAGGTATTAGGAGATAGTCGATGTACCTACAGGTATCAGGGGATAGTCGGTGTACCTACAGGTATCAGGAGATAGTCGATGTACCTACAGGTAT
The DNA here is from genome assembly GCF_062004578.1 of Staurois parvus. Taxonomy (NCBI): domain Eukaryota; kingdom Metazoa; phylum Chordata; class Amphibia; order Anura; family Ranidae; genus Staurois; species Staurois parvus. The sequence goes on from NW_028319017.1 coordinate 842,474, forward strand.
CAGGAGATAGTCGGTGTACCTACAGGTATCAGGAGATAGTCGATGTACCTACAGGTATTAGGAGATAGTCGATGTACCTACAGGTATCAGGAGATAGTCGATGTACCTACAGGTATCAGGGGATAGTCGGTGTACCTACAGGTATCAGGAGATAGTCGATATACCTACAGGTATTAGGAGATAGTCGATGTACCTACAGGTATCAGGAGATAGTCGATGTACCTACAGGCATTAGGGGATAGTCGATGTACCTACAGGTATTAGGAGATAGTCGATGTACCTACAGGCATTAGGGGATAGTCGATGTACCTACAGGTATTAGGAGATAGTCGATGTACCTACAGGCATTAGGAGACAGTCGATGTACCTACAGGTATTAGGAGATAGTTGATGTACCGACAGATATTAGGGGATAGTCGATGTACCTACAGGCATTAGGAGATAGTCGGTGTACCTACAGGCATTAGGAGATAGTCGATGTACCTACGGGTATTAGGGGATAGTCGGTGTACCTACAGGTATTAGGAGATAGTCGATGTACCTACAGGTATTAGGAGATAGTCGATGTACCTACAGGTATTAGGAGATAGTCGATGTACCTACAGGTATTAGGGGATAGTCGGTGTACCTACAGGTATTAGGGGATAGTCAATGTACCTACAGGTATTAGGAGATAGTCGGTGTACCTACAGGTATTAGGAGATAGTCGGTGTACCTACAGGTATTAGGGGATAGTCGATGTACCTACAGGCATTAGGAGATAGTCGATGTACCTACAGGTATTAGGAGATAGTCGATGTACCTACAGGTATTAGGGGATAGTAGATGTACCTACAGGTATTAGGGGATAGTCGATGTACCTACAGGTATTAGGAGATAGTCGATGTACCTGCAGGTATTAGGGGATAGTCGATGTACCTTATTATAGGTTTACCTTCCCTTCAAGTGAAAAAACAAACTTTGTTACCGCCTTAATATCCTCAGGTGGGCAGTGCAAAAAATGATGCAAAGAGGTAAAAGTTACAAAATGGAAGACAGGAAATGACAGAGGAAATGTAACTATTTGCTATAAAATGAAAAGGAAGAAAAACAAAAATAAAATGTATTGGGCATTCTTCCATTGACGTGTTTTTAACCCCTCGCCCTCCTGAGGATTTCCCCCCCTGCATGACCAGGCCGTTTTTTGCGTTACTTTAACTGACAATTGCGCGGTCACGCAACGCTGCACCCAGATAAAATGTTTGTCCTTTCTTTCCTCACAGAGCTTTCTTTCGGTGGTACTTGATCACCATTGCGTTTTTTATTTTTTGAGCTATAAACAAAAAAAGACCGACAATTTTGAAAAAAATATATATTTTTGACTTTTTGCTATAAAACACGTCCAGTAAAGAAAAAAAAAAATTAAAAAAAATTTCATTATAATTTAGGCCAAAATGTATTCTGCTTCATGTCTTTGCTAAAAAAAAAATCCAATACGTGTAAATTAATTGGTTTACGTGAAAGTTATAGTGTCTACAAATGGCGGTATATATAATGGAATTTTTATTTACAATTTTTTATACTAGTAATGGTGGCGATCAGCGACATTCTGACACTGGGGGGGGGAACTGACTATCTGCCACTGACATCCTCAGTGACACCAGTACAGTGATCGGTGCTAATAAAAAGCAATGACACTGTACCAATGGCACTGGGCAGGAAGGAGTTAACATCTGGGGTGATCAAAGGGTTAACTGTGTGCTGTGTTTTATTAGAGAGACATGCTGTGCAGAAAAATACACAGCAGCATGTCCTTGCTGGCAGGAGAGAGACCTGTGTTGTTTACACACAGGTCTCTCTTCTGTCAGCTTTCCCTGACAATCACCGGGGCCGGTGGGGAATCTCTGTCCGGGACCCAGTGATTGAAATCCATAGCCACCAATGGCAGCGTGGGTAGGGCGGCGCGCGTGCCCCCTACCCAGAAATGCAAAATCACGTATATATATTCGTGACTTTGCACAGCCCTGCTGCCCTGTAGCAGTATTTCTACTATAGGCGGGCAAGCGGTTAATGTGTTCTCCAGGTGAACTATCATGTTCATTTTCAGTCTGCTTAAAGCAATTCTAATGGCTTTTTTTTTAAGAAAAAAATATCAAACATGTCTATACTTACCCGCTCTGTGTAATGGTTTTACACAGAGCAGCCCGGAACCTCCTCCTCTCGGGTCCCCTGAAGGCTCTCCTGGCCTCTCCCTCCTGTTGGGTGCCCCCGCAGCAAGCTATCGGGGCACCCACTGCTCCATGTGTCCATTCACACACAGAGCCAAGGCTCCGCTCCGCCCCCTCTCTCTTCTCATTGGTGATCGACAGCAGTGGGAGCCAATGGCTCGTGTCTCTGTCTCAGCCAATGAGAAGAGGGAGTCCCGGGACAGCAGAGACTACAGTGCACATCTCTGGATGGAGAGGGGGCTTAGGTGAGTATTAGGGGGGCTGCTGCACACAGAAGGAGTTTTACCTTCACGCATAGAATGAATGAAGGTAAAAATCCTTGCGCCTTTCCAACCACTTTAATCTGTAGATTGGAATGGATGTGGGAACGAAGTCTTAGCCGGCCATAGACAGTTCAAATCTCAAGGACCAGCTGAGATTCACACCATGTATGGGCAGCCTGAACGTCCTCAAATTGTTGGATCGATCAACTTGGGTACAAACAGTCGGATTCAGGGGCAGACTGACACCTCATGGGGCCCCCGGGAAATAGGGGATCATGGGGCCCCTGTGTCCTCACCCACACTTAAACCACACCCAAAAAAGCTTATGAAAGGTACCAGGGGCATCTCATGGGGTCCCCTACTGACCCCGGGCCCTCAGGCAGTGCCCAAGTTCCCAAATGGTCAGTCTGCCCCTGGTCAGATTTTACTTGCGATTATTGCTAGTGACTGTTATAGAGGCTAGCAGTAATCACTGTGTTCTCCTCCTCCCCGGCAGAACACAATGGCTCCGTGGGAGGGAATCTCCTATCAACGCTGACTGTGTTAATGGGGGAATCAATCTGTGGTTGTAGGAAAGAAAATCGCTCCATCTATGGCTGGCTTAAGGCAGGCCATAGATGACATCATTTTCTTGCTTGATTCCCTCATCAACACAGTCAGTGATGATGGGGGAATCCCTCCCACAGAGCTTTTGTGTTCTCCCAGTGAGGGGAGGATGCGGGGAGCCGTCCCTGCTGGCAATGATTACTGCTAGCGGCTGGCAATAATCGCATGCTAAAATTCCAACATGCTGGTTGTACTCAAGTCCATGGATGGATCAAGTTTAATACAATCAGTCTGCCTATAGATGGATCGAATCTCAGACAGTCCCTTCTGAACCGGCTGAGATTCGATCTGTCTATGGCTGGCATAACCCCTGGCCAATCACCTTTGGAGATGGTATCTCACCTCCTGTGAGGAGGGTTTGCAACTCCTGAAGTGGCTGTAGGTTGTGTGGATCAGCAAGTTCTGGATTCCGGCACCAGCTCATCATCCTGATCGCAGGAGGTCCAAACACCATGATTCTGCTGCAGGCAAATTCCATTAAACTGTTAAATCAAACCCTAGGTGGTTCTACGAGGTTGCATCGTATCATTTTGCATCTGCACGCAGCTCATAGTTGGTTCTCTTTCAGGCATTGGTCAAACTCTCATCTCACTATGAGTAATATTTTGGATCTTATGAAGGACGAAACATATTCCCTCTGATCTGGTCTCCTGAAGTGGCTACAAGGCCCCTTTCACACCAGTGGTCCTATAGGGTCCGCTTGTCAGTTTTTCAGGCAGACATGATTGGACCATCCATAGACCCCTATGGACAATTGTCCGCTGACACCCGCCGGTATCTGATCTGATCCTGTAGACCAAAAGCAGATGGATGGGGATCTGTTCCTCATCTGTCCGGCAGAACGGATGACAGTCAGGCTGAAAAAGACAGGCGGTCCATTTCCAATCGACCACCCCATAGAAGACAGTAGGCAGTGTCTGCAGGAGCAGACATAGACCTGTCATCCGCCTGCTCAACAGGGACCAGGGAAGAGATCCCCCGCTGAGCAGATGGATCCTCTGATGAGTCCACCACGCCTGAAAAAGGCCTAGATTGTATGGACTAACCAGTTCTAATGGATTGGTCGGAGGTAGGTAGGAGGCAGCTGTCTATTCAATTTTTTTAAAGTGTGAACATTTGTCCAAACTTTTGACCGCTAAATTATGAAAATTTCTGTTATCTTCTCATTTATCTGCAGCACCAACTACAACGGCCCCATCTACAACTACAGCAGTACCAACTACAACTGCCCCACCTACAAATACAACAGTACCAACTACAACTGCCCCACCTACAACTACAGAAGTACCAACTACAACTGCCCCACCTACAACTACAACAGTATCAACTACAACTGTAGAACCTACAACTACAACAGTACAAATTATAACTGTCCCATCTATGACTACAGCAGTACCAACTACAACTGCAGCACCTGCAACTACAGAAGTACCAACTACAACTGCCCCACCTACAACTACAGAAGTACCAACTACAACAACACCAACTACAACTGCCCCACCTACAACTACAACAGCGCCAACTACAACTGTCCCACCTACAACAGCACCAACTACAACTGCCCCACCTACAACAGCACCAACTACAACTGTACCACCTACAACTACAACAACACCAACTACAACTGCCCCACCTACAACTACAACAGCACCAACTACAACTGCCCCACCTACAACTACAACACCAACTACAACTGCCCCACCTACAACTACAACAGCACCAACTACAACTGTCCCACCTACAACTACAACAGTGCAAACTACAACTGCCCCACCTACAACTACAACAACACCAACTACAACTGCCCCACCTACAACTACAACAGCACCAACTACAACTGCCCCACCTACAACTACAACAGCACCAACTACAACTGCCCCACCTACAACTACACCAACTACAACTGCCTCACCTACAACTACAACAGCGCCAACTACAACTGCCCCACCTACAACAGCACCAACTACAACTGCCCCACCTACAACAACACCAACTACAACTGCCCCACCTACAACTACAACAGCACCAACTACAACTGTCCCACCTACAACAGCACCAACTACAACTGCCCCACCTACAACTACAACAGCACCAACTACAACTGCCCCACCTACAACTACAACAACACCAACTACAACTGCCCCACCTACAACTACAACAGCGCCAACTACAACTGTCCCACCTACAACAGCACCAACTACAACTGCCCCACCTACAACTACAACAACACCAACTACAACTGCCCCACCTACAACTACAACAGCACCAACTACAACTGTCCCACCTACAACTACAACAGCACCAACTACAACTGCCCCACCTACAACTACAACAGCACCAACTACAACTGCCCCACCTACAACTACAACAACACCAACTACAACTGCCCCACCTACAACTACAACAGCGCCAACTACAACTGTCCCACCTACAACAGCACCAACTACAACTGCCCCACCTACAACTACAACAACACCAACTACAACTGCCCCACCTACAACTACAACAGCGCCAACTACAACTGTCCCACCTACAACAACACCAACTACAACTGCCCCACCTACAACTACAACAGTGCCAACTACAACTGTCCCACCTACAACTACAACAGCACCAACTACAACTGCCCCACCTACAACTACAACAACACCAACTACAACTGCCCCACCTACAACTACAACAGCACCAACTACAACTGCCCCACCTACAACTACAAAAGTACCAACTACAACTGCCCCACCTACAACTACAACAACACCAACTACAACTGCCCCACCTACAACTACAACAGCACCAACTACAACTGCCCCACCTACAACTACAACAACACCAACTACAACAGCCTCACCTACAACTACAACAGTGCCAACTACAACTGTCCCACCTACAACAGCACCAACTACAACTGCCCCACCTACAACTACAACTACACCAACTACAACTGCCCCACCTACAACTACAACAGTGTCAACTACAACTGTCCCACCTACAACTACAACAGCGCCAACTACAACTGCCCCACCTACAACAACACCAACTACAACTGCCCCACCTACAACTACAACAGTACCAACTACAACTCCCCCACCTACAACTACAACAACACCAACTACAACTGCCCCACCTACAACTACAACAGCACCAACTACAACTGCCCCACCTACAACTACAACAGCACCAACTACAACTGCCCCACCTACAACTACAACAGCACCAACTACAACTGCCCCACCTACAACTACAACAGCACCAACTACAACTGCCCCACCTACAACTACAACAGCACCAACTACAACTGCCCCACCTACAACTACAACTGCCCCACCTACAACTACAACAGCACCAACTACAACTGCCCCACCTACAACTACAACAACACCAACTACAACTGCCCCACCTACAACTACAACAGCACCAACTACAACTGCCCCACCTACAACTACAACAGCACCAACTACAACTGCCCCACCTACAACTACAACAGCACCAACTACAACTGCCCCACCTACAACTACAACAGCACCAACTACAACTGCCCCACCTACAACTACAACAGCACCAACTACAACTGCCCCACCTACAACTACAACAGCACCAACTACAACTGCCCCACCTACAACTACAACAGCACCAACTACAACTGCCCCACCTACAACTACAACAGCACCAACTACTACTGCCCCACCTACAACTACAACAGCACCAACTACAACTGCCCCACCTACAACTACAACAGCACCAACTACAACTGCCCCACCTACAACTACAACAGCACCAACTACAACTGCCCCACCTACAACTACAACAGCACCAACTACAACTGCCCCACCTACAACTACAACAGCACCAACTACAACTGCCCCACCTACAACTACAACAGCACCAACTACAACTGCCCCACCTACAACTACAACAGCACCAACTACAACTGCCCCACCGACAACTACAACAGCACCAACTACAACTGCCCCACCTACAACTACAACAGCACCAACTACAACTGCCCCACCTACAACTACAACAGCACCAACTACAACTGCCCCACCTACAACTACAACAACACCAACTACAACTGCCCCACCTACAACTACAACAGTACCAACTACAACTGCCCCACCTACAACTACAACAACACCAACTACAACTGCCCCACCTACAACTACAACAGCACCAACTACAACTGCCCCACCTACAACTACAACAGCACCAACTACAACTGCCCCACCTAAAACTACAACAGCACCAACTACAACTGCCCCACCTACAACTACAACAGCACCAACTACAACTGCCCCACCTACAACTACAACAACACCAACTACAACTGCCCCACCTACAACTACAACACCAACTACAACTGCCCCACCTACAACTACAACAGTACCAACTACAACTGCCCCACCTACAACTACAACAGTACCAACTACAACTGCCCCACCTACAACTACAACAGTACCAACTACAACTGCCCCACCTACAACTACAACACCAACTACAACTGCCCCACCTACAACTACAACAGTACCAACTACAACTGCCCCACCTACAACTACAACAGCACCAACTACAACTGCCCCACCTACAACTACAACAGCACCAACTACAACTGCCCCACCTACAACTACAACTGCCCCACCTACAACTACAACAGCACCAACTACAACTGCCCCACCTACAACTACAACAACACCAACTACAACTGCCCCACCTACAACTACAACAGCACCAACTACAACTGCCCCACCTACAACTACAACAGCACCAACTACAACTGCCCCACCTACAACTACAACAGCACCAACTACAACCGCCCCACCTACAACTACAACAGCACCAACTACAACCGCCCCACCTACAACTACAACAGCACCAACTACAACTGCCCCACCTACAACTACAACAGCACCAACTACAACCGCCCCACCTACAACTACAACAGCACCAACTACAACTGCCCCACCTACAACTACAACAGCACCAACTACAACTGCCCCACCTACAACTACAACAGCACCAACTACAACTGCCCCACCTACAACTACAACAGCACCAACTACAACTGCCCCACCTACAACTACAACAGCACCAACTACAACTGCCCCACCTACAACTACAACAGCACCAACTACAACTGCCCCACCTACAACTACAACAGCACCAACTACAACTGCCCCACCTACAACTACAACAGCACCAACTACAACTGCCCCACCTACAACTACAACAACACCAACTACAACTGCCCCACCGACAACTACAACAGCACCAACTACAACTGCCCCACCTACAACTACAACAGCACCAACTACAACTGCCCCACCTACAACTACAACAGCACCAACTACAACTGCCCCACCTACAACTACAACAACACCAACTACAACTGCCCCACCTACAACTACAACAGTACCAACTACAACTGCCCCACCTACAACTACAACAACACCAACTACAACTGCCCCACCTACAACTACAACAGCACCAACTACAACTGCCCCACCTACAACTACAACAGCACCAACTACAACTGCCCCACCTACAACTACAACAGCACCAACTACAACTGCCCCACCTACAACTACAACAGCACCAACTACAACTGCCCCACCTACAACTACAACAGCACCAACTACAACTGCCCCACCTACAACTACAACAGCACCAACTACAACTGCCCCACCGACAACTACAACAGCACCAACTACAACTGCCCCACCGACAACTACAACAGCACCAACTACAACTGCCCCACCTACAACTACAACAGCACCAACTACAACTGCCCCACCTACAACTACAACAGCACCAACTACAACTGCCCCACCTACAACTACAACAGCACCAACTACAACTGCCCCACCTACAACTACAACAGCACCAACTACAACTGCCCCACCTACAACTACAACACCAACTACAACTGCCCCACCTACAACTACAACAGTACCAACTACAACTGCCCCACCTACAACTACAACAGTACCAACTACAACTGCCCCACCTACAACTACAACAGTACCAACTACAACTGCCCCACCTACAACTACAACACCAACTACAACTGCCCCACCTACAACTACAACAGTACCAACTACAACTGCCCCACCTACAACTACAACAACACCAACTACAACTGCCCCACCTACAGCTACAACAGTACCAACTACAACTGCCCCACCTACAACTACAACAGTACCAACTACAACTGCCCCACCTACAACAGCACCAACTACAACTGCCCCACCTACAACTACAACAACACCAACTACAACTGCCCCACCTACAACTACAACAGTACCAACTACAACTGCCCCACCTACAACTACAACAGTACCAACTACAACTGCCCCACCTACAACTACAACAACACCAACTACAACTGCCCCACCTACAACTGCAACAGTACCAACTACAACTGCCCCACCTACAACTACAACAGCACCAACTACAACTGCCCCACCTACAACTACAACAACACCAACTACAACTGCCCCACCTACAACTACAACAACACCAACTACAACTGCCCCACCTACAACTACAACAGCACCAACTACAACTGCCCCACCTACAACTACAACAGCACCAACTACAACTGCCCCACCTACAACTACAACAGCACCAACTACAACTGCCCCACCTACAACTACAACAGCACCAACTACAACTGCCCCACCTACAACTACAACAGCACCAACTACAACTGCCCCACCTACAACTACAACAACACCAACTACAACTGCCCCACCTACAACTACAACAGTACCAACTACAACTGCCCCATCTACAACTACAACAGCACCAACTACAACTGCCCCACCTACAACTACAACAGCACCAACTACAACTGCCCCACCTACAACTACAACAACACCAACTACAACTGCCCCACCTACAACTACAACAGTACCAACTACAACTGCCCCACCTACAACTACAACAACACCAACTACAACTGCCCCACCTACAACTACAACAGTACCAACTACAACTGCCCCACCTACAACTACAACAGTACCAACTACAACTGCCCCACCTACAACTACAACAGTACCAACTACAACTGCCCCACCTACAACTACAACACCAACTACAACTGCCCCACCTACAACTACAACAGTACCAACTACAACTGCCCCACCTACAACTACAACAACACCAACTACAACTGTCCCACCTACAGCTACAACAGTACCAACTACAACTGCCCCACCTACAACTACAACAGTACCAACTACAACTGCCCCACCTACAACAGCACCAACTACAACTGCCCCACCTACAACTACAACAGCACCAACTACAACTGCCCCACCTACAACTACAACAGTACCAAGTACAACTGCCCCACCTACAACTACAACAGTACCAACTACAACTGCCCCACCTACAACTACAACAGCACCAACGACAACTGCCCCACCTACAACTACAACAGTACCAACTACAACTGCCCCACCTACAACTACAACAGCACCAACTACAACTGCCCCACCTACAACTACAACAGTACCAACTACAACTGCCCCACCTACAACTACAACAGCACCAACTACAACTGCCCCACCTACAACTACAACAGTGCCAACTACAACTGCCCCACCTACAACTACAACAGCGCCAACTACAACTGCCCCACCTACAACTACAACAGCGCCAACTACAACTGCCCCACCTACAACTACAACAACACCAACTACAACTGCCCCACCTACAACTACAACAGCACCAACTACAACTGCCCCACCTACAACTACAACAACACCAACTACAACTGTCCCACCTACAACTACAACAGCACCAACTACAACTGCCCCACCTACAACTACAACAGCGCCAACTACAACTGCCCCACCTACAACTACACCTACGCCCTCAACTGAGAAAACCTATACTCACGATATCATTGTAATAATGGATCTGGAGTTCATACCAGACTATAGCGATTCTTCATCTCAGAAATACAAGGAACTTGCAGGAATAGTTCAGTATTATGTAAGTATAAGAACATCTGTTATTGGCCTAAATATTATCGGGAATTTCTCGCCATTCATGAATTTAATCTTGTAGACAGTTTACAGGGAAACTATAATGGTATCGGGTCATTTCCATGAATTTCACAGCAAGTCTCCAGTAACTATTTAGAACATAATTGGGGGAAGCCCGTGTGCTTTAAAAAGAAAGAGCCGCAACTCACATCCTGTGAGTGATGGATGTAGAAGTATTGCTCTCACTTCAACATCTGCCTCCATACCTCACATGTGTGGGGTAATATAGACATGTGTGGGGTAATATAGACATGTGTGGGGTAATATTGACACGTGTGGGGTAATATAGACATGTGTGGGGTAATATAGACACGTGTGGGGTAATATAGACATGTGAGGGGTGATATAGACATGTGTGGGGTAATATAGACATGTGTGGGGTAATATAGACATGTGTGGGGTGATATAGACATGTGTGGGGTAATATAGACATGTGTGGGTAATATAGACACGTGTGGGGTAATATAGACACGTGTGGGTAATATAGACATGTGTGGGTAATATAGACATGTGTGGGGTAATATAGACACGTGTGGGGTGATATAGACACGTGTGGGGTGATATAGACACGTGTGGGGTGATATAGACATGTGTGGGGTAATATAGACATGTGTGGCACTATATAGACGTGTGGGGTAATATAGACACGTGTGGGGTGATATAGACACGTGTGGGGTGATATAGACACGTGTGGGGTGATACAGACATGTGTGGGGTGATATAGACACGTGTGGGGTAATATAGACATGTGAGGGGTAATATAGACATGTGTGGCACTATATAGACATGTGTGGGGTGATATAGACATGTGTAGGGTGATATAGACACGCGTGGGGTAGTATAGACACGTGTGGGGTAATATAGACACGTGTGGGGTAATATAGACATGTGTGGCACTATATAGACACGTGTGGGGTAATATAGACATGTGTGGCACTGTATAGACATGTGTGGGGTGATATAGACACGTGTGGGGTAATATAGACACGTGAGGGGTAATATAGACATGGTTGGCACTATATAGACACGTGTGGGGTAATATAGACACGTGTGGGGTGATATAGACATGTGTGGGGTAATACAGACATGTGTGGGGTAATATAGACACGTGTGGGGTAATATAGACACGTGAGGGGTAATATAGACATGTGTGGGGTAATATAGACATGTGTGGGGTAATATAGACACGTGTGGGGTGATATAGACATGTGGGGCTCATTTCATTCTGTAAAATTCAGATGAATTTGGTTATTTGGATATTCTGAAGTATCCGAACTTCCAAATAACAATAGGAACAAATCCGAAATAACGAATGAAATTCATCCAAAATTCAGATGAAATTCATTCTAATCAAATTAGAATCGAATTAAAAAAACAAAGAGAATAGAATATGACAGATTAGAATTAGAATAGTAAATAAAAGAATAAAATAGAATATAACTGTCTTCCGAATTCAAATTTTGAATAGAATGAATTTGAATAGAATAAAATAGAATAGAATACAATAGAAAAAAAAGACAATAGAATAGAAAAATCAATTTCAAGCCTACAACAGCAGCAGCAGCCATGAGTGTGTTTTACCCGTTGAATATTGGGACATTCAGTGCCCAGTCATACCGGTGCCATTTCGGATGCCATTTGCGAATTGAAATCGCACCTGAAATCGCATCTAATGAATGTGAATCTCAGGGTCATAACATTTACGATTTGCTGCGGCGCAATTTCTGAAGTAGTTCTCGCATGACTCTTTCTGCAGTTTTGTTGCGATTTCACATCCATAGAATGTAATGGAAACCACACTGCAGATTGCAGGAAATTGCTGAAAATCTTCACAAGTAACAATAAATCGCACCTGAAATTGCACTAAAATTGCACACAAAGTCGCACGATTGTAAATCGCAGCGTTGTGACCGTTGACTTACATACCTAGTTTGGTAGGCAATGGGTATGAGAGCTGCAGGAAGGATAGTCACATGACTAATGTTTAGGGCCGGTTCACACTCCATGCGTTTCAGTTGCTTTTTTTCTGCATCCAAAACGCACAGAAAGTAGGTGCTAGGGTTGTCAGTGTCATAGTTCACATCAGTGCTTGCAGTTCCAGTGCGTTCCGGATGCAGAAGAAAACCTAGAACAGGCCGCATTTTTCCTGCACAGAACTGTACTGGAACGCGGTAAAACGTATCGTGAAATCAGTGGAATGCACCAAACGCACCAAAAACGCACTTGAATGCACCCAAATCTCATTGGAACGTACTTGTCCCTATTTAATCTAAAGAAAAAGAGAAGAAATGAAGCGGAAAGCATGAAAAACGCACAGAAACTTGTCAAAAACGCACCGGAACACGCCAGTATTGCGTCAAACACGCGCATGCCGAAACTCAATCGGAATGCATCTGGACTGCAGTTCTATGGTGTGATCCGGCCCAAAGAGGGGTTTTAAAGGTATTTTAACAGAAAAATACAAAATAAAGGTCGCACACTGACTGGAGGTAGGGAGATTCTGGGAGGGAAGGGGGAGGGGAGGGATTTATTTTTGGGATTTTTGGGTTATTTTTAGAATACCATACTTTTCAGAAGTAACTCATGCTAATAGCAGAGGAAGGAGGCAGCAGACAGAAATGACACTCAGTGCTCTGGACTGAGACAAGTACACACTATAGAGGGATGTGCTTTGTTCATATTTCATGTCTGAAGCGTACAACCACTTTAAGGGCAAACCGTTCATTTTTCTGAAAACGTATTTGTCATTTGTTGTGTCTCGAAAAGCAGCGTATCAGATTACACACATAGTTGAATGGCTCAGCGGATGGAGACACCCCTCCCCCTCTCCCAGCAGTATTAGTACCCATAGTTACATAGTTAGTCTGGCTGAAAAAAGACAAAAGTCCATCCAGTTCAGCCATAGAAAAAAGAAAAAGTTATAATCCTACACCCACAGTTGGCAAAAACCCAGCAAAGCATGATCCAATGTTCTCCTGCTGGGGAAAAAATTCCTTCCTGATCCCCCGAGAGGCAATCGGATATTTCCTGGATCAACTTTCCCTATAAATGTTATATCCAGTTATATTCTGTGTATCCAAGAAAGAATCCAGGACTTTCCTACAGCAATCCACTGAGCTGGCCACAACCAACTCTTGAGGGAGTCTATTCCACATTCTCACAGCTCTTACTGTGAAGAAACCTTTCCGTGTTTGGAGGTTATTTGAAGTCCCAGATAGTACTGATCTGGGACTTCAGTTAGACAGAGGCAGTCAACCAGCGTGCAGGCCAAGCTGACCATCCACAAGTCTGCTGCAAACTGATGATTAAAGGTATCTTGAAGAAAGACTTATTTACAAAATAACACCGACACTAAAATAATAGAGAAATCATCATTTTGTAAATGTTTAAACGCAACAAAATGATGACTGAAATAAAATAACAAAAGAAACTGACACCAATGATGGGGCACCATTCCGCCCACTGACACCAATGATGGGGCACTATTCCTCCCACTGACACCAATGATGGGGCACTATTCCTCCCACTGACACCAATGATGGGGCACTATTCCTCCCACTGACACCAATGATGGGGCACTATTCCTCCCACTGATACCAATGATGGGGCACTATTCCTCCCACTGACACCAATGATGGGGCACTATTCCTCCCACTGACACCAATGATAGGGCACTATTCCTCCCACTGACACCAATGATGGGGCACTATTCCTCCCACTGACACCAATGATGGGGCACTATTCCTCCCACTGACACCAATGATGGGGCACTATTCCCCCCACTGACACCAATGATGGGGCACTATCCCTCCCACTGACACCAATGATGGGGCACTATTCCTCCCACTGACACCAATGATGGGGCACTATTCCTCCCACTGACACCAATGATGGGGCACTATTCCCCCCCACTGACACCAATGATGGGGCACTATTCCTCCCACTGACACCAATGATGGGGCACTATTCCTCCCACTGATACCAATGATGGGGCACTATTCCTCCTACTGACACCAATGATGGGGCACTATTCCTCCCACTGACACCAATGATGAGGCACTATTCCTCCCACTGATACCAATGATGGGGCACTATTCCTCCTACTGACACCAATGATGGGACACTATTCCTCCTACTGACACCAATGATGGGGTACCATTCCTTCCACAACGTCCGAGGCATTGTTTGTTTCCACTGAATCCTGGATATTTTCTACTCCCGCTGGCCACAGTCCGGCCCCCCTACAGTCTGAAGGCCCTTTGGTTAGGAAGTGTGGAATCCTCTGTTCTGATCCCTCCACATTCTCTTAATAAAACAAATCTTTGTCCTGACTTATACTTGGAATGAAATTCTCAGATGAATATTAATCCTGTAAATGTAGACGTGACGGATCCATAATACTAATGATGGACATTCTCCCGGCAGGGTTTAATCCTCCTTCAACGATTGCACCCCGACTGTATACGTATCCTGGTAATTAACTTCCGGTAAGTCACCCCAATGTCATTCTATAGGGGAAGGGGGGTGCAGTATAGGGGAGGGGGGTGCAGTATAGGGGAGGGGGTGTGCAGTATAGGGGAGGGGTGGGGTATGCAATATAGAGGGTGTGCAGTATAGGGGGTGGTGGTGTGTAGTATAGAGGAGGGGGTTTGCAGTATAGGGTGGGGTGCGTAACTGTTTACATCCATTTTCTCATCAGTTTATATCAGTTTTTCTTCCTTTTTTCATCCGTTTACATTGATTTACATCTGTTTTTCATCCATTTTTCATCTGTTTACATCCGTTTTCATCCATTTACATCCGTTTTTCATCCGTTTACATCCATTTTTCATCCGTTTTCATCCATTTACATCCATTTTTAATCTGTTTCCATCCATTTACATCCATTTTCCATCCGTTTCCATCCATTTACATCCATTTTTCATCTTTTTTTCATCCATCTGCATCCATTTACATCCGTAGTTCATCCGTTTAAATCCATTTGCATCTGTTTTTCATCCGTTTATATACATTTTCATCTGTTTACATCCATTTTCATCTGTTTACATACATTTTTTGTCCATGCGTTTTTTTTTTACCAAAGAAAAATTGGGGGTTCTTCCATTAAAAAAAAAGGATGTTAACGGATAAGGACATTAACGGATGTAAACGGATGATCATCTGTTTACATCTGCTAGTCTATAGAAATACACGGATGTCCGTTTTTCATCTGTAAATAGACAGATGAAAAACAGACATACGGAACCCGTGTGAAAGGGGCCTAAGGCTTTATATCCATTTTAACCTCTTCACGCCGGCCGAAAGCAAATGTGCAGCCTCCTGGCGTCTGGGCTTAGACACCGAGCGGCCGCACATTTGCGTTCTATTAAAAAAGAACATATGTGCTGAGAGCGCGCACCCTGCGTGCTCCCAGCACACATGTCTGGAACTCATGGAAAGGTCCCGATCTCCTCTTTCGATCGGGACCTTTCCTGATCATGTGACCGCCATGACAGCGTGTCACGGCGGTCACATTACCCTAAACCCCGCCCTGCCCCCGGCTTCTGAAACCCTTAAAGGGCCGGGAGGCGGCGGTGCCAAGGGGTTAAGCTTTGACAAAAACCTGGAAGCTGATTGGTTTCTATGCAGAGCTGCAGCAGATTTCTCTCTCCAGTTTTAGTAAATCACCCCGATATGTCTGTGTGGAGACCGATCTGCCCAGGAAAAAAGGCAGCAAAGCTGAGATATTTCTGTGTTTTTTCTTTATAGCCCGGGTTCCACCTCCGGCACCATCGCCGACACTGCAGCTGAATACCCGGCTAACAATCATACCGATTCAGGAGCACAGTCAGCCTTTAACAGATGTGCGCAAGAAAATGGCACCATTGGGGGCATCCCGTTCATTATGCCAAACACAACAACTCCAGGTAGGTGAAACCATAATGGAATATTCATTAGATAAAGTGGATGAGTGGCATCCAATAGAAACCATTATCCTACAAAATATGGGAGCGTAACAAGAAGCCCCCAGGTATGAAAGGCTGAATCCCCCGATTGAAGCGTCACCCTTGTGTGTTGCAGTAACGGCCAGTAAAAGGGAAGTTTTCCATTTGTCTCCACAATACATGGTAATGCACCATTGATGGGGGGCCATTCATTGTAAATCACACACCGGTGCACCTTGCAAACTGACCCCCAACTCATCTGTATTACCGGTGGTCGTAGGGCGCTCTGCAATGGTATGACCTCCAGGAGAAAAGGATCTTGGGCATCCAGTGGAGGGAAGGGAGACCAGATGACATTGGAGCACGCTGTGCACTGGAGCAGCTCTTCAAGAGTGGAAGCAGACTCTAGTGAAGTAAATAGCATGGAAGTCTGTCTGATGGGGGGGCCATTCATTGTAAACCACGCACCGGTGCACCTTGCAAACTGACCCCCAACTCACCTGTATTGCACCAAGGACACAAAGCCACCATAATGTTCCTTACTCATTGGGTTATCCACCACCTAGAGCCGTGGTCACCAAGCTTTCGGACCTCACGGACCGCTAAACTCTCAATTTTGAATCCTGTGGACCACTAACATGATTTTACACACAATGCTCCGGCTCTCTAACCCCCCTCCATTGGATCACACTGCTGCCTTCTACACACAATACTCCGGCTCTCTAACCCCCTCCATTGGATCACACTGCTGCCTTCTACACACAATGCTCCGGCTCTCTAACCCCCTCCATTGCATCACACTGCTGCCTTCTACACACAATGCTCCGGCTCTCTAACCCCCCTCCATTGGATCACACTGCTGCCCTCTACACACAATGCTCCGGCTCTCTAACCCCCCTCCCTCTGGATCACACTGCTGCCCTCTACACACAATGCTCCGGCTCTCTGCACCCCTCTGCCCTCTCCCCTTCCTCACTCTGTATCACGCTCCTGCCTACACAGACTCATCATTAGATCTTACCTCCTTATCCAGCCATCTTCTCCATCTCCGTGCTCCTTCCACAGCCTGTGATCAGCGCTGGCATTGGAAGACCCTTCTTCACCTCCCGCTCTCTGCACTACTCCCAGGGCCTTCCTCTGAGTTCAGTATTCACTGTCAGTGCACTTTGAGCACAACACTGGAAACAACATTGGGTGGTACACATCCATAACAATGTTGAATTGCAACGGAACCCCTGGGGTTTACCAATATTCTCTTGTGGACCATCAGTGGTCCATGGACCACTGGTTGGGGACTGCTGACCTAGAGGTGATTAGACACTGGCAAAAAAAGTTCTCCTCTATATAATTCCTCCCATACAGGATGTACCTCAAGTTTCTAGTGTCTGAAGGTGATGGCCACTGATGGTCAGCTCTCTGCACAATATCACCGGATCCAGATGTAAAGCTGTCATTCTCTGGAACCTGAAGAGGATGATGAGATTGCCTGTAATGCAGCTGCTCAGCACTGGACCCTGCATACACAAAACCCTGCTCAGTAATACCTGACGAGGAGATTCTGGCAGGGTCAGATTACCAAATAGGTAGAGTAGGCACCGGCCCCCCGGGCTCTTTTTTTATGCTGGGGAAGTTTTTAAGGATTCCATTCATTTTGCACTTAGGACTTTGTCCATACACATATGTAGGATTATTTTGCCAAAATGCCGGCCTGCAGAATTACCCCTCAAAAAGCTGTCGGTGGGGTTTCTCTTTCAGGTGGAACATATATTTGAGCTAAATTTGGATAAGTATATCCATAAGTTTTCAGAAGAAAACATTTTTTTAACCATTTTGGAAGGAGGGTAAGTGCTCATCTTAAAGGGAAACTGTTCCTTTTATTGTTACTCCTGTAGCCACGAGACAGTCCTTTTGTCACTTGCAGGCTTCGATCTCCAGGATGAAGACTTCAGACAGTTCCATAGAAATATTGGTCCTCTAAGCCAGACAAGGTGGACCCTAAGATTCCATCTCAATAAAGGGAGCACCCCCACTGGCTCGGGGGGGAGGACATTTGTGGAAGTGTGGCATTTTATCAGATTGTTGTAAGGCCCACTGAGGAGGCCACCTTTGGTCGCAGTGTGTTACAGGCTGCTGTGCAGGTACATTTTTGGCCTGTCGGTGATGGCTGTGTCGCCCTCCCCCCATGAGCAGTGCTTTGGGACATCCCTATGAGTAAGGATTAATATGTTGGCTTTGTGTCCCATGATGTACTATAATGATGAGCGGGTTCTGGCCATGAATCAATGGCTGGGACCTGCTGACAAATCGGGCAGGAGAGTGGCTGGGCGCACCCTGTGCCTGGATTGCCGGTACAGGTCCCCTGTCCGCAGTAAATTGCTGGTTGGCGGTCCTTAGGTGGTTAATCAGACACATCCAGAACAAGTCCAAATGTCATATCTAGCACAAATATATACAAAACCACCATAACAACAGGAACGGTAAAGAATCTAAAATCAAAAATCTAAATTTTAACATATTACAGCTTACCAGTCCATAGAGGTGGCCGTATCATTTACTTTTTAGGCTTTCAATTTAATACATTCAGAGGGTCCAATAGCCACAGAAGTTGGAATTAGCAAATTGGTGGCAGTTAAAAATATGAGCCATGAAAACTAAAAGTATATCGCCTCTTCTATTGTAGGCGGAGTATTGTGTAAAAATGATCCTGTGGTGAGCAGTACCAGGACATGTTCTTCTATTACCCAGGGCAAGGATGTGGAACTGCACCCCCCCCCACCACCACATGCCATACAATGGGATTACTGCCCAGGACAGCTGCCCCTCCTGCCCACCTCTTGTCCCGGCTCTGATGGTGGCATTGCCATTTTTACGACTCCAGAAATGCATCTTCTCATTGTTGCAAAGAATTATCGGACCCCTTAAAAAGAAACCGTTTTTACCCAGAATGCACCTCATTTTGCCGCATGTGATACAAGCTCCCTAAAAGCTGTAACCAGGGGTGGACTGACCATTTGGAAACTCGGGCACTGCCCGAGGGCCCGGGGTCAGTAGGGGGCCCCATGGGATGCCCCTGGTACCTTTTTCATAGGTTTTTTTGAGTTTGGGCAAGGACACAGGGGCCCCATGATCCCCTATTGTCCGGGGGCCCCATGAGTTGTCAGTCCGCCCCTGGCTGTAACTATAAAACATGACTACTTGTTAATGAAGGCCTCGAGTAAAATGAGACAAATCATTCCAACGTCCCAAATGGGGTTCAGATGCTGAAGCTGCACGGCCACAAGAATATCCCCCCTATTTGTATGAGCAGAAAACTTGTCGCAGTTCATTTTATATGTCTTAGTAATGTGATCTAAACAAAGAAGAACACGCTAATGTAGGGAAGGCAAATCTCTTCACCCTCTCTTATTGTAACTGAAATTCCTGAATATTGTACATTCATGCTAAAAGACACCGACTGATCCCTCGGGGGAAACTCATATTGGTAGGATACTCAAAGTGTTACTAAACCCACAACAGTACAGGGTCCGGGGAGAACGGATATAGTGAATGCAGGGTCCGGGGAGAACGGATATAGTGAATGCAGGGTCCGGGGAGACTAGATATAGTGAATGCGGGGTCCGGGGAGAGCGGATATAGTGAATGCGGGGTCCGGGGAGAGCGGATATAGTGAATGCAGGGTCCGGGGAGACTAGATATAGTGAATGCAGGGTCCGGGGAGACTAGATATAGTGAATGCGGGGTCCGGGGAGAGCGGATATAGTGAATGCGGGGTCCGGGGAGAGCGGATATAGTGAATGCAGGGTCCGGGGAGACTAGATATAGTGAATGCGGGGTCCGGGGAGAGCGGATATAGTGAATGCAGGGTCCGGGGAGACTAGATATAGTGAATGCGGGGTCCGGGGAGAGCGGATATAGTGAATGCGGGGTCCGGTGAGAGCGGATATAGTGAATGCAGGGTCCGGGGAGAGCGGATATAGTGAATGCGGGGTCTGGGGAGAGCGGATATAGTGAATGCAGGGTCCGGGGAGAACGGATATAGTGAATGCAGGGTCCGGGGAGACTAGATATAGTGAATGCGGGGTCCGGGGAGAGCGGATATAGTGAATGCGGGGTCCGGGGAGAGCGGATATAGTGAATGCAGGGTCCGGGGAGACTAGATATAGTGAATACAGGGTCCGGGGAGACTAGATATAGTGAATGCGGGGTCCGGGGAGAGCGGATATAGTGAATGCGGGGTCCGGGGAGAGCGGATATAGTGAATGCAGGGTCCGGGGAGACTAGATATAGTGAATGCGGGGTCCGGGGAGAGCGGATATAGTGAATGCAGGGTCCGGGGAGACTAGATATAGTGAATGCGGGGTCCGGGGAGAGCGGATATAGTGAATGCGGGGTCCGGTGAGAGCGGATATAGTGAATGCAGGGTCCGGGGAGACCGGATATAGTGAATGCGGGGTCCGGGGAGAGCGGATATAGTGAATGCAGGGTGCGGGGAAACCAGATATAGTGAATGCAGGGTCTGGGGAGACCGGATATAGTGAATGCAGGGTCCGAGGAGAGCGGATATAGTGAATGCAGGGTCCGAGGAGAGCGGATATAGTGAATGCAGGGTCCGAGGAGAGCGGATATAGTGAATGCAAAGTCCAAGGGAGACCAGATATAGTGAATGCAGGGTCCGGGGAGAGCGGATATAGTGAATGCGGGGTCTGGGGAGAGCAGATATAGTGAATGCAGGGTCCGGGGAGAGCGGATATAGTGAATGCAGGGTCCGGGGAGACCGGATATAGTGAATGCGGGGTCCGGGGAGAGCGGATATAGTGAATGCAGGGTCCAAGGGAGACCAGATATAGTGAATGCAGGGTCCGGGGAGAGCGGATATAGTGAATGCAGGGTCCGAGGAGAGCGGATATAGTGAATGCAGGGTCCGAGGAGAGCGGATATAGTGAATGCAGGGTCCGAGGAGAACGGATATAGTGAATGCAGGGTCCTGGGAGAGCGGATATAGTGAATGCAGGGTCCGGGGAGAGCGGATATAGTGAATGCAGGGTCCGGGGAGAGCGGATATAGTGAATGCGGGGTCCGGGGGGAGCGGATATAGTGAATGCGAGGTCCTGGATTTAGTAACACCTTAATCAATGTTCAATAACCAAAGAGAAGGAGGATAAAATTGCACTGGCAATATTTTTTTTTAACCAGGTTAATATATAACACAAAAAAATGTCATTGCAGTACCAACAACAACTGTGGAGACAACTACAACTGTCCCACCTACAACTACAGAAGTACCAACTACAACTGCTCCACCTACAACTACAACAGCACCAACTACAACTGCCCCACCTACAACTACAGCAGCACCAACTACAACTGTCCCACCTACAACTACAACAGCGCCAACTACAACTGCCCCACCTACAACTACAACAACCCCAACTACAACTGTCCCACCTACAACTACAACAGCGCCAACTACAACTGCCCCACCTACAACTACAACAGCGCCAACTACAACTGCCCCACCTACAACTACAACAGCACCAACTACAACTGTCCCACCTACAACTACAACAGCGCCAACTACAACTGCCCCACCTACAACTACAACAGCGCCAACTACAACTGTCTCACCTACAACTACAACAGCGCCAACTACAACTGCCCCACCTACAACTACAACAGCGCCAACTACAACTGTCCCACCTACAACTACAACAGCGCCAACTACAACTGCCCCACCTACAACTACAACAACGCCAACTACAACTGTCCCACCTACAACTACAACAGCGCCAACTACAACTGTCCCACCTACAACTACAACAGCGCCAACTACAACTGCCCCACCTACAACTACAACAGCGCCAACTACAACTGTCCCACCTACAACTACAACAATCCCAACTACAACTGCCCCACCTACAACTACAACAGCGCCAACTACAACTGTCCCACCTACAACTACAACAGCGCCAACTACAACTGTCCCACCTACAACTACAACAGCGCCAACTACAACTGCCCCACCTACAACTACAACAACACCAACTACAACTGCCCCACCTACAACTACAACAGCACCAACTACAACTGCCCCACCTACAACTACAACAGCACCAACTACAACTGCCCCACCTACAACTACAACAGCACCAACTACAACTGTCCCACCTACAACTACAACAGCGCCAACTACAACTGTCCCACCTACAACTACAACAGCACCAACTACAACTGCCCCACCTACAACTACACCTACGCCCTCAACTGAGAAAACCTATACTCACGATATCATTGTAATAATGGATCTGGAGTTCATACCAGACTATAGCGATTCTTCATCTCAGAAATACAAGGAACTTGCAGGAATAGTTCAGTATTATGTAAGTATAAGAACATCTGTTATTGGCCTAAATATTATCGGGAATTTCTCGCCATTCATGAATTTAATCTTGTAGACAGTTTACAGGGAAACTATAATGGTATCGGGTCATTTCCATGAATTTCACAGCAAGTCTCCAGTAACTATTTAGAACATAATTGGGGGAAGCCCGTGTGCTTTAAAAAGAAAGAGCCGCAACTCGCATCCTGTGAGTGATGGATGTAGAAGAATTGCTCTCACTTCAACATCTGCCTCCATACCTCACATGTGTGGGGTAATATAGACACGTGTGGGGTAATATAGACATGTGTGGGGTAATATAGACACGTGTGGGGTAATATAGACATGTGAGGGGTGATATAGACATGTGTGGGGTAATATAGACATGTGTGGGGTAATATAGACATGTGTGGGGTGATATAGACATGTGTGGGGTAATATAGACACGTGTGGGGTAATATAGACATGTGTGGGTAATATAGACATGTGTGGGGTGATATAGACATGTGTGGGATGATATAGACATGTGTGGGTAATATAGACATGTGTGGGGTAATATAGACATGTGTGGGTAATATAGACATGTGTGGGGTAATATAGACACGTGTGGGGTGATATAGACACGTGTGGGGTGATATAGACACGTGTGGGGTAATATAGACACGTGTGGGGTGATATAGACATGTGTGGCACTATATAGACGTGTGGGGTAATATAGACACGTGTGGGGTGATATAGACACGTGTGGGGTGATATAGACACGTGTGGGGTGATATAGACACGTGTGGGGTGATACAGACATGTGTGGGGTGATATAGACACGTGTGGGGTAATATAGACATGTGAGGGGTAATATAGACATGCGTGGCACTATATAGACATGTGTGGGGTGATATAGACATGTGTAGGGTGATATAGACACGCGTGGGGTAGTATAGACACGTGTGGGGTAATATAGACACGTGTGGGGTAATATAGACACGTGAGGGGTAATATAGACATGTGTGGCACTATATAGACATGTGTGGGGTGATATAGACACGTGTGGGGTAATATAGACACGTGTGGGGTAATATAGACACGTGTGGGGTAATATAGACACGTGAGGGGTAATATAGTCATGTGTGGCACTATATAGACACGTGTGGGGTAATATAGACACGTGTGGGGTGATATAGACATGTGTGGGGTAATACAGACATGTGTGGGGTAATATAGACATGTGTGGGGTAATATAGACATGTGTGGGGTAATATAGACACGTGTGGGGTAATACAGACATGTGTGGGGTAATATAGACACGTGTGGGGTAATATAGACATGTGTGGGGTAATACAGACATGTGTGGGGTAATATAGACACGTGTGGGGTGATATAGACATGTGAGGGGTAATATAGACACGTGTGGGGTAATATAGACATGTGTGGGGTAATATAGACACGTGAGGGGTAATACAGACATGTGTGGGGTAATATAGACACGTGTGGGGTGATATAGACATGTGGGGCTCATTTCATTCTGTAAAATTCAGATGAATTTGGTTATTTGGATATTCTGAAGTATCCGAACTTCCAAATTACAATAGGAACAAATCCGAAATAACGAATGAAATTCATCCAAAATTCAGATGAAATTCATTCTAATCAAATTAGAATCGAATTAAAAAAACAAAGAGAATAGAATATGACAGATTAGAATTAGAATAGTAAATAAAAGAATAAAATAGAATATAACTGTCTTCCGAAATTCAAATTTTGAATAGATGAATTTGAATAGAATAAAATAGAATAGAATACAATATAAAAAAAAGACAATAGAATAGAAAAACCAATACCAAGCCTACAACAGCAGCAGCAGCCATGAGCGTGTTTTACCCGTTGAATATTGGGACATTCAGTGCCCGGTCATACCGGTGCCATTTCGGATGCCATTTGCGAATTGAAATCGCACCTGAAATCGCATCTAATGAATGTGAATCTCAGGGTCATAACATTTACGATTTGCTGCGGCGCAATTTCTGAAGTAGTTCTCGCGTGACTCTTTCTGCAGCTTTGTTGCGATTTCACATCCATAGAATGTAATGGAAACCGCACTGCAGATTGCAGGAAATTGCTGAAAAGTAACAATAAATCGCACCTGAAATTGCACTGAAATTGCACACAAAGTTGCACGATTGTAAATCGCAGCGTTGTGACCGTTGACTTACATACCTAGTTTGGTAGGCAATGGGTATGAGAGCTGCAGGAAGGATAGTCACATGACTAATGTTTAGGGCCGGTTCACACTCCATGCGTTTCAGTTGCTTTTTTTCTGCATCCAAAACGCACAGAAAGTAGGTGCTAGGGTTGTCAGTGTCATAGTTCACATCAGTGCTTGCAGTTCCAGTGCGTTCCGGATGCAGAAGAAAACCTAGAACAGGCCGCATTTTTCCTGCACAGAACTGTACTGGAACGCGGTAAAACGTATCGTGAAATCACTGGAATGCACCAAACGCACCAAAAACGCACTTGAATGCACCCAAATCTCATTGGAACGTACTTGTCCCTATTTAATCTAAAGAAAAAGAGAAGAAATGAACCGGAAAGCATGAAAAACGCACAGAAACTTGTCACAAACGCACCGGAACACGCCAGTATTGCGTCAAACACGCGCATGCCGAAACTCAATCGGAATGTATCTGGACTGCAGTTCTATGGTGTG
The DNA here is from genome assembly GCF_062004578.1 of Staurois parvus. NCBI lineage: Eukaryota > Metazoa > Chordata > Amphibia > Anura > Ranidae > Staurois > Staurois parvus. The sequence continues at coordinate 868,599 of NW_028319017.1, forward strand.
AACCGGCCCAAAGAGGGGTTTTAAAGGCATTTTAACAGAAAAATACAAAATAAAGGTCGCACACTGACTGGAGGTAGGGAGATTCTGGGAGGGAAGGGGGAGGGGAGGGATTTATTTTTGGGATTTTTGGGTTATTTTTAGAATACCATACTTTTCAGAAGTAACTCATGCTAATAGCAGAGGAAGGAGGCAGCAGACAGAAATGACACTCAGTGCTCTGGACTGAGACAAGTACACACTATAGAGGGATGTGCTTTGTTCATATTTCATGTCTGAAGCGTACAACCACTTTAAGGGCAAACCGTTCATTTTTCTGAAAACGTATTTGTCATTTGTTGTGTCTCGAAAAGCAGCGTATCAGATTACACACATAGTTGAATGGCTCAGCGGATGGAGACACCCCTCCCCCTCTCCCAGCAGTATTAGTACCCATAGTTACATAGTTAGTCTGGCTGAAAAAAGACAAAAGTCCATCCAGTTCAGCCATAGAAAAAAGAAAAAGTTATAATCCTACACCCACAGTTGGCAAAAACCCAGCAAAGCATGATCCAATGTTCTCCTGCTGGGGAAAAAATTCCTTCCTGATCCCCCGAGAGGCAATCGGATATTTCCTGGATCAACTTTCCCTATAAATGTTATATCCAGTTATATTCTGTGTATCCAAGAAAGAATCCAGGACTTTCCTACAGCAATCCACTGAGCTGGCCACAACCAACTCCTGAGGGAGTCTATTCCACATTCTCACAGCTCTTACTGTGAAGAAACCTTTCCGTGTTTGGAGGTTATTTGAAGTCCCAGATAGTACTGATCTGGGACTTCAGTTAGACAGAGGCAGTCAACCAGCGTGCAGGCCAAGCTGACCATCCACAAGTCTGCTGCAAACTGATGATTAAAGGTATCTTGAAGAAAGACTTATTTACAAAATAACACCGACACTAAAATAATAGAGAAATCATCATTTTGTAAATGTTTAAACGCAACAGAATAATGACTGAAATAAAATAACAAAAGAAACTGACACCAATGATGGGGCACCATTCCTCCCACTGACAACAATGATGGGGCACTATTCCTCCCACTGACACCAATGATGGGGCACTATTCCTCCCACTGATACCAATGATGGGGCACTATTCCTCCCACTGATACCAATGATGGGGCACTATTCCTCCCACTAATACCAATGATGGGGCACTATTCCCCCCACTGACACCAATGATAGGGCACTATTCCTCCCACTGACACCAATGATGGGGCACTATTCCTCCCACTGACACCAATGATGGGGCACTATTCCTCCCACTGACACCAATGATGGGGCACTATTCCTCCCACTGACACCAATGATGGGGCACTATCCCTCCCACTGACACCAATGATGGGGCACTATTCCTCCCACTGACACCAATGATGGGGCACTATTCCTCCCACTGACACCAATGATGGGGCACTATTCCTCCCACTGATACCAATGATGGGGCACTATTCCTCCCACTGATACCAATGATGGGGCACTATTCCCCCCCACTGATACCAATGATGGGGCACTATCCCTCCCACTGACACCAATGATGGGACACTATTCCTCCCACTGATACCAATGATGGGGCACTATTCCTCCCACTGACACCAATGATGGGACACTATTCCTCCCACTGACACCAATGATGGGACACTATTCCTCCCACTGACACCAATGATGGGACACTATTCCTCCCACTGACACCAATGATGGGGCACTATTCCTCCCACTGACACCAATGATGGGGCACTATTCCTCCCACTGACACCAATGATGGGGCACTATTCCTCCCACTGACACCAATGATGGGACACTATTCCTCCTACTGACACCAATGATGGGGTACCATTCCTTCCACAAAGTCCGAGGCATTGTTTGTTTCCACTGAATCCAGGATATTTTCTACTCCCGCTGGCCACAGTCCGGCCCCCCTACAGTCTGAAGGCCCTTTGGTTAGGAAGTGTGGAATCCTCTGTTCTAATCCTTCCACATTCTCTTAATAAAACAAATCTTTGTCCTGACTTATACTTGGAATGAAATTCTCAGATGAATATTAATCCTGTAAATGTAGACGTGACGGATCCATAATACTAATGATGGACATTCTCCCGGCAGGGTTTAATCCTCCTTCAACGATTGCACCCCGACTGTATACGAATCCTGGTAATTAACTTCCGGTAAGTCACCCCAATGTCATTCTATAGGGGAAGGGGGGTGCAGTATAGGGGAGGGGGGTGCAGTATAGGGGAGGGGTGGGGTATGCAATACAGAGGGTGTGCAGTATAGGGGGTGGTGGTGTGGTATAGAGGAGGGGGTTTGCAGTATAGGGTGGGGTGCGTAACTGTTTACATCCATTTTCTCATCAGTTTATATCAGTTTTTCTTCCTTTTTTCATCCGTTTACATTGATTTACATCTGTTTTTCATCCATTTTTTATCTGTTTACATCCGTTTTCATCCATTTACATCCGTTTTTCATCCGTTTACATCCATTTTTCATCCGTTTTCATCCATTTACATCCATTTTTAATCTGTTTCCATCCATTTACATCCATTTTCCATCCGTTTACATCCATTTACATCCATTTTTCATGTTTTTTTCATCCATCTGCATCCATTTACATCCGTAGTTCATCCGTTTAAATCCATTTGCATCTGTTTTTCATCCATTTATATACATTTTCATCTGTTTACATCCATTTTCATCTGTTTACATACATTTTTTGTCCATGCGTTTTTTTTTTACCAAAGAAAAATTGGGGGTTCTTCCATTAAAAAAAAAGGATGTTAACGGATAAGGACATTAACGGATGTAAACGGATGATCATCTGTTTACATCTGCTAGTCTATAGAAATACACGGATGTCCGTTTTTCATCTGTAAATAGACAGATGAAAAACAGACATACGGAACGCCCGTGTGAAAGGGGCCTAAGGCTTTATATCCATTTTAACCTCTTCACGCCGGCCGAAAGCAAATGTGCAGCCTCCCGGCACCTGGGCTTAGACACCGAGCAGCCGCACATTTGCGTTCTATTAAAAAAGAACATATGTGCTGAGAGCGCGCACCCTGCGTGCTCCCAGCACACATGTCTGGAACTCATGGAAAGGTCCCAATCTCCTCTTTCAATCGGGACCTTTCCTGATCATGTGACCGCCATGACAGCGTGTCACGGCGGTCACATTACCCTAAACCCCGCCCTGCCCCCGGCTTCTGAAACCCTTAAAGGGCCGGGAGGCGGCGGTGCCAAGGGGTTAAGCTTTGACAAAAACCTGGAAGCTGATTGGTTTCTATGCAGAGCTGCAGCAGATTTCTCTCTCTCCAGTTTTAGTAAATCACCCCGATATGTCTGTGTGGAGACCGATCTGCCCAGGAAAAAAGGCGGCAAAGCTGAGATATTTCTGTGTGTTTTCTTTATAGCCCGGGTTCCACCTCCGGCACCATCGCCGACACTTCAGCTGAATACCCGGCTAACAATCATACCGATTCAGGAGCACAGTCAGCGTTTAACAGATGTGCGCAAGAAAATGGCACCATTGGGGGCATCCCGTTCTTTATGCCAAACACAACAACTCCAGGTAGGTGAAACCATAATGGAATATTCATTAGATAAAGTTGATGAGTGGCATCCAATAGAAACCATTATCCTACAAAATATGGGAGCGTAACAAGAAGCCCCCAGGTATGAAAGGCTGAATCCCCCGATTGAAGCGTCACCCTTGTGTGTTGCAGTAACGGCCAGTAAAAGGGAAGTTTTCCATTTGTCTCCACAATACATGGTAATGCACGATTGATGGGGGGCCATTCATTGTAAATCACGCACCGGTGCACCTTGCAAACTGACCCCCAACTCACCTGTATTACCGGTGGTCGTAGGGCGCTCTGCAATGGTATGACCTCCAGGAGAAAAGGATCTTGGGCATCCAGTGGAGGGAAGGGAGACCAGATGACATTGGAGCACGCTGTGCACTGGAGCAGCTCTTCAAGAGTGGAAGCAGACTCTAGTGAAGTAAATAGCATGGAAGTCTGTCTGATGGGGGGGCCATTCATTGTAAATCACGCACCGGTGCACCTTGCAAACTGACCCCCAACCCATCTGTATTGCACCAAGGACACAAAGCCACCATAATGTTCCTTACTCATTGGGTTATCCACCACCTAGAGCCGTGGTCACCAAGCTTTCGGACCTCACGGACCGCTAAACTCTCAATTTTGAATCCTGTGGACCACTAACATGATTTTACACACAATGCACCGGCTCTCTAACCCCCCTCCATTGGATCACACTGCTGCCTTCTACACACAATGCTCCGGCTCTCTAACCCCCCTCCATTGGATCACACTGCTGCCCTCTACACACAATGCTCCGGCTCTCTAACCCCCCTCCATTGGATCACACTGCTGTCTTCTACACACAATGCTCCAGCTCTCTAACCCCCCTCCATTGGATCACACTGCTGCCTTCTACACACAATGCTCCAGCTCTCTAACCCCCCTCCATTGGATCACACTGCTGCCCTCTACACACAATGCTCCGGCTCTCTAAACCCCCTCCATTGGATCACACTGCTGTCTTCTACACACAATGCTCCAGCTCTCTAACCCCCCTCCATTGGATCACACTGCTGCCCTCTACACACAATGCTCCGGCTCTCTAACCCCCCTCCCTCTGGATCACACTGCTGCCCTCTACACACAATGCTCCGGCTCTCTGCACCCCTCTGCCCTCTCCCCTTCCTCACTCTGTATCATGCTCCTGCCTACACAGACTCATCCTTAGATCTTACCTTCTTATCCAGCCATCTTCTCCATCTCCATGCTCCTTCCACAGTCTGTGATCAGCGCTGGCATTGGAAGCCCCTTCTTCACCTCCCGCTCTCTGCACTACTCCCAGGGCCTTCCTCTGAGTTCAGTATTCACTGTCAGTGCACTTTGAGCACAACACTGGAAACAACATTGGGTGGTACACATCCATAACAATGTTGAATTGCAACGGAACCCCTGGGGTTTACCAATATTCTCTTGTGGACCATCAGTGGTCCATGGACCACTGGTTGGGGACTGCTGACCTAGAGGTGATTGGACACTGGCAAAAAAAGTTCTCCTCTATATAATTGATCTCATACAGGATGTACCTCAAGTTTCTAGTTTCTGAAGGTGATGGCCACTGATGGTCAGCTCTCTGCACAATATCACCGGATCCAGATGTAAAGCTCTCATTCTCTGGAACCTGAAGAGGATGATGAGATTGCCTGTAATGCAGCTGCTCAGCACTGGACCCTGCATACACAAAACCCTGCTCAGTAATACCTGACGAGGAGATTCTGGCAAGGTCAGATTACCAAATAGGTAGAGTAGGCACCGGCCCCGCGGGCTCTTTTTTTATGCTGGGGAAGTTTTTAAGGATTCCATTCATTTTGCACTTAGGACTTTGTCCATACACATATGTAGGATTATTTTGCCAAAATGCCGGCCTGCAGAATTACCCCTCAAAAAGCTGTCGGTGGGGTTTCTCTTTCAGGTGGAACATATATTTGAGCTAAATTTGGATAAGTATATCCATAAGTTTTCAGAAGAAAACATTTTTTTAACCATTTTGGAAGGAGGGTAAGCGCTCATCTTAAAGGGAAACTGTTCCTTTTATTGTTACTCCTGTAGCCACGAGACAGTCCTTTTGTCACTTGCAGGCTTCGATCTCCAGGATGAAGACTTCAGACAGTTCCATAGAAATATTGGTCCTCTAAGCCAGACAAGGTGGACCCTAAGATTCCATCTCAATAAAGGGAGCACCCCCACTGGCTCGGGGGGGAGGACATTTGTGGAAGTGTGACATTTTATCAGATTGTTGTAAGGCCCACTGAGGAGGCCACCTTTGGTCGCAGTGTGTTACAGGCTGCTGTGCAGGTACATTTTTGGCCTGTCGGTGATGGCTGTGTCGCCCTCCCCCCATGAGCAGTGCTTTGGGACATCCCTATGAGTAAGGATTAATATGTTGGCTTTGTGTCCCATGATGTACTATAATGATGAGCGGGTTCTGGCCATGAATCAATGGCTGGGACCTGCTGACAAATCGGGCAGGAGAGTGGCTGGGCGCACCCTGTGCCTGGATTGCCGGTAGAGGTCCTCTGTCCGCAGTAAATTGCTGGTTGGCGGTCCTTAGGTGGTTAATCAGACACATCCGGAACAAGTCCAAATGCCATATCTAGCACAAATATATACAAACCCACCATAACAACAGGAACGGTAAAGAATCTAAAATCAAAAATCTAAATTGTAACATATTACAGCTTACCAGTCCATAGAGGTGGCCGTATCATTTACTTTTTAGGCTTTCAATTTAATACATTCAGAGGGTCCAATAGCTGCAGAAATTGGAATTAGCAAATTGGTGGCAGTTAAAAATATGAACCATGAAAACTAAAAGTATATCGCCTCTTCTATTGTAGGCGGAGTATTGTGTAAAAATGATCCTGTGGTGAGCAGTACCAGGACATGTTCTTCTATTACCAAGGGCAAGGATGTGGAACTGCACCCCTCCCCCCCCCCACATGCCATAGAATGGGTTTACTGCCCAGGACAGCTGCCCCTCCTGCCCACCTCTTGTCCCGGCTCTGATGGTGGCATTGCCATTTTTACGACTCCAGAAATGCATCTTCTCATTGTTGCAAAGAATTATCGGACCCCTTAAAAAGAAACCGTTTTTACCCAGAATGCACCTCATTTTGCCGCATGTGATACAAGCTCCCTAAAAGCTGTAACCAGGGGTGGACTGACCATTTGGAAACTCGGGCACTGCCTGAGGGCCCGGGGTCAGTAGGGGGCCCCATGGGATGCCCCTGGTACCTTTTTCATAGGCTTTTTTGAGTTTGGGCAAGGACACAGGGGCCCCATGATCCCCTATTGTCCGGGGGCCCCATGAGTTGTCAGTCCGCCCCTGGCTGTAACTATAAAACATGACTACTTGTTAATGAAGGCCTCGAGTAAAATGAGACAAATCATTCAAACGTCCCAAATGGGGTTCAGATGCTGAAGCTGCACGGCCACAAGAATATCCCCCCTATTTGTATGAGCAGAAAACTTGTCGCAGTTCATTTTATATGTCTTAGTAATGTGATCTAAACAAAGAAGAACACGCTAATGTAGGGAAGGCAAATCTCTTCACCCTCTCTTATTGTAACTGAAATTCCTGAATATTGTACATTCATGCTAAAAGACACCGACTGATCCCTCGGGGGAAACTCATATTGGTAGGATACTCAAAGTGTTACTAAACCCACAACAGTACAGGGTCCGGGGAGAACGGATATAGTGAATGCAGGGTCCGGGGAGAGCGGATATAGTGAATGCAGGGTCCGGGGAGACTAGATATAGTGAATGCGGGGTCCGGGGAGAGCGGATATAGTGAATGCAGGGTCCGGGGAGACTAGATATAGTGAATGCGGGGTCCGGGGAGAGCGGATATAGTGAATGCGGGGTCCGGTGAGAGCGGATATAGTGAATGCAGGGTCCGGGGAGAGCGGATATAGTGAATGCAGGGTGCGGGGAAACCAGATATAGTGAATGCAGGGTCCGAGGAGAGCGGATATAGTGAATGCAGGGTCCGAGGAGAGCGGATATAGTGAATGCAGGGTCCGGGGAGAGCGGATATAGTGAATGCAAAGTCCAAGGGAGACCAGATATAGTGAATGCAGGGTCCGGGGAGAGCGGATATAGTGAATGCGGGGTCTGGGGAGAGCAGATATAGTGAATGCAGGGTCCGGGGAGAGCGGATATAGTGAATGCAGGGTCCGGGGAGACCGGATATAGTGAATGCGGGGTCCGGGGAGAGCGGATATAGTGAATGCAGGGTCCAAGGGAGACCAGACATAGTGAATGCAGGGTCCGGGGAGAGCGGATATAGTGAATGCAGGGTCCGAGAAGAGCGGATATAGTGAATGCAGGGTCCGAGGAGAACGGATATAGTGAATGCAGGGTCCTGGGAGAGCGGATATAGTGAATGCAGGGTCCGGGGAGAGCGGATATAGTGAATGCAGGGTCCGAGGAGAGCGGATATAGTAAATGCAGGGTCCGGGGAGAGCGGATATAGTGAATGCGGGGTCCGGGGAGAGCGGATATAGTGAATACAAAGTCCAAGGGAGACCAGATATAGTGAATGCAGGGTCCGGGGAGAGCGGATATAGTGAATGCGGGGTCTGGGGAGAGCAGATATAGTGAATGCAGGGTCCGGGGAGAGCGGATATAGTGAATGCAGGGTCCGGGGAGACCGGATATAGTGAATGCGGGGTCCGGGGAGAGCGGATATAGTGAATGCAGGGTCCAAGGGAGACCAGATATAGTGAATGCAGGGTCCGGGGAGAGCGGATATAGTGAATGCAGGGTCCGAGGAGAGCGGATATAGTGAATGCAGGGTCCGAGGAGAACGGATATAGTGAATGCAGGGTCCTGGGAGAGCGGATATAGTGAATGCAGGGTCCTGGGAGAGCGGATATAGTGAATGCAGGGTCCGGGGAGAGCGGATATAGTGAATGCAGGATCCGAGGAGAGCGGATATAGTGAATGCGGGGTCCGGGGAGAGCGGATATAGTGAATGCGGGGTCCGGGGGGACCGGATATAGTGAATGCGGGGTCCGGGGAGAGCGGATATAGTGAATGCGGGGTCCGGGGGGACCGGATATAGTGAATGCAGGGTCCTGGATTTAGTAACACCTTAATCAATGTTCAATAACCAAAGAGAAGGAGGATAAAATTGCACTGGCAATATTTTTTTTTAACCAGGTTAATATATAACACAAAAAAAATGTTCCTTACATGTCGTTGCAGTACCAACAACAACTGTGGAGACAACTACAACTGTCCCATCTACAACTACAGAAGTACCAACTACAACTGCTCCACCTACAACTACAACAGCGCCAGCTACAACTGCCCCACCTGCAACTACAACAGCGCCAACTACAACTGCCCCACCTACAACTACAACAACCCCAACTACAACTGCCCCACCTACAACTACAACAGCGCCAACTACAACTGCCCCACCTACAACTACAACAGCGCCAACTACAACTGCCCCACCTACAACTACAACAGCGCCAACTACAACTGCCCCACCTACAACTACAACAGCGCCAACTACAACTGCCCCACCTACAACTACAACAATCCCAACTACAACTGCCCCACCTACAACTACAACAGCGCCAACTACAACTGTCCCACCTACAACTACAACAGCGCCAACTACAACTGCCCCACCTACAACTACAACAACGCCAACTACAACTGTCCCACCTACAACTACAACAGCGCCAACTACAACTGTCCCACCTACAACTACAACAGCGCCAACTACAACTGTCCCACCTACAACTACAACAGCGCCAACTACAACTGTCCCACCTACAACTACAACAGCGCCAACTACAACTGCCCCACCTACAACTACAACAGCGCCAACTACAACTGTCCCACCTACAACTACAACAGCGCCAACTACAACTGTCCCACCTACAACTACAACAGCGCCAACTACAACTGTCCCACCTACAACTACAACAGCGCCAACTACAACTGTCCCACCTACAACTACAACAGCGCCAACTACAACTGCCCCACCTACAAGTACAACAGTGCCAACTACAACTGTCCCACCTACAACTACAACTGTCCCACCTACAACTACAACTACAACAGCACTGACTACAACTACAACTACACCTACCCCCTCAACTACGAAAACCTATACTCACTATATCATTATAATAATGGAACTGGACTTCATACCAGACTATCGCATTTCTTCATCTCAGAAATATAAGGAACTTGCAGGAATAGTTCAGTATTATGTAAGTATAAGAACATCTGTTATTGGCCTAAATATTATCGGGAATTTCTCGCCATTCATGAATTTACAGCAAGTCTCCAGTAACTATTTAGAACATTATTGGGGGAAGCTCGTGTGCTTTAAAAAGAAAGAGCCGCAACTACATCCGTGATGGATGTAGAAGTATTGCTCTCATTTCAACATCTGCCTCCATACCTCACATGTGTGGGGTAATATAGACATGTGTGGGGTGATATAGACACGTGTGGGGTAATATAGACACGTGTGGGGTAATATAGACATGTGTGGGGTAATATAGACACGTGTGGGGTAATATAGACATGTGTGGGGTAATATAGACACGTGTGGGGTAATATAGACATGTGTGGGATAATATAGACATGTGTGGGGTAATATAGACATGTGTGGGGTAATATAGACATGTGAGGGGTGATATAGACATGTGTGGCACTATATAGACACGCGTGGGGTAATATAGACACGTGTGGGGTAATATAGACACGTGTGGGGTAATATAGACACGTGTGGGGTAATATAGACACGTGTGGGGTAATATAGACATGTGTGGGGTAATACAGACATGTGTGGGGTAATATAGACATGTGTGGGGTAATATAGACATGTGTGGGGTAATATAGACACGTGTGGGGTAATATAGACATGTGTGGGTTAATATAGACACGTGTGGGGTAATATAGACATGTGTGGGGTAATAAAGACATGTGTGGGATAATATAGACATGTGTGGGGTAATATAGACATGTGTGGGGTAATATAGACATGTGAGGGGTGATATAGACATGTGTGGCACTATATAGACACGCGTGGGGTAATATAGACACGTGTGGGGTAATATAGACACGTGTGGGGTAATATAGACATGTGTGGGGTAATATAGACATGTGTGGCACTATATAGACATGTGTGGGGTGATATAGACACGCGTGGGGTAATATAGACATGTGTGGCACTATATAGAGACGTGTGGGGTAATATAGACACGTGTGGGGTGATATAGACACGTGTGGGGTAATATAGACATGTGAGGGGTAATATAGACATGTGTGGCACTATATAGACACGTGTGGGGTGATATAGACACGCATGGGGTGATATAGACACGCGTGGGGTAATATAGACACGTGTGGGGTAATATAGACACGTGAGGGGTAATATAGACATGTGTGGCACTATATAGACAGGTGTGGGGTGATATAGACACGTGTGGGGTAATATAGACACGTGTGGGGTAATATAGACACGTGTGGGGTAATATAGACATGTGTGGGGTAATATAGACATGTGTGGCACTATATAGACATGTGTGGGGTGAAATAGACACGTGTGGGGTAATATAGACACGTGAGGGGTAATATAGACATGTGTGGCACTATATAGACACTTGTGGGGTAATATAGACACGTGTGGGGTGATATAGACATGTGTGGGGTAATACAGACATGTGTGGGGTGATATAGACATGTGGGGCTCATTTCATTCTGAAAAATTCAGATGAATTTGATTATTTGGATATTCTGAAGTATCCGAACTTCCAAATTACAATAGGAACAAATCCGAAATAACGAATGAAATTCATCCAAAATTCAGATGAAATTTATTCTAATCAAATTAGAATCGAATTAAAAAAACAAAGAGAATAGAATATGACAGATTAGAATTAGAATAGTAAATAAAAGAATAAAATAGAATATAACTGTCTTCCGAAATTCAAATTTCGTGCACCATACATTTCCCCCTGCTTCCCAGGCCCCCCCTGTGTGCCCCCCACCCCCGCATTGCTGCCAGCTTCCATCCTCTCCATCCCACCGGCAGCTGCAAACACACAATAGGATCCTTCAGGATGGAGAGTGGGGGAAAGGTCTGGTAAATATGTCACATTTACCAGCCCTTCCTTTCCTGAATGAACACAATGAGTGATCAGCACCAGTCACTCACTGTGTTCACTCATAACTGAAGCATAGTAAACTGTGGTTTTTGTAAGGGGGGGCCCTGTCAGGTTGGTTGTATGGGGCCCCGTGGTTTCTAGCAGCAGCCCTGGATACAGCAGCACAGCACAGAAGTTCCTCCCACTGACACCAATGATGGGGCACTATTCCTCCCACTGACACCAATGATGGGGCACTATTCTTCCCACTGACACCAATGATGGGGCACTATTCCTTCCACTGACACCAATGATGGGGCACTATTCCTCCCACTGACACCAATGATGGGGCACTATTCCTCCCACTGACACCAATGATGGGGCACTATTCCTCCCACTGATACCAATGATGGGGCACTATTCCTCCCACTAATACCAATGATGGGGCACTATTCCTCCCACTGACACCAATGATGGGTCACTATTCCTCCCACTGACACCAATGAGGGGGCACTATTCCTCCCACTGACACCAATGATGGGGCACTATTCCCCCCACTGATACCAATGATGGGACACTATTCCTCCCACTGATACCAATGATGGGACACTATTCCTCCCACTGACACCAATGATGGGGCACTATTCCTCCCACTGACATCAATGATGGGACACTATTCCTCCCACTGACACCAATGATGGGGCACTATTCCTCCCACTGACACCAATGAGGGGGCACTATTCCTTCCACTGACACCAATGATGGGGCACTATTCCTCCCACTGACACCAATGATGGGGCACTATTCCTCCCACTGACACCAATGATGGGGCACTATTCCTCCCACTGACACCAATGATGGGGCACTATTCCTCCCACTGACACCAATGATGGGGCACTATTCCTCCCACTGACACCAATGATGGGGCACTATTCCTCCCACTGACACCAATGATGGGGTACCATTCCTTCCACAAAGTCCGAGGCATTGTTTGTTTCCACTGAATCCAGGATATTTTCTACTCCCGCTGGCCACAGTCCGGCCCCCCTACAGTCTGAAGGCCCTTTGGTTAGGAAGTGTGGAATCCTCTGTTCTAATCCTTCCACATTCTCTTAATAAAACAAATCTTTGTCCTGACTTATACTTGGAATGAAATTCTCAGATGAATATTAATCCTGTAAATGTAGACGTGACGGATCCATAATACTAATGATGGACATTCTCCCGGCAGGGTTTAATCTTCCTCCGAAAATCGCACCCCGACTGTATACGTATCCTGGTAATTAAGTTCCGGTAAGTCACCCCAATGTCATTCTATGGGGGGGGGGGTATACAGTATAGGGGAGGGCTGTGTGCAGTATAGGGGAGGGGTGTGCAGTATAGGGGAGGGGGGGTGCAGCATAGGGGAGGGGGGTGCAGTATAGGGGAGGGGTGCGTGCAGTATAGAGGAGGGGTGTGTGCAGTATAGGGGAGGGTGGTGCAGTATAGGGGAGGGGTGTGTGCAGTATAGGGGGGGGTATACAGTATAGGGGAGGGGTGTGTGCAGTATAGGGGAGAGGTGTGCAGTATAGGGGAGGGGTGTGTGCAGTATAGGGGAGGGTGGTGCAGTATAGGGGAGGGGTGTGTGCAGTATAGGGGAGGGGTGTGTGCAGTATAGGGGGGGGGGTATACAGTATAGGGGAGGGGTGTGTGCAGTATAGGGGGAGTGGTGTGTGCAGTATAGGGGAGAGGTGTGCAGTATAGGGGAGGGGTGTGTGCAGTATAGGGGAGGGGTGTGTGCAGTATAGGGGAGGGTGGTGCAGTATAGGGGAGGGGTGTGTGCAGTATAGGGGAGGGTGGTGCAGTATAGGGGAGGGGTGTGTGCAGTATAGGGGAGGGGTGTGTGCAGTATAGGGGAGGGGTGTGCAGTATAGGGGAGGGGTGTGTGCAGTATAGGGGAGGGTGGTGCAGTATAGGGGAGGGGTGTGTGCAGTATAGGGGAGGGTGGTGCAGTATAGGGGAGGGGTGTGCAGTATAGGGGAGGGGGGTATGCAGTATAAGGGAGGGGTGTGTGCAGTATAGGGGAGGGGTGTGTGCAGTATAGGGGAGGGTGGTGCAGTATAGGGGAGGGGTGTGCAGTATAGGGGAGGGTGGTGCAGTATAGGGGAGGGGGGTATGCAGTATAAGGGAGGGGTGTGTGCAGTATAGGGGAGGGGGTGTGCATCATAGGGGAGGGGTGGGGTATGCAGTATAGGGGGTGGTGGTGTGCAGTATAGGGTGGGGTGCAATGGGGGGGAGGGTGTGCAGTACAGGGGTGTGTGCAGTATAGGGGAGGGGTTGTAGTATAGGGGAGGGGTGTGTGCAGTATAGGGGAGGGGTGTGCAGTATAGGGGAGGGGTGTGCAGTATAGGGGAGGGGTGTGTGCAGTATAGGGGAGGGTGGTGCAATATAGGGGAGGGGTGTGCAGTATAGGGGAGGGGGGTTTGCAGTATAAGGGAGGGGTGTGTGCAGTATAGGGGAGGGGGTGTGCATCATAGGGGAGGGGTGGGGTATGCAGTATAGGGGGTGGTGGTGTGCAGTACAGGGTGGGGTGCAATGGGGGGGAGGGTGTGCAGTACAGGGGTGTGTGTGTAGTATAGGGAAAGGGGGGGTGAAGTATAGGGGAGGGGGTGCAGTATAGGGGAGGGGGGTGCAGTACTAAAGGCCAATAGACTGTGCACTTTGCAAGTGCAGTTGCTCCAGAGTTTAGTAAATGAGTTGAAGCTCCCCTTCGCCAAGAATACCCAATCATGTAAGGGGAAAAAAAACAGCATTTTTGCTCGCAAATGGATGATGGAAGTCAGCAGAGCTTCTGCCCATTTACTAAGCTCTGGAGCACCTGCACTTGCAAAGTGCACAGTCTATTGGCCTTTAGTACTGCACCCCCCTCCCCTATACTGCACCCCCTCCCCTATACTTCACCCCCCCTTTCCCTATTGGCCTTTAGTAAATCAACCCCTAAGTATTTATTATTATATAGTAGTCTGCCGGTGACGCAGAGCGAGTGGCCAATGGCTCCTGCTGCCATCAATCCGCTCAGAGAGGAGGGAGGCAGTAGTGAGAGTCGCTGCTCTCGGGCACATCGATGGATCGGATTGGGCTCAGGTAAGTATAGGGGGGTGCTGGGGGGGATACAGCCAGGGTCGTAGATAGGGGGTACCACCAGTCCTACTGGCCAGGACAGCAGGGGGGCTCAGGCAGCTGGGTGAGTCCAGTATGGGCAGGGAGGGTAATGGGTGCGGCGGGGGGGGGGGGGGGCAATTACTGGAACTGATCCTCTCTATGGTTCTCTCTGCAGCAGCTGAAAGCCGGCTTCTTCTCCTCTCCCTACCGCTGAGTTTCAGCTGCTGCAGAGAGAGAGCCATACAGGGGATCGGTTCCAGTAAATGCACCCATCACCCTCCCTGTGCTCCATACATTTCCCCCTGCTTCCCAGGCCCCCCCTGTGTGCCCCCCACCCCCGCATTGCTGCCAACTTCCATCCTCTCCATCCCACCGGCAGCTGCAAACACACAATAGGATCCTTCAGGATGGAGAGTGGGGGAAAGGTCTGGTAAATATGTCACATTTACCAGCCCTTCCTTTCCTGAATGAACACAATGAGTGATCAGCACCAGTCACTCACTGTGTTCACTCATAACTGAAGCATAGTAAACTGTGGTTTTTGTAGGGGGGGGCCCTGTCAGGTTGGTTGTATGGAGCCCCCGTGGTTTCTAGCAGCAGCCCTGGATACAGCAGCACAGCACAGAAGTTGTTTCACCTTAAGGCCCCTTTCACACGGGCATTCCGTTTTTTTCATCAGTTCAGTCACGTTTTTTCAAAGAAAAACAGATCAGTTTACATCCATTTTCTCATTTATATCAGTATTTCATCCTTTTTTCATCCGTTTACATTAATTTCCATCCGTTTTTCATCTGTTCACGTCCGTTTTCATCCATTTACATCCATTTTTCATCTGTTTATATCCATTTACATGTTTTTCATCCGTTTACATCCATTTTTCATCCGTTTATATCCATTTACATCCGTATTTCATCCGTTTATATCCATTTTCATCTGTTTACATTCATTTTTCATTTTTTTTACCAAAAAAAAATAGGAGTTTCTTCTATTCAAAAAAGGGATGTTAACGGATATGGACATTAACGGATGTAAACGGATGATCATCCACTAGTCCATAGAAATACACGGATGTCCGTTTTTCATCTGTAAATGGACAGATGAAAAACAGACATCCGGAACGCCCGTGTGAATGAGGCCTAAGGCTTTAGATTCACTTTAAGCTTTGACAAAAACCTGGAAGCTGATTGGTTTCTATGCAGAGCTGCAGCAGATTTCTCTCTCTCCAGTTTTAGTAAATCACCCCGATATGTCTGTGTGGAGACCGATCTGCCCAGGAAAAAAGGCAGCAAAGCTGAGATATCTCTGTGTGTTTTCTTTATAGCCCGGGTTCCACCATCGCCGACGCTGCAGCTGAATACCCGGCTAACAATCATACCGATTCAGATGTACAGTCAGCCTTTAACCAGTATGCGCGAGAAAATGGCACCATGGGGGACATCCCGCTCATTCTGCCCAACACAACAACTCCAGGTAGGTGAAACCATAATGGAATATTCATTAAAGTTGATGAGTGGCATCCAATAGAAACCATTATCCTACAAAATATGGGAGCGTAACAAGAAGCCCCCAGGTATGAAAGGCTGAATCCCCCTGATTGAAGCGTCACCCTTGTGTGTTGCAGTAACGGCCAGTAAAGGGGAAGTTTTCCATTTGTTGCCACAATACATGGTAATGCACGATTGATGGGGGGCCATTCATTGTAAATCACGCACCGGTGCACCTTGAAAACTGACCCCCAACTCACCTGTATTACCGGTGGTCGTAGGGCGCTCTGCAATGGTATGACCTCCAGGAGAAAAGGATCTTGGGCATCCAGTGGAGGGAAGGGAGACCAGATGACATGGGAGCACGCTGTGCACTGGAGCAGCTCTTCAAGAGTGGAAGCAGACTCTAGTGACGTCAATAGCATGGAAGGCGCCTCTAAGTGCAGTATGCAGCAGTTTATTGAGTAGTAAAGGTTAAAGCTCTTACAAGATAGCAGTCAGGTAAAAGCCTCATCAGGTATAATGCCAGGGAGATACACTGAGCCGACCAGCGGTAGTGAGTGTGGTGGAATGCACGGGCAAGATGGCCCTATATAATCCCTCCCATACAGGATGTTCCTCAACTTTCTAGTGTCTGAAGGTGATGGCCACTGATGGTCAGCTCTCTGCACAATGTCACCAAATCCAGATGTAAAGCTGTCATTCTCTGGAACCTGCTTCAGTAGAAGAGGATGAAGAGATGATGTAATAAAACAGAAGTGCGTATTGGAGCAGGAGAGGTAGTAGTGGGTATGCGGACCACAAAAAGTATTTAGAGGTGTGTAAATAATTCAGTTATAGGAGAGCATGGGGACTTCTCCGCAAGACTAGGGCGGGGGGGAGGAGAGGGTGGGGAGAGATAAATATATAACGTATATGGTAGTTAAGGAAGGGTTTGCAGCTTGAATAGTTCAAATGGTGGAGGAGTCTTATAACTCAGGTAGTACTGGGCAGGAGGGGGGTTGGTAAAAAAACGAATATATATACTGTATATATATCTGCAATATGAACACCATCATGAGGCCGCACTCTCTAGAGCAGCAATGGGCAAACTACGGCCCGCGGGCCATTTACGGCCCGGCGGACCTTTTAATCCGGCCCGCGGAGCGTGATACATTGGCTGTCAGGATGTGTGTAGGCGGGGCAGCGTGATGAACGTGAGGGGAGCTAGGCTCCTCTCACAGTCCGCCCTGAAGACCGGAACGGCGCGGGAACACGGCGAGAGGAACGCGCGGAGCAAAGGTAAGTAAATTGACACAGGGGGGACTTGGCTTACTACTTGGGGGGGAATAGTACTGTGGGGGATGAAATACTATATGAGGGATGAATTAATATGGGGGATGAATTACTATGGGGGATGAATTACTATATGGGGGATGAATTACTATGGGGGATGAATTACTATATGGGGGATGAATTACTATATGGGGGATGAATTACTATATGGGGGATGAATTACTATGGGGGATGAATTACTATGGGGGATGAATTACTATATGGGGGATGAATTACTATGGGGGATGAATTACTATGCGGGATGAATTACTATATGGGGGATGAATTACTATGGGGGATGAATTACTATATGGGGGATCAATTACTATATGGGGGATTAATTACTATGCTTACTATGGGGGATGAATTACTATATGAGGGAATATTACTATACTTACTATGGATGACACATACACATCATTCATCTACTCTTGGTCCGGCCACGGGTCCAATATATGAACCCATTGCGGCCCTCAAGTCAAAAAGTTTGCCCACCCCTGCTCTAGAGTAAACCGGAACTCTGTGTGGAGAGAATAGAGGAGAGAGAGGTGCGCCAGACTAAGTGTAGTAAAAATGGTAACTGTTTATTGTACACAAGATATTAAAAACTCACAAGATGTGGGTAAAATTCAGGCATCAGGTAATAGATATGGGACGTCATCTAGGCTGGACATCTGGAGCGGATGGCTGAGGTACCAGGGGCCAAGGCTCCCGCAGTGGCTGGCACTCTTTAGTGGGTCTCAGTGGAGGAGCAAGGAGGGCAGACCATTGTCCTGGGAGTCGCGGTGCAGGGAAAGAACCGTGCTCTGGACGGGTGCTGCTGGCCTCTTGCATCAGCGTGGGTAGGGTCACATAGCAGAGCCAGCCTGGAGATCTATTAGTGAGGTCATTCATTCTTTGAAAAACAGGTGGCAATGATTGCCCTTATTTAAGGAAGGAAGGCAGCAAATGTTGTACATGCTGGTTACAGTGCATTTCTCTCTGAAATTCTGAGGAAAATGGGTCGTTCCAGACATTGTTCAGAAGAACAGCGTACCTTGATTAAAAAGTTGATTGGAGAGGGGAAAACATATAAAGAAGTGCAGAAAATGATCGGCTGCTCAGCTAAAATGATCGCAAATGCTTTAAAATGGCAACCAAAACCTGAAAGACGTGGAAGAAAGAGAAAAACTACCATTGGAATGGATAGAAGAATAGCCAAAATGGGGCGGACTCAGCCAACAATCAGCTCCAGGAAGATGAAAGAAGGTGTGACGTTCCCTGTGAGGACTGTTACAATTAGAAGACGCCTATGTGAAGCCAAGCTATCTGCAAGACGTCCCCGCAAAGTCCCACTGTTGGAAAAAAGACGTGTGCTGAAGAGGTTACAATCTGCCAAAGAGCACATTGACTGGCCTAAAGAGAAATGGCGCAACATTTTGTGGACTGATGAAAGGAAGATTGTTCTTTTTGGGTCTAGTGGGCGGACAGTTCAGACATTGTGATCATCTCAGTGGACAATCCTTGGAATCTTCAGGCTCAGCCAGACTTTCTGGCACAAGGTCTGATCTTCCATCCTTTTTTACAGCCGCTGGCTGTAACGGAGTCTTGAAGGATAGTGGAGGGTGTCTGATACAGTCATTCCCAACCTACTAGAAAGTAGCCAGGGTGGCTACTTCTATGAAGATTTACCATAAAACCTGGAAATCATATGTTGACTGGTGTGAGGTGAGGAACTTTCATCCTTGCAAATATTTTGTAGGTCGAATCTTCAATTGCAAATATTTTGTAGGACGGATCTTGGCTTTCCTCCAGTATGGAGCTGATTTGAGAATGGCCTTGGGCACAATCAAGGAACAGATTTTGGCCTTGGCAGCCATTTTTCAGTATATAATAAAAGAGGTGCGAGCACCTTAAAACAAAAACAAAGCTGCTGTGCACAAAAGGTAACCAATAGCACTCTAAAACATAGATATTAAACAAGAAAGTGCAGCGCTAGAATGAATACAATGTCCCAATGACTCTTCGTGTAAAATCACTAAGACCACAGAATAAAAATTCAATTAAAAGTCAAAATGGTAAAATCAAAAAAAGTTCCAATATGAACAATTTATAAAGTGACTCTCATGCTTAATGACCCTGGATCCGGTATCAGTGCAATAGTGGTAAAGGTAATGCGCACTCACCGGAAGCGCATAGTTATTGCGCCTTATATTAAAATCCAGATGTCATCAAACAGGTATAGGGTTGATGGACTCCCCTCTCAAAGATGGTGGGTCATCAGAATAGATGTTTTGGGGTTGGTGAAGATGGTCCTCGTCCTTGACTAGTGCACCCGAGATAGGTTCATCCAGACCCCACTACACCACCATTACCCTTCCCTACCAATCCCCTTTACTTACTATACTTACAGAAAACACAACACCAATTTTGGAGTAAAATGGCCAACACGGCCTTTTATTAACCAATCAAGTTTAAACACATCAACCAATCCTTATAACAGAAAACATAAAGAGTTGTCATTGGTCTTTGAAGGCACCCCCAAAACGATCCGAAATGCACCTGCGGACAACCATATTCCACTAGGCTTCCAGCCGCAACCAACCAGCTCGGAGACAACCATACCGTCCGCAGTGCAGCACCACCACCTTCCAGTTAAACCTCGGTTAACTGGGAATGTTCCCGGGCATCCCATACCAACGATGGGTCCCACACCATTTTGTACCTCCAAGATAAGAACCGCCTCCAAAGACCAACCACCGCCCAGGAACCAAATTAACCCCCCCAGGAGGAACACAACATTCACCAAACAGGGCGGGCGGGAGGGAAGCTCTCTCTCCCACATCCAGCTCCCAACTGACGCCCCTCCCCAGAACACCCCACCCTAAAGTGCAGGAGACCCCACCTACACTCTCCTCTACCAACCAGATCCCCCAGCTATCCTTTACCAACCCTAATACTATCATTAACCCCTTACACGTCTTCCTTCCCACTCTGGGCCTAGTCATGCCTGCCCTGCGCTAATTATTTTCTTCTTTTATCGCTGCGGCCATTTCTTTAAAGCTCCTTTATATTGAAACAGAAGTAACTCTCTGGATATGCAGATTAACCCTCAGGGTATGGCCATCCGTCCTAGATTAGTGGGTCTGCTGACCAAAGAGATGTAAAAAACCTGTGATCAGCTGCCAAGGTCGGAGTGACATGCAGACACAGCTCTCCCCAGGATAGTGGAGCAGCCGATCGCTACAAGGCGTGGATGGAGACCCGCTGCAAGATGGAGGTCAACGGCGTCTCTCCGCTCGCTCCCGCTGGCTGGCCAAGGTATGTGACAGATGCCGTGAGTGACAGTTGGGCGGGCCGCAACGCGTTTCAGAGGCTCCGCCTCCTTAATAAACTTTGGATAATGCGCTAGGTGTTTGCACCACCTGTGTACTTTTTCTAACAGGCCATAACCTGGTCATTGATTCGCACCTTTACAAGGTTTTATCAGATTGTTGTAAGGCCCACTGAGGAGGCCGCCTTTGGTCGCAGTGTGTTATAGGCTGCTGTGAAGGTTCATTTTTGGCCTGTCGGTGATGGCTGTGTCTCCCTCCCCCCATGAGCAGTGCTTTGGGAGATCCCTATGAGAAAGGATTAATATGTTGGCTTTGTGTCCCTGTTTCTCTCGAGTGCTTGGCATTTCCCCCCATGGATACGTTTGAAGGTGGTCCTTTTTCTATTGGAGAAGTGGATTTTCGATTAACTACAAAGTTTTTCGTCCTGTTATTTCGATCGATGAGGATCGGTGTGTTGGAGAGCTTCCGTTTCTGAAGATATTTTTTTGGATGATCTGCCATTATATTATCAAGGTTTTTTGGTGAAATTTTTTTATATTGAGACACTTTTTTTTTTTTATATTGAGACACTCCTTTTGCACAAAAGTTTTTTTGCACCTAAAAAGTTTTTTATATTTTTCTGTGGTATTGGTATATATATATTTTTCTGGACTTATGATTTGATGATTTCTTTACATATATTTATATATATTTACTAGCGCAAATTATTTATTAATTGGTACACTTTATATATGGTGGTTTTTTTTGCAGCTGGTGCACTATTAGTAAGTTATACAATTTTGACCATAGGCGCTATTATTAATTTTTCTTAGGAATGGTAAAGAATCTGAATTCAGAAATCTAAATTGTAACTTATTACAGCTTACCAGTCCATAGAGGTGGCCGCATTATTTTTTTTAGGCTTTCAATTTAATACATTCAGAGGGTCCAATAGCTGCAGAAATTGGAATTAGCAAATTGGTGGCAGTTAAAAATATGAACCATGAAAACTAAAAGTATATCGCCTCTTCTATTGTAGGCGGAGTATTGTGTAAAAATGATCCTGTGGTGAGCAGTACCAGGACATGTTCTTCTATTACCAAGGGCAAGGATGTGGAACTGCACCCCCTCCCCCCCCACATGCCATAGAATGGGTTTACTGCCCAGGACAGCTGCCCCTCCTGCCCACCTCTTGTCCCGGCTCTGATGGTGGCATTGCTATTTTTACGACTCCAGAAATGCATCTTCTCATTGTTGCAAAGAAATATCAGACCCCTTAAAAAGAGAAAGTTTTTACCCAGAATGCACCTCATTTTGCCGCATGTGATACAAGCTCCCTAAAAGCTGTAACCAGGGGTGGACTGACCATTTGGAAACTCGGGCACTGCCCGAGGGCCCGGGGTCAGTAGGGGGCCCCATGAGATGCCCCTGGTACCTTTTTCATAGGCTTTTTTGAGTTTGGGCAAGGACACAGGGGCCCCATGATCCCCTATTGCCCGGGGGCCCCATGAGTTGTCAGTCCGCCCCTGGCTGTAACTATAAAACATGACTACTTGTTAATGAAGGCCTCGAGTAAAATGAGACAAATCATTCAAACGTCCCAAATGGGGTTCAGATGCTGAAGCTGCACGGCCACAAGAATATCCCCCCTATTTGTATGAGCAGAAAACTTGTCGCAGTTCATTTTATATGTCTTAGTAATGTGATCTAAACAAAGAAGAACACGCTAATGTAGGGAAGGCAAATCTCTTCACCCTCTCTTATTGTAACTGAAATTCCTGAATATTGTACATTCATGCTAAAAGACACCGACTGATCCCTCGGGGGAAACTCATATTGGTAGGATACTCAAAGTGTTACTAAACCCACAACAGTACAGGGTCCGGGGAGAACGGATATAGTGAATGCAGGGTCCGGGGAGACTAGATATAGTGAATGCGGGGTCCGGGGAGAGCGGATATAGTGAATGCAGGGTCCGGGGAGACTAGATATAGTGAATGCGGGGTCCGGGGAGAGCGGATATAGTGAATGCAGGGTCCGGGGAGACTAGATATAGTGAATGCGGGGTCCGGGGAGAGCGGATATAGTGAATGCAGGGTCCGGGGAGACTAGATATAGTGAATGCGGGGTCTGGGGAGAGCGGATATAGTGAATGCAGGGTCCGGGGAGAGCGGATATAGTGAATGCAGGGTCCGGGGAGACCGGATATAGTGAATGCAGAGTCCGGGGAGACTAGATATAGTGAATGCAGGGTCCGGGGAGAGCGAATATAGTGAATGCAGAGTCCGGGGAGACTAGATATAGTGAATGCAGGGTCCGGGGAGACTAGATATAGTGAATGCAGGGTCCGGGGAGACTAGATATAGTGAATGCAGGGTCCGGGGAGAGCGGATATAGTGAATGCAGGGTCCGGGGAGAGCGAATATAGTGAATGCAGGGTCCGGGGAGACCGGATATAGTGAATGCAGGGTCCGGGGAGAGCGAATATAGTGAATGCAGGGTCCGGGGAGAGCAAATATAGTGAATGCAGGGTCCGGGGAGAGCGGATATAGTGAATGCAGGGTCCGGGGAGAGCGGATATAGTGAATGCAGGGTCCGGGGAGAGCGGATATAGTGAATGCAGGGTCCGGGGAGAGCGGATATAGTGAATGCAGGGTCCGGGGAGAGCGGATATAGTGAATGCAGGGTCCGGGGAGAGCGGATATAGTGAATGCAGGGTCCGGGGAGAGCGGATATAGTGAATGCAGGGTCCGGGGAGAGCAGATATAGTGAATGCAGGGTCCGGGGAGAGCGGATATAGTGAATGCAGGGTCCGGGTAGACCGGATATAGTGAATGCAGGGTCCGGGGAGACTAGATATAGTGAATGCAGGGTCCGGGGAGAGCAGATATAGTGAATGCAGGGTCCAGGGAGAGCGGATATAGTGAATGCAGGGTTCGGGGAGAGCAGATATAGTGAATGCAGGGTCCGGGGAGACCAGATATAGTGAATGCAGGGTTCAGGGAGACCAGATATAGTGAATGCAGGGTCCGGGGAGAGCAGATATAGTGAATGCAGGGTCCGGGGAGAGCAGATATAGTGAATGCGGGGTCCAGGGAGAGCGGATATAGTGAATGCAGGGTCCGGGTAGACCGGATATAGTGAATGCAGGGTCCGGGGAGACTAGATATAGTGAATGCAGGGTCCGGGGAGACCGGATATAGTGAATGCAGGGTCCAGGGAGAGCAGATATAGTGAATGCAGGGTCCAGGGAGAGCGGATATAGTGAATGCAGGGTCCAGGGAGAGCGGATATAGTGAATGCAGGGTTCGGGGAGAGCAGATATAGTGAATGCAGGGTCCGGGGAGACCAGATATAGTGAATGCAGGGTTCAGGGAGACCAGATATAGTGAATGCAGGGTCCGGGGAGAGCAGATATAGTGAATGCAGGGTCCGGGGAGAGCGGATATAGTGAATGCAGGGTCCGGGGAGAGCGGATATAGTGAATGCAGGGTTCGGGGAGAGCGGATATAGTGAGTGCAGGGCCCGGGGAGACCAGATATAGTGAATGCAGGGTCCGGGGAGAGCGGATATAGTGAATGCAGGGTCCAGGGAGACCAGATATAGTGAATGCAGGGTCCGGGGAGAGCGGATATAGTGAATGCAGGGTCCGGGGAGAGCGGATATAGTGAATGCGGGGTCCCGGGAGACCAGATAAAGTGAATGCAGGGTCTGGGAAAGCGGATATAGTGAATGCAGGATCTGGGGAAAGCGGATATAGTGAATGCAGGGTCCGGGGAGACCAGATATAGTGAATGCAGGGTCTGGGGAGACCAGATATAGTGAATGCAGGGTCTAGGGAGAGCGGATATAGTGAATGCGGGGTCTGGGGAGACCAGATATAGTGAATGCAGGGTCCAGGGAAAGCGGATATAGTGAATGCAGGGTCTGGGGAGACCAGATATAGTGAATGCAGGGTCCGGGGAGAGCGGATATAGTGAATGCAGGGTCCGAGGGGACCGGATATAGTAAATGCAGGGTCCGGGGGGATCGGATATAGTAAATGCAGGGTCCGGGGGGACCGGATATAGTGAATGCAGGGTCCGGGGGGACCGGATATAGTGAATGCGGTGTCCGGGGTTTGGTAACACCTTAATCAATGTTCAATAATCAAAGAGAAGGAGGATAAAATTGCACTGGCAATATTTTTTTTTAACCAGGTTAATATATAACACAAAAAAAATGTTCCTTACATGTCATTGCAGTACCAACAACAACTGTGGAGACAACTACAACTGCCCCACCTACAACTACAACAGCACCAACTACAACTGCCCCACCTACAACTACAACAGCACCAACTACAACTGCCCCACCTACAACTACAACAGCACCAACTACAACTGCCCCACCTACAACTACAACAGCACCAACTACAACTGCCCCACCTACAACTACAACAGCGCCAACTACAACTGCCCCACCTACAACTACAACAGCACCAACTACAACTGTCCCACCTACAACTACAGAAGTACCAACTACAACTGCCCCACCTACAACTACAGCGGTACCAACTACAACTGCCCCACCTACAACTACAGAGGTACCAACTACAACTGCCCCACGTACAACTACCGCAGTACCAACTACAACTGCCCCACCTACAACTACAGAAGTACCAACTACAACTGCCCCACCTACAACTACAGAAGTACCAACTACAACTGCCCCACCTACAACTACAGCGGTACCAACTACAACTGCGCCACCTACAACTACAGCAGTACCAACTACAACTGCCCCACCTACAACTACAGAAGTACCAACTACAACTGCCCCACCTACAACTACAGCGGTACCAACTACAACTGCCCCACCTACAACTACAGCGGTACCAACTACAACTGCCCCACCTACAACTACAGAGGTACCAACTACAACTGCCCCACCTACAACTACAGCGGTACCAACTACAACTGCCCCACCTACAACTACAGCGGTACCAACTACAACTGCCCCACCTACAACTACAGCAGTACCAACTACAACTGCCCCACCTACAACTACAGCGGTACCAACTACAACTGTCCCACCTACAACTACAGAAGTACCAACTACAACTGCCCCACCTACAACTACAGAAGTACCAACTACAACTGCCTCACCTACAACTACAGCGGTACCAACTACAACTGCCCCACCTACAACTACAGAAGTACCAACTACAACTGCCTCACCTACAACTACAGCGGTACCAACTACAACTGTCCCACCTACAACTACAACTATGCCCCAAACTGAGAAAACCTATTTTTACTTTTTCACTATACATATGGATCTGGACTTCATACCACAATATAGAAATCCTTCATCTCAGGAATTCCAGAAACTTACAGAAAGAGTTCAGTTATATGTAAGTATAAGAACATCTGTTATTGGCCTAAAAATTATCGGGAATTTCTCGCCATTCATGAATTTAATCTTGTAGACAGTTTACAGGGAACCTATAATGGTATCGGGTCATGACTGATGGACATGCAGAATATGGAGGCTAATACTTACCCCTAATCCATAAAAACCACCACCACCCTTCAACCTCCCCCACCTAAATAACCACGCGACTCTCTTTTTGGTGTAAAACCGGCCATAGCAGCCATTTATTTAACATAACACTTCTTACAGTACACTCAAATAATAACTGACAGTAATGACCCCAATCGGGTCCAAGGTCTTCGAAGGCACCGTTACATCAAAAACTCGGCTGTATCTGACACCCAATGAAAAGGCCCCAGCCGCTACTACACTGCCTCAGGGACAATACTACAGTTACGTAGTCCCAGATACAGCCAATGAACTCCCACATTACCAACGTGACCTTATAATTGGGAAGGAACACCCATACCACCCATACAGAGTCCACAGCGCCTCCCTACATCAGAGTCTGCAGAGCCACCCCCTTTCATCAGAGTCAACAGAGCGCCCCCTTTATATCAGTATCTGCAGAGCCCCCCTTATATCAAAGTCAGCAGAACTCCCTTATATCAGAGTCTGCAGAGCACCCCCCTTACATCAGAGTCCACGGAGCACCCTTACATCGGAGTCCACAGAATTTCACTGCAAGGGGGAGATCTGTGCACTCTAATGTAAAGGGTAACTCTGTCTCTGCTCACCAAAGCCCCCCTTCCTTTTATCAGAGTTCACAAAGCAGTGCTTACATCTTAGACCCCCTTGGGGGGGGGGATTTGGGTTGTGGTCACAGACTTCTGAAAATGCCAATTCTTTGGCTGTCATGTTATGTATTTGCTTCACAAGTTTAAATGACTTAAAATGCAGAGATAGTTTTCTGACTTCACTTTGCTGTTTTAGGTCAGTCACTCAAAATATTGAAGTCAAAGACAACCAATCACCTAGGTCAGTGGTGGGCAACCTTTTTTTTCAACTGAGCCAAATCTCGCCAAAACCACGATTGAAATTTATTTTGAGAGCCACATTTTTAAAACTGAAAATACATAGGATGGTACACTGTTTTTAGTTTCAATAAGTTTTTATAGTAATTCATCCCCCATAGTAATTCATCCCCCATATAGTAATTCATCCCCCATATAGTAATTCATCCCCCATAGTAATTCATCCCCCATATAGTAATTCATCCCCCATATAGTAATTCATCCCCCATAGTAATTCATCCCCCATATAGTAATTCATCCCCCATATAGTAATTCATCCCCCATATAGTAATTCCTCCCCCATATAGTAATTCATCCCTCATATAGTAATTCATCCCCATATAGTAATTCCTCCCCCATATAGTAATTCATCCCCCATATAGTAATTCATCCCCCCTATAGTAATTCATCCCCCATATAGTAATTCATCCCCCATATAGTAATTCATCCCCCATAGTAATTCATCCCCCATAAAAATTCATCCCCCATATAGTAATTCATCCCCCATAGTAATTCATCCCCCATAGTAATTAATCCCCATATAGTAATTCATCCCCCATAGTAATTCATCCCCCATATAGTAATTCATCCCCCATATAGTAATTCATCCCCCATAGTAATTCATCCCCCATATAGTAATTCATCCCCCATAGTAATTCATCCCCCATAGTAATTCATCCCCCATAGTAATTCATCCCTCATATAGTAATTCATCCCCATAGTAATTCATCCCCCATAGTAATTAATCCCCCATATAGTAATTCATCCCCCATAGTAATTCATCCCCCATATAGTAATTCATCCCCCATATAGTAATTCATCCCCCATATAGTAATTCATCCCCCATAGTAATTCATCCCTCATATAGTAATTCATCCCCATAGTAATTCATCCCCCATATAGTAATTCATCCCCCATATTAATTCATCCCCCATATAGTAATTCATTCCCATAGTAATTCATCCCCCATATAGTAATTCATCCCCCATATAGTAATTCATCCCCCATATTAATTCATCCCCCATATAGTAATTCATTCCCATAGTAATTCATCCCCCATATAGTAATTCATCCCTCATATAGTAATTCATCCCCATAGTAATTCATCCCCCATATAGTAATTCATTCCCCATAGTAATTCATCCCTCATATAGTAATTCATCCCCCATATAGTAATTCATCCCCCATATAGTAATTCATCCCCCATATAGTAATTCATCCACCATAGTAATTCATCCCCCATATAGTAATTCATACCCCATAGTACTTCATCCCCCATATAGTAATTCATCCCCCATAGTAATTCATCCCCCATATAGTAATTCATTCCCCATATAGTAATTCATCCTCCATAGTAATTCATCCCCCATATAGTAATTCATCCCCCATAGTAATTCATCCCCCATATAGTAATTCATCCCCATAGTAATTCATCCCCCATATAGTAATTCATCCCCCATATTAATTCATCCCCCATATTAAGTCCCCAAGTCCCCCCTGTGTCAATTCACTTACCTTTGCTCCGCGCGTTCCTCTCGCCGTGTTCCCCGCGCCGTTCCGGTCTTCAGGGCGGACTGTGAGAGGAGCCTAGCTCCCCTCACGTTCGTCACGCTGCCCCGCCTACACACATCCTGACAGCCAATCACTAGCTATCAGGATGTGAGTGGCAGCGAGACTGGCCAATCATTGCTGGGCTAGCTGCAGAGTCCTCGGCCGCCCGAGAGGAGGGAGGGGAGCGGGCACCCAGCACACAGAAGAGCCGCATTAAAATGTGTAAAGAGCCGCATGTGGCTCGCGAGCCGCGGCTTGCCGACCCCTGACCTAGGAGGATAGCAATAGAAGCCATATTTGTACCTTCAAAGTGGATGACTAGTCAAAAATGTTAGCTTTTTTGCATGGAGTGAAGGAGGTTTGGACCCCCCGCCAGTTTATTTTAGCTTCGGCAGAGACATTTCGCCTCATTTCCTGGTGACAATGGTTCTCACAAATGGGAAGTGAGGGAAAATCTACAAAAGGGACATAGACAGATGTAACAATCTGACACGGGTTCTAGCCTCCCCAAACTTTTATTCCTGATCAGGGGCGGACTGACCATTTGGGAACTCAGGCACCGCCCGAGGGCCCAGGGTCAGTAGGGGGCCCCATGAGATGCCCCTGGTACCTTTTTCATAGGCTTTTTTGAGTTTCGGCAAGGACACAGGGGCCCCATGATCCCCTATTGCCCGGGGGCCCCATGATTTGTCAGTCCGCCCCGTTCCTGATTTTGTGGATTTTGCAGACTTTCCCTCACTGTCACAGGAAGCGAGAAGAAATCTCCTTATTACTTTGGGTCAGGGATTTTTTTCTCAGAGAATAGGTGCAGGAACGCCCCTTCTGAGTCACTTCTTGACTCCGCCCCTTTCCAACTTCCGAGCACTGTCCTTTGTCTCCACCCCATTCCCACCTCCCAGTACCGCCCCTTTTAGAGAATACAGAGCCAGGTATCATTTTGTGGTGCTGTCATTTCTATGGAATTTGTTAATGATAACAAGAAAAGCAATAAAGTAGATCCCCCTGCATACAGCAGCAATAGATCCTCCTCCAACAACAATGGACCCCCACAGCAAAATACCACCCCAGCAACAATAGATCTCCCCAGCAACAATGGACCCCTGCAAAAAAATACCACCCCCAGCAACAATAGATCTCCCCAGCAACAATGCACCCCCACAGCAAAATACCACCCCAGCAACAATAGACCCCAGAAACAACAGCAGCAGCCAGCATCAATAGACTCACCATCAGTTAACAACAATAGACACCTCCCTCAGCAGTAGATTTCTTCCAGAAACAATTGACCCCTTCCCAGAAACAATAGACCACCATGCAAAAAATAGATCCTCTCCAGTGACAATAGATCCTCTAGGACCAAGCAATAATAGATCCTCTCTCAGCAGTAGATCCCTTCCAGCAACGATAGATCTTCCCAGCAGCAATAGACCCCAGAAACAGCAACATATCCCCCTGCAGCCAGCATCAATAGACGCACCAGCAGCCAGCAACAACAGACCCCTCCCTCAGCAGTACATTCCATCCAGAAACAACTGACCTCTTCCCAGAAACAATAGACCATCATACAAAAAATACATCCACTCCAGTGACAATAGATCCCCCAGGACCAAGAAATAATAGATCCCTCCCTCAGCAGTAGATCCCTTCCAGCAACAATAGATCTCCCCAGCAACATGGGACCCCCACAACAAAATACCACCCCAGCAACAATAAACCCCAGAAACAACAACACATCCCCCAGCAGCCAGCATAAATAGACTCAAAAGCAGCCAGCAACAATAGACCCCTCCCTCAGCAGTAGATCCCTCCAGAAACAATTGACCCCTTTCCAGAAACAATAGACAGCCATGCAGAAAATAGATTCACTTCAATGACAATATATGCCCCAGGACTAAGCAATAATAGATCCTTCCCTCAGCAGTAGATCCCTTCCAGAAACAATAGATCTCCCCAGCAACAGTGGACCCCTGCAACAAAACACCTCCCCAGCAACAATAGAACCCAGAAACCTCCAGATCTCTTCCAGAAACAATTGACCCCTTCCCAGAAACAACAGACAGCCATGCAAAAAAATAGATCCTCTCCAGTGACAATAAATCCCCCAGTAGCCAGCAATAATAGATCCATCCCTCAGCAGTAGATCATTTCCAGCAACAATAGATCTCCATCAACAAAATACCACCCTAGCAACAATAGACCCCAGAAACAACAACAGATACCCCAGCAGCCAGCATCAATAGACTCACCATGAACCAGTAACAATAGACCCCTCACTCAGCAGTAGATCCCTTCCAGCAACAATTGACCCCTTCCCAGAAACAATAGACAGCCATGCAAAAAATAGATCCTCTCTAGCAACAATAGATCCCCCAGTAGCCATTGATAAAAGATCCCTCCCTCAGCAGTAGATCCCTTCCAGCAGCAATAGTTCTCCCTAGAGACAATAGACTGCCATACAAAAATATACCCCCCCCCCCCTGTGATAACAGATCCTCTAGCAGCCAGCAACAGTAGATCCTCCAGTACACTCCGGCACCCCTTGCCAGTACATACATTTAGTGCTGGAGGTGCCAAAATTACATTCCCCCTCGTTCCCGCTGAACCCCCCCCCCCCCCCTTCCGCACTGTATAATGATAACAATGTAACAGAGGTTCTACTCCTCCCACATTCTTCAAGAAAAAAAAACTATGTTGACTTATAATTGCAATTAAATTTTCATTAGTGAAATCCTCAAACTGAATACGAGACTTTTAAATGTTTACATGATAAATGAAGTGTAATTCTAGCTATGAAGAGTAGTTCTAGATATGAAGTGTAATTCTAGATATGAAGTGTAATTCTAGATCTGAAGAGTAGTTCTAGATATGAAGTGTAATTCTAGATATGAAGTGTAATTCCAGATCTGAAGAGTAGTTCTAGATATGAAGTGTAATTCTAGATATGAAGTGCAATTCTAGATATGAAGTGTAATTCTAGACATGAAGAGTAGTTCTAGATATGAAGAGTAATTCTAGATATGAAGAGTAGTTCTAGATATGAAGAGTAATTCTAGATATGAAGTGTAATTCTAGACATGAAGAGTAGTTCTATTTATGAAGTGTAATTCTAGATATGAAGAGTAATTCTAGATATTAAACGTAGTTCTAGATATGAAGCGTAGTTCTAGATATGAAGTGTAATTCTAGATATGAAGAGTAGTTCTAGACATGAAGAGTAGTTCTAGATATGAAGAGTAGTTCTAGACATGGAGTGTAATTCTAGATGTGAAGAGTAGTTCTAGATATGAAGTGTAATTCTAGCTATGAAGAGTAATTCTATATATTCTCCTTGCAGGCGCTCGAATTCATTCGGATAACCCTCCGTGACTGTATGAGAGTCATTGTGTATAGTTACAGGTAAGTTAACCCAATGTTATTACATGAGGGAGGGGGTGGTGTACAGGGGTCTGGGTAAGGTTCCCCCCCTAACTTTCACAGGACAACAATCAAAGCACCAATTGGAGAGTGGCCGTCACTGGGGAATGTCTACTGAGAGAAAAAAAATAAAAAAAATCATACTTCTGTGTAATGGTTTTCTACAGAGCAGCCCCAATTCTCCTCTTCTGGGGTCCCCCGCTAGTGCTTCTTGCTCCTCCTCACTTTCGAGTGCTCCCATAGCATGAGTGCCCCCAGAGCAAGTCGCTTGCTCTGGGGGCACTCATGGGGGCTCAATCCTGAAATCGGTTCTGTATGCCCTTTGACACACATAGCACGGGTGGGTGGGCTGACCCATCCCTGATCTCTCCTCACAGGCTCTGACAGCAGCAGGAACTAATAGCTACCACTGCTGCCTTCATGTCCAGTGAGGAGAGAGAGAGTAGAGAGAGTCACTGCTCTCAGGCTAGATTGAGATTGGGCTCAGGTAAGTATAAGGGGGGAGGGGTTGGGGGCGGGAGCAAACACAAGTTTTTCACCTTAACCTCTTGACAAATATGCGGCCTCACTGAACTGGGCTTTATGCCATGGGGGGGGGGGGCACATATTTGCGTACCTCCCTTTGCGCTGACCTTTAAAAACATCTGCATCACTCACTGCCACACCCAGAGAGGAATGCAGCAGATTTTAGGACCCAATCACATTACTAAAATTGCGCCTGCAGTCAGTTGCGCTTCCGTGCATTTTTATGCATGTGTGCAAATCCAATATCAATTGCATTTTATAGAGATGGAGATCCATGTCAATCACAATGAGCGTCACCCTTCGACTTACGGGAAAAAAATATTCAACATGATGCAATCTCAGCGACTGTTCGCCCGCAAATGACAACTCCGATGGATGACAGCTGGGTATAAAAAAAGGGTCACAGCCAGGGGCGGACTGACCAGTTGGAAACTCGGGCACTGCCCGAGGGTCCGGGGTCAGTAGGGGGCCCCATGAGATAACCCTGGTACCTTTTTCATAGGCTTTTTTGAGTTTGGGCAAGGACACAGGGGCCCCATGATCCCCTATTGCCCGGGGGCCCCATGAGTTGTCAGTCCGCCCCTGGTCACAGCTTTGGCCAAATACAGACATGATCATATTTGGTCAATGACGTCTCGGGGATGTGAAGTGGAAGAGAGTTTAGCTGACTTTGAAGAAGATCGATGTACACGGTATTCGTTCAGCCATTGTACATAGTACTGGGTTTATAGAGAGAGGAGTATGTCTGTGTGAGCGGCAGATCTGACCAGGAAGAAGGCAGCAAAATTTTATATATTTTTGTGTTTCCTCTACAGGCCAGGTTCCACCATCACCAACACTTCAGCAGAATTCCCGGCTGCCAATCATAGTGACACAATAGTACAAAGGGTTTTTGACATGGAGGCGCGAGAGAATGGCACCATGGGGGACATCCCCCTCATTTCTGATAACACAACTGCTCCAGGTAGGTGAAACCATAAAGGAATTTTCATTGAATAAAAGTTTATGAGCAGCAGGGAATAAAGACCATGATACAAAATACCCAGAATTCCACATGTCTCAATGGCAAAGTCCCTCCAAGTCAAGATTCTTCCCTATGTGTTGCAGTAACGTACAGTAAGAGGCATGTTTTACATGTAACTCCACAATACATTGTAATGCATGATCAATGGTGTAGTGCTATGGCCTCCAAACTACGGCATGGGGCCCGAATGTGGCCCTTTGCTTTCCTTTTGTCAGGTCCTTCAGGCACTATTTGTTCCAGTGACACCAACGATGGGACACGATTCCTCCCACTGACACCAATAACGAGGCACTATTCCTCCCACTAACACCAGTGATGGGGCACTATTCCTCCCACTGACACCAGTGATGGGGCACTATTCCTCCCACTGACACCAATGATAAGGCACGATTCCTTCCACTGACACCAATGATGAGGCACTATTCCTCCCACTGACACCAATAACAAGGCACTATTCCTCCCACTGACACCAGTGATGGGGCACTATTCCTCCCACTGACACCAATAACGAGGCACTATTCCTCCCACTGATACCAGTGATGGGGCACTATTCCTCCCACTGACACCAATGATAAGGCACGATTCCTTCCACTGACACCAATGATGAGGCACTATTCCTCCCACTGACACCAATAACAAGGCACTATTCCTCCCACTGACACCAGTGATGGGGCACTATTCCTCCCACTGACACCAATAACGAGGCACTATTCCTCCCACTGATACCAGTGATGGGGCACTATTCCTCCCACTGACACCAGTGATAAGGCACGATTCCTTCCACTGACACCAATGATGAGGCACTATTCCTCCCACTGACACCAATAACGAGGCACTATTCCTCCCACTAACACCAGTGATGGGGCACTATTCCTCCCACTGACACCAATGATAAGGCACTATTCCTCCCACTGACACCAATGATAAGGCACTATTCCTCCCACTGACACTAATAACGAGGCACTATTCCTCCCACTAACACCAGTGATGGGGCACTATTCCTCCCACTGACACCAGTGATGGGGCACTATTCCTCCCACTGACACCAATGATAAGGCACGATTCCTTCCACTGACACCAATGATGAGGCACTATTCCTCCCACTGACACCAATAACAAGGCACTATTCCTCCCACTGACACCAGTGATGGGGCACTATTCCTCCCACTGACACCAATAACGAGGCACTATTCCTCCCACTGACACCAATGATAAGGCACGATTCCTTCCACTGACACCAATGATGAGGCACTATTCCTCCCACTGACACCAATAACGAGGCACTATTCCTCCCACTAACACCAGTGATGGGGCACTATTCCTCCCACTGACACCAGTGATGGGGCACTATTCCTCCCACTGACACCAATGATAAGGCACGATTCCTTCCACTGACACCAATGATGAGGCACTATTCCTCCCACTGACACCAATAACGAGGCACTATTCCTCCCACTGACACCAGTGATGGGGCACGATTCCATGTGATACAAGCTCCCTAAAAGCTGTAACCAGGGGCGGACTGACCATTTGGAAACTCGGGCACTGCCTGAGGGCCCGGGGTCAGTAGGGGGCCCCATGAGATGCCCCTGGTACCTTTTTCATAGGCTTTTTTGAGTTTGGGCAAGGACACAGGGGCCCCATGATCCCCTATTGCCCGGGGGCCCCCTGAGTTGTCAGTCCGCCCCTGGCTGTAACTATAAAACATGACTACTTGTTAATGAAGGCCTCGAGTAAAATGAGACAAATCATTCAAACGTCCCAAATGGGGTTCAGATGCTGAAGCTGCACGGCCACAAGAATATCCCCCTATTTGTATGAGCAGAAAACTTGTCGCAGTTCATTTTATATGTCTTAGTAATGTGATCTAAACAAAGAAGAACACGCTAATGTAGGGAAGGCAAATCTCTTCACCCTCTCTTATTGTAACTGAAATTCCTGAATATTGTACATTCATGCTAAAAGACACCGACTGATCCCTCGGGGGAAACTCATATTGGTAGGATACTTAAAGTGTTACTAAACCCACAACAGTACAGGGTCCGGGGAGAGCGGATATAGTGAATGCAGGGTCCGGGGAGACTAGATATAGTGAATGCGGGGTCCGGGGAGACTAGATATAGTGAATGCGGGGTCCGGGGAGACTAGATATAGTGAATGCGGGGTCCGGGGAGACTAGATATAGTGAATGCAGGGTCCGGGGAGAGCGGATATAGTGAATGCAGGGACCAGGGAGACTAGATATAGTGAATGCGGGGTCCGGGGAGACTAGATATAGTGAATGCGGGGTCCGGGGAGACTAGATATAGTGAATGCAGGGTCCGGGGAGAGCGGATATAGTGAATGCAGGGTCCGGGGAGAGCGGATATAGTGAATGCAGGGTCTGGGGAGAGCGGATATAGTGAATGCAGGGTCCGGGGAGACTAGATATAGTGAATGCAGGGTCCGGGGAGAGCGGATATAGTGAATGCAGGGTCCGGGGAGACTAGATATAGTGAATGCAGGGTCCGGGGAGAGCGGATATAGTGAATGCAGGGTCCGGGGAGACTAGATATAGTGAATGCAGGGTCCGGGGAGAGCGGATATAGTGAATGCAGGGTACGGGGAGACTAGATATAGTGAATGCAGGGTCTGGGGAGAGCGGATATAGTGAATGCGGGGTCCGGGGAGAGCGGATATAGTGAATGCAGGGTCCGGGGAGAGCGGATATAGTGAATGCGGGGTCCGGGGAGAGCGGATATAGTGAATGCAGGGTCCAGGGAGAGCTGATATAGTGAATGCAGGGTCTGGGGAGAGCAGATATAGTGAATGCGGGGTCCGGGGAGAGCAGATATAGTGAATGCTGGGTCCGGGGAGAGCGGATATAGTGAATGCGGGGTCCGGGGAGAGCAGATATAGAGAATGCAGGGTCCGGGGAGACTAGATATAGTGAATGCAGGGTCCGGGGAGACCAGATATAGTGAATGCGGGGTCCGGGGAGAGCGGATATAGTGAATGCAGGGTCCGGGGAGAGCGGATATAGTGAATGCAGGGTCCGGGGAGACCAGATATAGTGAATGCAGAGTCTGGGGAGAGCGGATATAGTGAATGCAGGGTCTGGGGAGAGCGGATATAGTGAATGCAGGGTCCGGGGAGAGCGGATATAGTGAATGCAGGGTCCGGGGAGAGCGGATATAGTGAATGCAGAGTCTGGGGAGAGCGGATATAGTGAATGCAGGGTCCCGGGAGACTAGATATAGTGAATGCAGGGTCTGGGGAGAGCGGATATAGTGAATGCAGGGTCCGGGGAGAGCGGATATAGTGAATGCGGGGTCCGGGGAGAGCGGATATAGTGAATGCAGGGTCCGGGGAGACTAGATATAGTGAATGCAGGGTCCGGGGAGAGCGGATATAGTGAATGCGGGGTCCGGGGAGAGCGGATATAGTGAATGCAGGGTCCGGGGAGAGCGGATATAGTGAATGCGGGGTCCGGGGAGACCAGATATAGTGAATGTGGGGTCCGGGGAGAGCGGATATAGTGAATGCAGGGTCCAGGGAGAGCGGATATAGTGAATGCAGGGTCCAGGGAGAGCGGATATAGTGAATGCAGGGTCCGGGGAGACCAGATATAGTGAATGCAGGGTCCGGGGAGACCAGATATAGTGAATGCAGGGTCCGGGGAGACCAGATATAGTGAATGCAGGGTCCGGGGAGAGCGGATATAGTGAATGCAGGGTCCGGGGAGAGCAGATATAGTGAATGCGGGGTCTGGGGAGAGCAGATATAGTGAATGCGGGGTCCGGGGAGAGCAGATATAGTGA
Organism: Staurois parvus; assembly: GCF_062004578.1. Classification (NCBI taxonomy): domain Eukaryota; kingdom Metazoa; phylum Chordata; class Amphibia; order Anura; family Ranidae; genus Staurois; species Staurois parvus. The sequence goes on from NW_028319017.1 coordinate 906,323, forward strand.
ATGCAGGGTCCGGGGAGAGCGGATATAGTGAATGCAGGGTCCGGGGAGAGCGGATATAGTGAATGCGGGGTCCGGGGAGAGCAGATATAGTGAATGCAGGATCCGGGGAGACTAGATATAGTGAATGCCGGGTCCGGGGAGACCAGATATAGTGAATGCGGGGTCTGGGGAGAGCGGATATAGTGAATGCAGGGTCCGGGGAGAGCGGATATAGTGAATGCAGGGTCTGGGGAGAGCGGATATAGTGAATGCAGGGTCCGGGGAGACCAGATATAGTGAATGCAGGGTCCGGGGAGAGCGGATATAGTGAATGCAGGGTCCGTGTAGACCGGATATAGTGAATGCAGGGTCCGGGAGAACAGATATAGTGAATGCAGGGTCCGGGGAGACTAGATATAGTGAATGCAGGGTCCGGGGAGACCGGATATAGTGAATGCAGGGTCCGGGGAGAGCAGATATAGTGAATGCAGGGTCCGGGGAGAGCGGATATAGTGAATGCAGGGTTCGGGGAGACCAGATATAGTGAATGCAGGGTCCAAGGAGACCAGATATAGTGAATGCAGGGTCCGGGGAGAGCGGATATAGTGAATGCAGGGTCCGGGGAGAGCAGATATAGTGAATGCAGTGTCCGGGGAGAGCGGATATAGTGAATACAGGGTTCGGGGAGAGCGGATATAGTGAATGCAGGGCCCGGGGAGACCAGATATAGTGAATGCAGGGTCCAGGGAGACCAGATATAGTGAATGCAGGGTCCGGGGAGAGCGGATATAGTGAATGCAGGGTCCGGGGAGAGCGGATATAGTGAATGCGGGGTCCGGGGAGACCAGATAAAGTGAATGCAGGGTCTGGGAAAGCGGATATAGTGAATGCAGGATCTGGGGAAAGCGGATATAGTGAATGCAGGGTCCGGGGAGACCAGATATAGTGAATGCAGGGTCTGGGGAGACCAGATATAGTGAATGCAGGGTCTAGGGAGAGCGGATATAGTGAATGCAGGGTCTGGGGAGACCAGATATAGTGAATGCAGGGTCCAGGGAAAGCGGATATAGTGAATGCAGGGTCTGGGGAGACCAGATATAGTGAATGCAGGGTCCAGGGAGAGCAGATATAGTGAATGCAGGGTCCAGGGAGAGCGGATATAGTGAATGCAGGGTCCAGGGAAAGCGGATATAGTGAATGCAGGGTCCGGGGGGACCGGATATAGTAAATGCAGGGTCCGGGGGGACCGGATATAGTGAATACAGGGTCCGGGGGGACCGGATATAGTGAATGCAGGGTCCGGGGGGACCGGATATAGTGAATGCGGGGTCCGGGGTTTGGTAACACCTTAATCAATGTTCAATAACCAAAAAGAAGGAGGATAAAATTGCACTGGCAATATTGTTTTTTTAACCAGGTTAATATACAACACAAAAAAAATGTTCCTTACATGTCATTGCAGTACCAACTACAACTGTGGAGACAACTACAACTGCCCCACCTACAACTACAACAGCACCAACTACAACTGTCCCACCTACAACTACAACAGCACCAACTACAACTGCCCCACCTACAACTACAACAGCACCAACTACAACTGCCCCACCTACAACTACAGCGGTACCAACTACAACTGCCCCATATACAACTACAGAGGTACCAACTACAACTGCCCCACCTACAACTACAGAAGTACCAACTACAACTGTCCCACCTACAACTACAGCGGTACCAACTACAACTGCCCCACCTACAACTACAGCGGTACCAACTACAACTGCCCCACCTACAACTACAGCGGTACCAACTACAACTGCCCCATCTACAACTACAGAAGTACCAACTACAACTGCCCCACCTACAACTACAGCGGTACCAACTACAACTGCCCCACCTACAACTACAGCGGTACCAACTACAACTGCCCCACCTACAACTACAGCGGTACCAACTACAACTGCCCCACCTACAACTACAGAGGTACCAACTACAACTGCCCCACCTACAACTACAGCGGTACCAACTACAACTGCCCCACTTACAACTACAGCGGTACCAACTACAACTGCCCCACCTACAACTACAGCAGTACCAACTACAACTGCCCCACCTACAACTACAGCGGTACCAACTACAACTGCCCCACCTACAACTACAGAAGTACCAACTACAACTGCCTCACCTACAACTACAGCGGTACCAACTACAACTGCCCCACCTACAACTACAGCGGTACCTACTACAACTGCCCCACCTACAACTACAGCAGTACCAACTACAACTGCCCCACCTACAACTACAGCGGTACCAACTACAACTGCCCCACCTACAACTACAGAGGTACCAACTACAACTGCCCCACCTACAACTACAGAAGTACCAACTACAACTGCCTCACCTACAACTACAGCGGTACCAACTACAACTGCCCCACCTACAACTACAGAGGTACCAACTACAACTGCCCCACCTACAACTACAGAAGTACCAACTACAACTGTCCCACCTACAACTACAACTATGCCCCAAACTGAGAAAACCTATTTTTACTTTTTCACTATACATATGGATCTGGACTTCATACCACAATATAGAAATCCTTCATCTCAGGAATTCCAGAAACTTACAGAAAGAGTTCAGTTATATGTAAGTATAAGAACATCTGTTATTGGCCTAAAAATTATCGGGAATTTCTCGCCATTCATGAATTTAATCTTGTAGACAGTTTACAGGGAACCTATAATGGTATCGGGTCATGACTGATGGACATGCAGAATATGGAGGCTAATACTTACCCCTATTCCATAAAAACCACCACCACCCTTCAACCTCCCCCACCTAAATAACCACGTGACTCTCTTTTTGGTGTAAAACCGGCCATAGCAGCCATTTATTTAACATAACACTTCTTACAGTACACTCAAATAATAACTGACAGTAATGACCCCAACCGGGTCCAAGGTCTTCGAAGGCACCGTTACATCAAAAACTCGGCTGTATCTGACACCCAATGAAAAGGCCCCCAGCCGCTACTACACTGCCTCAGGGACAATACTACAGTTACGTAGTCCCAGATACAGCCAATGAACTCCCACATTACCAACGTGACCTTATAATTGGGAAGGAACACCCATACCACCCATACAGAGTCCACAGCGCCTCCCTACATCAGAGTCTGCAGAGCCACCCCCTTTCATCAGAGTCAACAGAGCGCCCCCTTTATATCAGTATCTGCAGAGCCCCCCTTATATCAGAGTCCACAGAGCCCCCCTTACATCGGAGTCCACAGAATTTCACTGCAAGGGGGAGATCGGTGCACTCTAATGTAAAGGGTAACTCTGTCTCTGCTCACCAAAGCCCCCCCTTCCTTTCATCAGAGTTCACAAAGCACTGCTTACATCTTAGACCCCCTTGGGGGGGGGATTTGGGTTGTGGTCACAGACTTCTGAAAATGCCAGTTCTTTGGCTGTCATGTTATGTATTTGCTTCACAAGTTTAAATGACTCAAAATGCAGAGATAGTTTTCTGACTTCACTTTGCTGTTTTAGGTCAGTCACTCAAAATATTGAAGTCAAAGACAACCAATCACCTAGGTCAGTGGTGGGCAACCTTTTTTTTCAACTGAGCCAATTCTCGCCAAAACCACGATTGAAATTTATTTTGAGAGCCACATTTTTAAAACTGAAAATACATAGGATGGTACACTGTTTTTAGTTTCAATAAGTTTTTATAGTAATTCATCCCCCATAGTAATTCATCCCCCATACAGTAATTCATCCCCCAAATAGTAATTCATCCCCCATATAGTAATTCATCCCCCATATAGTAATTCATCCCCCATAGTAATTCATCCCCCATATAGTAATTCATCCCCCATAGTAATTCATCCCCCATATAGTAATTCATCCCCCATATAGTAATTCATCCCCCATAGTAATTCCTCCCCCATATAGTAATTCATCCCCCATATAGTAATTCATTTCCCATATTAATTCATCCCCCATATAGTAATTCATCCCCCATAGTAATTCATCCCCCATAGTAATTCATCCCCCATATAGTAATTCATCCCCCAAATAGTAATTCATCCCCCATATAGTAATTCATCCCCCATATAGTAATTCATCCCCCATAGTAATTCATCCCCCATATAGTAATTCATCCCCCATAGTAATTCATCCCCCATATAGTAATTCATCCCCCATATAGTAATTCATCCCCCATAGTAATTCCTCCCCCATATAGTAATTCATCCCCCATATAGTAATTCATTTCCCATATTAATTCATCCCCCCTATAGTAATTCATCCCCCATAGTAATTCATCCCCCATAGTAATTCATCCCCCATATAGTAATTCATCCCCCATAGTAATTCATCCCCCATATAGTAATTCATCCCCCATATAGTAATTCATCCCCCATAGTAATTCATCCCCCATATAGTAATTCATCCCCCATAGTAATTCATCCCCCATATAGTAATTCATCCCCCATAGTAATTCATCCCCCATAGTAATTCATCCCCCATATAGTAATTCATCCCCCATATAGTAATTCATCCCCCATAGTAATTCATCCCCCATATAGTAATTCATCCCCCATATTAATTCATCCCCCATATTAAGTCCCCAAGTCCCCCCTGTGTCAATTCACTTACCTTTGCTCCGCGCGTTCCTCTCGCTGTGTTCCCGCGCCGTTCCGGTCTTCAGGGCGGACTGTGAGAGGAGCCTAGCTCCCCTCACGTTCGTCACGCTGCCCCGCCTACACACATCCTGACAGCCAATCACTAGCTATAAGGATGTGAGTGGCAGCGAGACTGGCCAATCATTGCTGGGCTAGCTGCAGAGTCCTCGGCCGCCCGAGAGGAGGGAGGGGAGCGGGCACCCAGCACACAGAAGAGCCGAATTAAAATGTGTAAAGAGCCGCATGTGGCTCGCGAGCCGCGGCTTGCCGACCACTGACCTAGGAGGATAGCAATAGAAGCCATATTTGTACCTTCAAAGTGGATGACTAGTCAAAAATGTTAGCTTTTTTGCATGGAGTGAAGGAGGTTTGGACCCCCCGCCAGTTTATTTTAGCTTCGGCAGAGACATTTCGCCTCATTTCCTGGTGACAATGGTTCTCACAAATGGGAAGTGAGGGAAAATCTACAAAAGGGACATAGACAGATGTAACAATCTGACACGGGTTCTAGCCTCCCCCAACTTTTATTCCTGATCAGGGGCGGACTGACCATTTGGAAACTCAGGCACCGCCCGAGGGCCCAGGGTCAGTAGGGGGCCCCATGAGATGCCCCTGGTACCTTTTTCATAGGCTTTTTTGAGTTTTGGCAAGGACACAGGGGCCCCATGATCCCCTATTGCCCGGGGGCCCCATGATTTGTCAGTCCGCCCCGTTCCTGATTTTGTGGATTTTGCAGACTTTCCCTCACTGTCACAGGAAGCGAGAAGAAATCTCCTTATTACTTTGGGTCAGGGATTTTTTTCTCAGAGAATAGGTGCAGGAACGCCCCCTTCTGAGTCACTTCTTGACTCCGCCCCTTGCCAACTTCCGAGCACTGTCCTTTGTCTCCACCCCATTCCCACCTCCCAGTACCGCCCCTTTTAGAGAATACAGAGCCAGGTATCATTTTGTGGTGCTGTCATTTCTATGGAATTTGTTAATGATAACAAGAAAAGCAATAAAGTAGATCCCCCTGCATACAGCAGCAATAGATCCTCCTCCAACAACAATGGACCCCCACAGCAAAATACCACCCCAGCAACAATAGAACTCCCCAGCAACAATGGACCCCTGCAAAAAAATACCACCCCCGCAACAATAGATCCTCCTCCAACAACAATGCACCCCCACAGCAAAATACCACCCCAGCAGCAATAGACCCCAGAAACAACAGCAGCAGCCAGCATCAATAGACTCACCATCAGTTAACAACAATAGACACCTCCCTCAGCAGTAGATTTCTTCCAGAAACAATTGACCCCTTCCCAGAAACAATAGACCACCATGCAAAAAATAGATCCTCTCCAGTGACAATAGATCCTCTAGGACCAAGCAATAATAGATCCTCTCTCAGCAGTAGATCCCTTCCAGCAACGATAGATCTTCCCAGCAGCAATAGACCCCAGAAACAGCAACATATCCCCCTGCAGCCAGCATCAATAGACGCACCAGCAGCCAGCAACAACAGACCCCTCCCTCAGCAGTACATTCCATCCAGAAACAACTGACCTCTTCCCAGAAACAATAGACCATCATACAAAAAATACATCCACTCCAGTGACAATAGATCCCCCAGGACCAAGAAATAATAGATCCCTCCCTCAGCAGTAGATCCCTTCCAGCAACAATAGATCTCCCCAGCAACATGGGACCCCCACAACAAAATACCACCCCAGCAACAATAAACCCCAGAAACAACAACACATCCCCCAGCAGCCAGCATAAATAGACTCAAAAGCAGCCAGCAACAATAGACCCCTCCCTCAGCAGTAGATCCCTCCAGAAACAATTGACCCCTTTCCAGAAACAATAGACAGCCATGCAGAAAATAGATTCACTTCAATGACAATATATGCCCCAGGACTAAGCAATAATAGATCCTTCCCTCAGCAGTAGATCCCTTCCAGAAACAATAGATCTCCCCAGCAACAGTGGACCCCTGCAACAAAACACCTCCCCAGCAACAATAGAACCCAGAAACCTCCAGATCTCTTCCAGAAACAATTGACCCCTTCCCAGAAACAACAGACAGCCATGCAAAAAAATAGATCCTCTCCAGTGACAATAAATCCCCCAGTAGCCAGCAATAATAGATCCATCCCTCAGCAGTAGATCATTTCCAGCAACAATAGATCTCCATCAACAAAATACCACCCTAGCAACAATAGACCCCAGAAACAACAACAGATACCCCAGCAGCCAGCATCAATAGACTCACCATGAACCAGTAACAATAGACCCCTCACTCAGCAGTAGATCCCTTCCAGCAACAATTGACCCCTTCCCAGAAACAATAGACAGCCATGCAAAAAATAGATCCTCTCTAGCAACAATAGATCCCCCAGTAGCCATTGATAAAATATCCCTCCCTCAGCAGTAGATCCCTTCCAGCAGCAATAGTTCTCCCTAGAGACAATAGACTGCCATACAAAAATATATCCCCCCCCAGTGATAACAGATCCCCTAGCAGCCAGCAACAGTAGATCCTCCAGTACACTCCGGCACCCCTTGCCAGTACATACATTCAGTGCTGGAGGTGCCAAAATTACATTCCCCCTCGTTCCCGCTGAACCCCCCCCCCCCCTTCCGCACTGTATAATGATAACAATGTAACAGAGGGTCTACTCCTCCCACACTCTTCAAGAAAAAAAAACTATGTTGACTTATAATTGCAATTAAATTCTCATTAATGAAATCCTCAAACTAAATACGAGACTTTTAAATGTTTACATGACAAATGAAGAGTAATTCTAAATATGAAGAGTAGTTCTAGATATGAAGTGTAATTCTAGATATGAAGTGTAATTCTAGACATGAAGAGTAGTTCTAGATATGAAGTGTAATTCTAGATATGAAGTGTAATTCTAGACATGAAGAGTAGTTCTAGATATGAAGAGTAATTCTAGATATGAAGTGTAATTCTAGACATGAAGTGTAATTCTAGCTATGAAGAGTAATTCTAGATATGAAGTGTAATTCTAGATATGAAGAGTAGTTCTAGATATGAAGAGTAATTCTAGATATGAAGTGTAATTCTAGACATGAAGAGTAGTTCTAGATATGAAGAGTAATTCTAGATATGAAGTGTAATTCTAGATCTGAAGAGTAGTTCTAGATATGAAGTGTAATTCTAGATCTGAAGAGTAGTTCTAGATATGAAGTGTAATTCTAGACATGAAGAATAATTCTAGACATGAAGAGTAGTTCTAGATATGAAGTGTAATTCTAGATATGAAGAGTAATTCTAGACATGAAGAGTAGTTCTAGATATGAAGAGTAATTCTAGATATGAAGCGTAATTCTAGATATGAAGTGTAATTCTAGACATGAAGAGTAGTTCTAGATATGAAGTGTAATTCTAGATATGAAGAGTAGTTCTAGATATGAAGAGTAGTTCTAGACATGGAGTGTAATTCTAGATGTGAAGAGTAGTACTAGATATGAAGTGTAATTCTAGACATGAAGAGTAATTCTAGATGTGAAGAGTAATTCTAGATATGAAGTGTAATTCTAGATATTCTCCTTGCAGGCGCTCGAATTCATTCGGATAACCCTCCGTGACTGTATGAGAGTCATTGTGTATAGCTACAGGTAAGTTAACCCAATGTTATTACATGAGGGAGGGGGTGGTGTACAGGGGTCTGGGTAAGGTCCCCCCTAACTTTCACAGGGCAACAATCAAAGCACCAATTGGAGAGTGGCCGTCACCGGGGAATGTCTACTGAGAGACTCCTCACTTTCGAGTGCTCCCATAGCATGAGTGCCCCCAGAGCAAGTCGCTTGCTCTGGGGGCACTCATGGGGGCTCAATCCTGAACCGGGCTCTGTATGCCCATTGACACACATAGCACGGGTGGGTGGGCTGACCCATCCCTGATCTCTCCTCACAGGCTCTGACAGCAGCAGTAACCAATAGCTACCACTGCTGCCTTCATGTCCAGTGAGGAGAGAGAGAGTAGAGAGAGTCACTGCTCTCAGGCTAGATTGAGATTGGGCTCAGGTAAGTATAAGGGGGGAGGGGTTGGGGGCGGGAGCAAACACAAGTTTTTCACCCTAACGCCTTGACACGTACACAAATATGCGGCCTCACTGCACTGGGCTTTATGCCATGGGGGGGGGGGGCATATTTGCGTACCTCCCTTTGTGCTGACCTTTAAAAACATCTGCATCACTCACTGCCACACCCAGAGAGGAATGCAGCAGATTTTAGGAACCAATCACATTACAACGCACTAAAATTGCGCCTGCAGTCAGTTGCGCTTCCGTGCATTTTTATGCATGTGTGCAAATCCAATATCAATTGCATTTTATAGAGATGGAGATCCATGTCAATCACAATGAGCGTCACCCTTCGACTTACGGGAAATAAATATTCAACATGATGCAATCAGCGACTGTTCGCCCGCAAATGACAACTCTGATGGATGACAGCTGGGTATAAAAAAAGGGTCACAGCTTTGGCCAAATACGGACATGATCATATTTGGTCAATGACGTCTCGGGGATGTGAAGTGGAAGAGAGTTTAGCTGACTTTGAAGAAGATCGATGTACACGGTATTCGTTCAGCCATTGTACATAGTACTGGGTTTATAGAGAGAGGAGTATGTCTGTGTGAGCGGCAGATCTGACCAGGAAGAAGGCAGCAAAATTTTATATATTTTTGTGTTTCCTCTACAGGCCAGGTTCCACCATCACCAACACTTCAGCAGAATTCCCGGCTGCCAATCATAGTGACGCAATAGTACAAAGGGTTTTTGACATGGAGGCGCGAGAGAATGGCACCATGGGGGACATCCCCCTCATTTCTGATAACACAACTACTCAGGTAGGTGAAACCATAAAGGAATTTTCATTGAATAAAAGTTTATGAGCAGCAGGGAATAAAGACCATGATACAAAATACCCAGAATTCCACATGTCTCAATGGCAAAGTCCCTCCAAGTCGAGATTCTTCCCTATGTGTTGCAGTACGTACAGTAAGAGGCATGTTTTACATGTAACTCCACAATACATTGTAATGCATGATCAATGGTGTAGTGCTATGGCCTCCAAACTGCGGCATGGGGGCCGAATGTGGCCCTTTGCTTTCCTTTTGTCAGGTCCTTCAGGCACTATTCCTTCCACTGACACCAATGATGAGGCACTATTCCTCCCACTGACACCAATAACAAGGCACTATTCCACCCACTGACACCAGTGATGGGGCACTATTCCTCCCACTGACACCAGTGATGGGGCACTATTCCTCCCACTGACATCAATGATAAGGCACTATTCCTCCCACTGACACCAATAACGAGGCACTATTCCTCCCGCTGACACCAGCGATGGGGCACTATTCCTCCACTGACACCAGCATTGGGGCACTATTCCTCCCACTGACACCAAAGACAGGGCACTAATAATTCTCCTATTATCAAAGATGGAACATTGTATACTTCCACTGATACCAGTACATTTCCACTCCCAATGGCCACGTCTGCCCCCCCCCCCTCCTTAAAGTCTGGACCACAATATACTGGCCCTATGTTTAGAAAGTATGGAGACCCTGGTGTAGTAGATGAGGGGGCCATTCATTTAAATAACAACCCAATGCACCTTGCACACTGACCCCCAACTCGTATATTGAAAAAACAAATGTTTTTTCTTAAGGTGGGCTGCTCATTACAGGCTCCTTTACTAAATCCTCAGGACCTTGTCTGGCTCGGAAAAGGAAATGAAAATGTCCCTCCTGGATACATCAACTTTTTTGGTTGTAGAATAGTAGCAGGGGTCACCTCATGTATGTTGCAGTACACCACAAAATACAGAGGGGAAAAATTTTGTGCATTTAAAAAAAGAGACATGTCCAGTTTTAGTTGAGTTGGCACCCCAAGGCTGAAAATCAGCTCAGTCCCAATGACAACCAGCCCTATGACTATGAGAACCAACCTCGGGAATCCTCTTTATTACAAACCCATAGGAACAAAAATGATCCAATACACAAAAAGACACTTGACGAGTTTCTGCCCTTTTGGGCCTTAGTTGTAGCAGACTACAAAAGATAACAGCACTCTAAATAACCTCTCACTGGATTTACTTGGAGGACGGGGTCAAGAGTTATCCCTTTCATTGGAAACATAAATCTTCAATTGAAAGGTTTAACTCTTGACCCTAGAGTGCTGTTATCCTTTTGTAGTTTGCTACGACTAAGGCCAGTAATGGCAGAAACACGTCAGCATCTTTGTACAAATGGGATCCTTTTTGTCCCTATGGTTTTGTAATAAAGAAGATTTTATAGGCACTGAATGCCTGGGTGCTGACTTTCTTCTATTTGGATATATGTTTCAACAGCGAGTCCGGCTGTAGTCTCGGCACAGATGCAACCCCTATATTTTATATAAAGTCTATAGGTTGTAGAACCATGCCTTTGTATAATGGCCAACATCAATAACCACCAGACTACAAGACCTGCTACAACAGATGGGTCTTCCAATACAAAGACTAAACCAGACACAACCAGAACAAGTCCAATGGCCAAATCTGGCAGAAACCAATACAGGACCACCTTAATGACGGGCACTTTAAAACATATTAAAAACATATTTAAATTGAAAATCAGATATGTAATACTGTATATTGCAGCTTTCTAGTCTGTAGATGTAGTGGCTGCATTCATTTTGTTTTAGGCTTTCAACTCAATACCCTCAAAGGGTCCAATATCTGGAGGACTACGGATTAAGCAAATTGCCCGCCTCTAGACTCATTGGTCACCAATACAGAAAGTGTACTGCCTCTTCTTTACAAGTGATCCTTTGGTGGAATTGCCATCGTAAGAATCCAGAGATACATCTTCTCATTATTGCATTAAACATCAGACCCCCTAAGAAGAAGCAGTTTTTACCCAGAATGCACACAATTTTGGTGCATGTGATAGGAGCTCCTCAAGGATTTAACCCTAAAAAATGTCCACTTGTTAACAAAGAACTAAAATAATGAGACCACCAAAATAAGGTTTAGATGCTGAAGCTGCACTGCCACAGGTTTATCCACCTGATTTACAAGAGAATATAAATGATTGCAGTTTATTTTATACATAATTTTTTAGGTTATATAAACAAAAGAACATGAACATTTCTGGTAATTTTTTTTCTTGGGGCAAATTATTATTATTATTATACAGTATTTATATAGCGCCAACAGTTTGCTCAGCGCTGTACATTACAATGGGAGACAATACATGAGACAGTACAGTAACAATACATGTGATACACGAGGGGATCAAGGGCCCTGCTCCTTGGAGCTTACAATCTAGGAGGGAGGGGATGGTGGTACAGGAGGAGATAGCTGTGGGGGATGGAGTGGTAGGAAGAGTGGAGGAGGTCAGCAATTAGCAGAGGGCGTAGTAGGCTTCCCTGAAGAGGTGGGTTTTCAGGTTGCGCCTGAAGGAGAGGAGAGTAGGTGATAGTCTGATGGATTGGGGTAGGGAGTTCCAGAGGATGGGTGACGCCCTGGAGAAGTCCTGGAGGCGGGCATGGGAGGAGGAGACCAGGGAACTAGAGAGAAGGAGGTCTTGTGAGGAGCGGAGAGTGCATGTTGGGTGGTATTTGGATATTAGGTCAGTGATGTAGTTTGGGGCTGTATGATGGACGGCTTTGTACGTCAGTGTTAGGATTTTGAATTTGATCCGTTGGGCAATCGGAAGCCAGTGGAGGGATTGGCAGAGGGGGATGGCGGAAACGGAGCGGTTGGAAAGGTGAATGAGTCTGGCTGCCGTATTCAGGATGGACTGAAGTGGGGATAGTCTGTGGCGCTGCAGGCCAGTGAGGAGGGAGTTGCAGTATGATGAGGGAGTGGATGAGTTGCTTAGTGGTTTCTGAGGTTAGGAACGTGCGGATTTTGGCGATGTTGCGGAGGTGGAGTCTACACGAGTTTGTTAAAGATTGGACTTGGGGCAGGAAGGATAGATTGGAATCAAGTATGACCCCAAGTACTCTTGCTTGTGGGGCGGGCCTGATGGTGGCATTGTTGGACATGATGGAGAAGTCATTGGGGGGTGGTGTGCGGGCTGGGGGGAAGACGAGGAGCTCGGTTTTGGAGAGGTTCAGTTTAAGGAAGTGGAGTGACATCCAGTCTGATATGTCGTTCAGTAGGCTTGTAATTCGGGCAGACACTGAGGGGGTGAGGCGAGGGGTGGAGATATAGATTTGCGTGTAGTCGGCATAGAGGTGATAGTTGAAGCCATGAGAGTGTATGAGTTGGCCAAGGGAGGAGGTGTAGATGGAGAAGAGAAGGGGCCCGAGGACAGAGCCTTGAGGGACCTCAACAGAGAGGGGAAGTGAGGGGTCTTCACCTTCTCTCTTTTTTGTAAGCTGTTTTCTTCAAACATGTCTAAAAAAATCATGATTCATTATACCTTTAAAGATGAAAAGGTTACATAACTCAAAGATGTTACAAGACGCTGATCCCTTGGGAAACCTACAGTATATCGGTAGGATGTTTAATCAATGTTCAATAACCAAAGAGGCTGGTAAAACAGTAACATTACAAAAATGTTAATTTCATGTCATTGCAGAACCAACTACAACTACACCAGGTACAACTCCAGAAGCCACTACAACACCTGGATCCAGTACAACTCCAGGAACCAGAACAACACCTGGATCCAGTAACACTCCAGGAGCCAGTACAACACCTGAATCCAGTACAACCACAGGAGCCAGTACAACACCTGAATCCAGTACAACTCCAGGAGCCAGTACAACACCTGAATCCAGTACAACTCCAGGAGCCAGTACAACACCTGAATCCAGTACAACTCCAGGAACCAGTACAACACCTCGATCCAGTACCACTCCAGGAGCCAGTACAACACCTGGATCCAGTACAATTCCAGAAGCCAGTACAACGCCAGGAACCAGTACAACACCTGAATCCAGTACCACTCCAGGAGCCAGTACAACACCTGGATCCAGTGCCACTCCAGAAGCCATCACAACACCTGGATCAAGCACAACTCCAGGAGCCAGCACAACACCTGGATCAAGCACAACTCCAGGCATGAGTACAACACCTGGATCCAGTACCACCCCAGGATCCAGCACAACACCTGAATCAAGCACAATTCCAGGCATGAGTACAACACCTGGATCCAGTACCACTCCAGGAGCAAGCACAACACCTGGATCCAAAACCACTCCAGAAGCCATCACTTCACCTGAATCAAGCACAACTCCAGGCATGAGTACAACACCAGGATCCAGCACAACACCTGGATCAAGCACAACTCCAGGTATGAGTACAACACCTGGATCCAGTACCACTCCAGGAGCAAGCACAACACCTGGATCCAAAACCACTCCAGAAGCCATCACATCACCTGAATCAAGCACAACTCCAGGCAAGAGTACAACACCTGGACCAAGCACAACTCCAGGCGTGAGTACAACACCTGGATCCAGTACCACCCCAGGAGCTAGCACAACACCTGGATCAAGCACAACTCCAGGAATGAGTACAACACCTGGATCCAGTACCACTCCAGGAGCTAGTACAACACCTGGATCAAGCACAACTCCCGGCATGAGTACAACACCTGGATCCATTACCACCCCAGGAGCCAGCACAACACCTGGATCAAGCACAACTCCAGGAATGAGTACAACACCTGGATCCAGTACCACTCCAGGAGCTAGTACAACACCTGGATCAAGCACAACTCCAGGCATGAGTACAACACCTGGATCCAGTACAACACCTGGATCAAGCACAACTCCAGGCATGAGTACAACACCTGGATCCAGTACCACTCCAGGAGCAAGCACAACACCTGGATCCAGAACCACTCCAGAAGCCATCACATCACCTGAATCAAGCACAACTCCAGGCATGAGTACAACACCTGGATCCATTACCACCCCAGGAGCCAGCACAACACCTGGATCCAGTACAACACCTGGACCAAGCATGACTCCAGGCATGAGTACAACGCCTGGATCCATTACCACCCCAGGAGCCAGCACAACACCTGGATCCAGTACCACCCCAGGAGCCAGTACAACACCTGAATCAAGCACAACTCCAGGCATGACTACAACACCTGGATCCAGTACCACTCCAGGAGCCAGTACAACACCTGGATCCAGTGCCACTCCAGAAGCCATCACATGCATGAGTTCCACACCTGGATGCATGCGTACAACACCTGGATCCAGTACCACTCCAGAAGCCATCACAACACCTGAATCAAGCACAACTCCAGGCATGACTACAACACCTGGATCCAGTACCACTCCAGGAGCCAGCACAACACCTGAATCAAGCACAACTCCAGGAATGAGTACAACACCTGAATCCAGTACAACTCCAGGAGCTAGTACAACACCTGGATCAAGCACAACTCCAGGCATGAGTACAACACCTGGATCCAGTACAACACCTGGATCAAGCACAACTCCAGGCATGAGTACAACACCTGGATCCATTACCACCCCAGGAGCCAGCACAACACCTGGATCCAGTACAACACCTGGACCAAGCATGACTCCAGGCATGAGTACAACACCTGGATCCATTACCACCCCAGGAACCAGCACAACACCTGGATCCAGTACCACCCCAGGAGCCAGTACAACACCTGAATCAAGCACAACTCCAGGCATGACTACAACACCTGGATCCAGTACCACTCCAGGAGCCAGTACAACACCTGGATCCAGTGCCACTCCAGAAGCCATCACATGCATGAGTTCAACACCTGGATGCATGCGTACAACACCTGGATCCAGTACCACTCCAGAAGCCATCACAACACCTGAATCAAGCACAACTCCAGGCATGAGTACAACACCTGGATCCAGTACCACTCCAGGAGCAAGCACAACACCTGGATCCAGAACCACTCCAGAAGTCATCACATCACCTGAATCAAGCACAACTCCAGGCATGAGTACAATACCTGGATCCAGTACAACACCTGGACCAAGCACAGCTCCAGGCATGAGTACAGCACCTGGATCCAGTACAACACCTGGACCAAGCACAACTCCAGGCATGAGTACAGCACCTGGATCCAGTACCACTCCAGGAGCCAGTACAACACCTAGATCCAGTGCCACTCCAGAAGCCATCACAACACCTGAATCAAGCACAACTCCAGGCATGAGTACAACACCTGGATCCAATACAACACCTAGATCAAGCACAACTCCAGGCATGAGTACAACACCTGGATCCAGTACCACCCCAGGAACCAGCACAACACCTGGATCAAGCACAACTCCAGGCATGAGTACAATACCTGGATCCAGTACAACACCTGGACCAAGCACAGCTCCAGGCATGGGTACAGCACCTGGATCCAGTACAACACCTGGACCAAGCACAACTCCAGGCATGAGTACAGCACCTGGATCCAGTACCACCCCAGGAGCCAGCACAAAACCTGGATCAAGCACAACTCCAGGAATGAGTACAACACCTGGATCCAGTACCACTCCAGGAGCCAGTACAACACCTAGATCCAGTGCCACTCCAGAAGCCATCACAACACCTGAATCAAGCACAACTCCAGGCATGAGTACAACACCTGGATCCAGTACAACACCTGGATCAAGCACAACTCCAGGCATGAGTACAATACCTGGATCCAGTACCACCCCAGGAACCAGCACAACACCTGGATCAAGCACAACTCCAGGCATGAGTACAACACCTGGATCCAGTACCACTCCAGGAGCAAGCACAACACCTGGATCGAGCACAATTCCAGGAGCCAATACAACACCTGGATCCAGTACCACTCCAGGAGCCAGTACAACACCTGGACCAAGCACAACTCCAGGAGCCAGTACAACACCTGGATTCAGTGCCACTCCAGGAGCCAGCACAACACCTGGATCAAGCACATCTCCAGGAGCCAGCACAACACCTGGATCAAGCACATCTCCAGGAGCCAGCAGAACACCTGGATCAAGCACATCTCCAGGAGCCAGTACAGCACCTGGATTAAGTACCAGTTCACCATCCAGTACACCACCTGGATCCCGCACAACTCCAATAGGCACTACACCCCCAGAAGGAAGCAAAACAACTGCACCTAGCACATCTCCTGGAAGCACTAAAACACCACTTTTAGCAAGCACAACATCTGTACCTCAAAGAACTACAGGAGCCGGTTCAAATGTAGCCAGTACAACATCTGCAATCAGTGCTGCACAAGGTACTTCATGGTTTCCCTACACCTTCAATTACAACATGAAGGGTGATAGAATTTGTAGTCAGCATTGCACTGTATTATGTCACAGAGAAAGGCATAGTAAGTTATAACCAAATGCAGACCTTGGATTTGCCCCTTCCCTTCATTGGAGCACCTCCCCTCCCCCGCCCCCCCAACAGTGAAAAAAACTGCATATACACCTTCCTCTGGCAAGAAAAACCTAAATGCTGCAGCAGCGCCACCTAATGACGTGTTTCTACTCTCTGCAGTATTTTCCTGTGAGCCCAGGGCAAGGGGCGGAGCTTTGACACCCTGAGCTCAAAGGAAGTGGGTTGAATTAGTTAAAAAGGAAGGAATGGATTGGTGAGTCTGCAGTGGACAGCAGTAGATGAAAGGAAACAGCACCAAGCTGGTGTAGCTGCCAGAGTCGCTTTTTCATTTTTATCTCATGCTAGAAGATTAAGGCCCCATGTACACGGGACACTTCTGAACCACGGAAAACGTAGATTAAAAAACGTCTGTTTAGCCGAGTTTGCATACCGCATTTATGTGCGTTTATGAGCGTTTGCATTTAGAAGCGTTTTTTTAAGATAACCTCAGGAGACCTTCCAAAATGCCAAGAAAGCACTGAAAAACAGTAAATAATTAACTATTTTAGACATTTTGTGAAGCAGAAGCAGAGAGAGCAGAAGCAGAGAGAGCAGTATGTGTTGAGATTAGCTGTCTTTTTTTTTTGTGGCGTTTGGATGTTCTGGCTCATTTCTGTGCAGAAATTATTGCAGCATTGTCTAACATACTTTTTTTCTTCATGCAAAGCCTCAAAGTGTGGTGTACCGGGTCCATTTGAGTACCGGGAAAACGCTTTACATGCATTTTTCATGATGATAAAAGGCTCTGGACAGCATCTGGAAATTCAAGAGTTAAATAAAAATTAAAAACCGCAAATGCCTATAAACGCGGTTAGCCACGTTTAGCTGCGTTTACAAGCGTTTTGCGTTTGAAACGCTGATGAAATCTACTCTGAATGCAAGTTTGGTGCATTCAAAAAAGACTGTAAACTCAACTGACTGTAAATGACGATGTGTACACGGACATAGGAAAACATTAGGGGGAGTTCAGGGGCTGCTGAAAAAAACGCTGAACAGCTCCTCAACGTCGGTTTATCAGCTGCAGTGTACAATGGGGCCTAAATGTTTTTTGTCTTTGCTCAATTAGGAATTGGGCTTTAACCACCTCCCTCCGGCCCATGTTTATAAACGGCCTCCCCGCTCCCTGCGTGTGTGCGCTCCCTGGGAGCGCGTAGCACCAAGATCCGGTGCCTGCCGTGTCTCTGGACACAATGGAACACCAGTCATTGTATGGGACCTCTGTGTGAGGTAAGCAAGATGTCACTTCTGACATCATTGCTTACTACGTGTGAAATCTGTGAATGATCACAGAGGTCACATGGTACAGGGCTATTGACAACAGCCTTGTACCATGTGACAAGCTGTGACCAATCACAGCTCACTCAGTATTTCTCAATGGCTGCAAGAATGCAGCCAGAAAGAGGCAGAAATGATTGCTTTTACAGCTTTTATGGGTGTAAAAGCAATCAGTGTAAAAAAAAAAAAAATCTCCATCACCCCCCACAAGTAGTAACAGGTGTCACCATGGTGACTCTGTACTGCTAGGGTGACAGTATGTACAAAAAAAACAGAAATAATAATCTAAAAAAATAAAATAAAAAATGTAAAAAAAAAATTGAAAAAATTATAATTTTTGGTCATAAACTAATTTGGGCTATTTTTTTTTTTTACGAAAAAGATAACTGAATACATTTTGGCCAAGATTTATAAAGAAAGGTTATTTATTTGCAAAATTTTATAAGAAAAACACTTTTTTTTCAAAATTTTTGGACTTTTTCATTTATATAGCAAAAAAAATTAAAATCCCAGTGGTGAATAAATACCACCAAAATAAAGTTTTATCTGTCTCAAAAAAACTGCATATGGGTACAGTGTTGCATGACCGCGCACTTGTCATTCAAAGTGTGGTAGCGCTGAAAGCTGAAAATTGGCCTGGACTGGAAGGGGGGAAAGTGTCCGGACTGGAAGGGGGGAAAGTGTCCGGACTGGAAGGGTGGAAAGTGTCCGGACTGGAAGGGGGGGAAAGTGTCCGGACTGGAAGGGGGGAAAGTGTCCGGACTGGAAGGGGGGGAAAGTGTCCGGACTGGAAGGGGGGAAAGTGTCCGGACTGGAAGGGGGGGAAAGTGTCCGGACTGGAAGGGGGGGAAAGTGTCCGGCCTGGAAGGGGGGGAAAGTGTCCGGACTGGAAGGGGGTGAAAGTGTCCGGACTGGAAGGGGGGGAAAGTGTCCGGACTGGAAGGGGGGAAAGTGTCCGGACTGGAAGGGGGGGAAAGTGTCCGGACTGGAAGGGGGGGGAAAGTGTCCGGACTGGAAGGGGGGAAAGTGTCTGGACTGGAAGGGGGGGAAAGTGTCCGGACTGGAAGGGGGTGAAAGTGTCCGGACTGGAAGGGGGGAAAGTGTCCGGACTGGAAGGGGGGGAAAGTGTCCGGACTGGAAGGGGGGAATGTGTCCGGACTGGAAGGGGGGGAAAGTGTCCGGACTGGAAGGGGGTGAAAGTGTCCGGACTGGAAGGGGGGGAAAGTGTCCGGACTGGAAGGGGGTGAAAGTGTCCGGACTGGATGGGGGTGAAAGTGTCCAGACTGGAAGGGGGGGAAAGTGTCCGGACTGGAAGGGGGTGAAAGTGTCCGGACTGGAAGGGGGGGAAAGTGTCCGGACTGGAAGGGGGGGAAAGTGTCCGGACTGGAAGGGGGTGAAAGTGTCCAGACTGGAAGGGGTTAATATACTGTTCCACCTTAAAGTGACCCATGCTATTCTTTTTTTGCTCTCCCATCTATTAGTATCTATATACAATAATATATATAGGGGCTGGTTGTAAGCGCTTTAGCGATCCGCCCCCCCCCCCCCCCACGTCGCAGCTCTCTAACAAACCCCGGCTGTGAAAAATTCTGTGTAAAAATCAATCATTTAGGACAAAATCAACAAGAAATAGGATCTATTTAGTGAGAAACGAAGCGCCTTCTCTTTACATACAAAGAAGTGATATATATATATACTGCGTCACACAAACAGCGAATCTTCAATGCAATACAATATAAAGAATTACTCAACCATGTAGCGTGCCAACAAAAATAAAACATAAAATGTGAGCTGCCCCTTGGATGGACAATCACTTGTGACCATATAATAAAATACGGTATGGCGCTAAACATACATATCAGGTGAACAATATTCCAACTGTCAGAGAAACATGTAAAAACCTAAAAAGTGATATAAATTAACCCCTCGCCCTCCTGAGGATTCCCCCCCCCCCCCCCCTTGATCAGGCCATGTTTTTGTGTTATGGCGCTGCGTAAAGTAACTAAAGTAAGCTGACAATTGCGTGGTCATGCAACGCTGCACCCAAATGAAATTTACTTTCCTTCTTCCCCATGAATTGAGCTTTCTTTTGGTGGTATTTGATTGCCTGCGCTATAAAAAAAACCCGACAATTTTGAGAAAAAAAAAACAATATTTGTTTTTACTTTTTGCTATTAAACATGTCCAGTAAAAAACTTTAAAAATCAAATTTCGTCATAAATTTAGGCCAAAATGTATTCTGCTCTGTGTCTGCTAAAAAAAAAAAAACAATTTGTGTAAATCAATTGGTTTACATGAAAGTAATATTGGTATATATACTAGGATTTTTTTAAATTTTTACTAGTAAAAATTAGCGACTTATGGCGGGACTGCGGTGGTGGACATTCTAAGGGGGGGGACTGACTCGGTGTCACTGACATCCCCAGTGACACCAATACAGTGATCAATGCTAATAAAAAGCACTGGCACTGTACTAATGGCACTGGGCAGGAAGGGGTTTTTAACATCTGGGGCGATCAAAGGGTTAACTGTGTGCTGTTTTACTATGAGGCTGTGTCTGTGTGCTTCACTGTAAGCACACTGCTTTGCATGGCTGTGCTGTGCAGGGCCATGCAAAGCAGTGTACGCAAACTGAAATGGATGAGAATTGTTTTATTTACAAACAGTTCTCCTCCCCGTCGGAGATGCTCAGCAATCACCAGGCGCCAGCGAGTAATTACCAGCCGGGACCCTGTGATTGACAACTGAGCCGCGAATGGTGGCATGGGTAGGACGCCCTCTACCCTCTATGGAAATGCAAAATCATGTATATATATATATATGTGATTTTGCGCACCCCTGCCACCCTGTAGCAGTATATCTGCTGTAGGGCGGCACGAATGTGGTTAATGAGTCAAGAACAAAAACAAAAAAACAAAAGTCCCACACCAGATTGTAGATCGAAAAACAATGGTGCATAATCTTCTGGTGCCAAATAAATTGCTCCATGCAGATCCTTTGTGCTCCATCACCATGAGACAATATATTGCGCTCACCAACCATCCATGACCAATGAAATTCGATGTCTTTTTTTAATTTAATTTGAATTTCGGCCATGATTTCGTTTCGTTATTTTGGATTCGTTTAAACTCGTGACTATTGTAGTTTGGAAATTTGAATACATAATAATCTCCGAATAATGAAAAATTCATCTGTGTTTCAATTTGAAATGAAACACACCGCACATGTCTAGTGTAGTGTATGGTCAGCTTTATATGTACACAGGCTGCAGATTGGATATCCGAATGTAAGGCCATTTTTTTTTTTACACAGAACTTCACAGCTGCTATGTCAGGGTTGGTAGAAAACTGGGACGAGAGAGAGAGAGAGAGAGAGGGGGGGGGGAGAGAGATGGGGGGGTGGAGATGGAAGAGAGAGGGGGGGAGGGGGGAGAGATAGAGAGAGAGCGATAGAGGGGGGGGGAGATAGAGAAGAGAGATAGAGAGAGAAGAGAGAGAGAGAGAGAGAGAGAGAGAGATAGAAGAGGGAGAGAGAGAAGAGAGATAGAGGAGAGAAGGAAGAGAGAGAGAAGAGAGAGGGGGTAGATAGAGGAGAGAGAGGGGGAGATAGATAGAGAGGGGAAGAGAGAGAGAGAAAGAGGGGGGGTAGATAGAGGAGAGAAGGGGGGGTAGATAGAGAGAGAGCGATAGAAAGGGGGGGGGAGAGGGGGAGATAGAGAAGAGAGACAGAGAGAAGAGAGATAGAGGAGAGAAGGAAGAGAGGGGGGGGGGTAGATAGAGGAGAGAGGGGGTAGATAGAGAGGGAGAGAGGGAGATGAGGGGGGGGGAGATAGAGAGAGAGAGAGAGGGGGGGGTAGAGAAGAGAGATATATAGAGAGAATAGAGAGATATATAGAAGAGGGAGAGAGAGAAGAGAGATAGAGGAGAGAAGGAAGAGAGAGAGAGGGAGGAGAGAGAGGGGGGTAGATAGAGGAGAGAGGGGGGAGATAGATAGAGAGGGGAAGAGAGAGAGAGGGGGGAGAGTGGGGGGGAGAGAGAGAGATGGATAGAGTAGGGGGGAAGAGAGAGAGGAGGAGAGAGAGGGAGAGGGGGGGGGAGAGGGAGAAAGAGGGAGAAAGGGAGGGCGAGAGAAGAGGGGGGAGAGAGGGGGGGCGAGTGAGAGGGGGGAGGGGGGCGAGTGAGAGGGGGGGAGAGAGAGAGAAGAGAGAGGCGGGGGAGAGAGGGGGGGGGAAGAGATAGAGAGAGATATGGGAGAGAGAGAGAAAGAGAGACAGAGAGGGGGGTAGATAGAGGAGAGAGAGGGGAGATAGATAGAGAGGGAGAGGGAGGGGGGTGGTAGAGAAGAGAGAGAGGGGGGGAGATAGAAGAGGGGGAGAGAGAAGAGAGATAGAGAAGCGAAGGAAGAGAGGGAGAGGAGAGGGGGGGGGGTAGATAGAGGAGAGAGGGGGGAGATAGATAGAGAGGGGAAGAGAGAGGGGGGGGGGAGAGGGGGAAGAGAGAGAGAGATGGATAGAGAGAGAGGGGGGGAAGAGAGATGAGAAAGGGAGAGAGGAGGAGAGAGAGGGAGAGGGGGGGGGGAGAGGGAAGAGAGAGAGGGAGAAAGAGGGAGAAAGGGAGGGAGAGAGAAGAGGGGGGAGCGAGTGAGAGGGGGGGAGAGAGGGGGGCGAGTGAGAGGGGGGAGAGGGGGGGAGAGAGAAGAGAGAGGCGGAGGAGAGAGGGGGGGAAGATATAGAGAGAGATATGGGAGAGAGAGGGGGGGAGAAGAGAGAGAGAGACTCTAGGGACTCTAAGGGACTCTTAGACGAGATAGCAAGAGAAGCGGCATGGGTCACTTTAGAAAACAAAGGGTATGTTTGTAAAGGAATGGATAGGCTTTTGTCAGCCTGTTGACTTGGGCAGAAATTGAGGTCCCTCAGACCTTGAAATCCAGAGGCGTTGATCTAAAGACTATCACAGGGACGTCCAGGCACCACGCGGTTCCCGTACTTCAGAACATTCCAGTGCTGGATTTCCATCACTGGGTCTTGTATGCACCCAACTATTGGCATCCCAAGTAACCCCCTTTGTTAGGATCACCCCCTGCCCTTACCTTAGAGAGGTTTTAGACTTGGTTAGGTTCAAAATATCTCTGTTCAACTCTTTACACAACTTTTTTGTTTTTTATATTTTTTTTTCCATCCAGCTCAAAATGTTGGAAGTGACACCTCTGGCGTCTCCGGACAGATCCCTGGATATGGCATTGCTCTCATTGTGTTGGCGGCTGTTGCGGTGGTTGCTATTCTAGCGGGCGGATTCCTGGTAAGTGTCAATATTCTGGTAGGACATATTCATACAGTGCGTAGTTATGTACTCTGATGGGCCGAACATCCCCCTGTTTCACTAAGTTCTGTGTCCGTGTGCTTCACTATAATCACACTGCTTTGGATGGCTGTGCTGTGCAGGGTGTAGGAGCTGACAGGGAGGCGAACTGTTTTGTTTACAAACAGTTCTCCTCCTCGTCGGAGATGCTCGACAATAATCGGGCGCCAGCGAGTAATCACCGGCCGGGATCCAGTGATTGACAGCCGCAGCCATGAACGGCGGTGTGATTTTGCGCACCTGCGCCGCCCTGTAGCAGTATTTCTGCTATAGGGTGGTGGAGAAGCCGTTAAAAAAGTCCCTGATCCTTTTAAAAAAAACTCACCAGCAGGGGCGGACTGACAACTCATGGGGCCCCTGGGCAATAGGGGATCATGGGGCCCCTGTGTCCTTGCCCAAACTCAAAAAAGCCTATGAAAAAGGTACCAGGGGCATCTCATGGGGCCCTCTACTGACCCCGGGCCCTCGGGCAGTGCTCGAGTTTCCATATGGTCAGTCCGCCCGTACTCACCGGGTGAACCTGTGAACCTGTCCCTTAGCAAACCATGTTAAATGGACTGCTGTGCGTTTCCGCAAAACACTGCAGAAAACGCTTGGGTGTGAACCTGGGGTAACTGAACAAGCTGAAGGTAGAAGCTGATTGGCTCCCATGCTCAGCTGCACCAGATTTTGCCCTCTCCAGTGTTAGTAAATCAACCCCATAATGTCTTTTATAGGATTATGTTGCCACTTTTTATTAGTTTGTTGTTTATCGCTCCATACCATTCGTTTTGTGTGCTCACCCTCTTCCCTTCGTATTCCACAGGTGGCCAGATTTGGAACTTTTAATAACATGATTTCAAGAGGGATCCCGTCCTATAGCTTTCCGGAGAGTGGAATGAGGGTGCGAAGTTACGAAATGACAGTACCAACATCCAGGGTAAGACTCATTTGATCCTGAAATTGAAAATGTGCCCTTCCTGGGCGGGCAATGAAATGACAGGTCAAGGTGTATGGACTGTGATTGGTCCAGTCCATGTGTGGGGGGCGCTGTCTGAGGACACAGGAATTCTATAGAAACATTTCCAGTGAAGGATGCTGCTAATACTACAGCATACAAAGACATTGTAGACTCTTCCATCCATGTGGTGACTATGGAAAGAAGCAGGGATTTATTTTCTCAAAAAATAGGTGCAGGACCCCCCATCTGACTTCCTTGTCTCCGCCCCCTTACCCACCTCCGAGCACTTTCACTTGGTTCCACCCCCTACCCAGCTCCCAGTCCCGCCTCTTTTAAAGAAGTACCATTTTGTGGTGCTAAATAATTTGTATGGAATTTGTTAATGATAACAAGAAAAGCAGAAAAATAGATCTCTGCAGATGGCAACATTAGACCCCACCAGCAACAATAGATTCCTCCAGCCACAAAAATACCACCCCAGCAACAATAGACCCCCCAGCAGCTACAACAGATCTCAAAGCAGCCAGCATCAATAGACCCCCCAGCAGCTACAACAGATCTCCCAGCAGCCATAATCAATAGACCCCCCAGCAGCTACAACAGATCTCCAAGAAGCCAGAAACAATAGACCCCCCGGCAGCTACAACAGATCTCCAAGAAGCCAGCAACAATAGACCCCCCGGCAGCTACAACAGATCTCCCAGCATCCATCATCAATAGCCCCCCCCAGCAGCTACAACAGATCTCCAAGAAGCCAGCAACAATAGACCCCACGGCAGCTACAAAAGATCTCCCAGCAGTCAGAATAAATAGTCCCCCAGCAGCTACAACATATCTCCCAGCAGCCAGCATCAATAGACCCCCTAGCAGCTTCAAAAGATCTCCCAGCAGCCAGCATCAATAGATACCCAGCAGCTACAACAGATCTCCCAGAAGCCAGCAACAATAGACCCCCCGGCAGCTTAAACAGATCTCCCAGCAGCCAGCATCAATAGACCCCCCAGCAGCTACAACAGAGCTCCCAGCAGCCAGAATCAATAGACCCCCCAGCAGCTACAACAGATCTCCAAGAAGCCAGCAACAATAGACCCCCCGGCAGCTACAACAGATCTCCCAGCAGCCAGCATCAATAGACCCCCCAGCAGCTACAACAGAGCTCCCAGCAGCCAGAATCAATAGACCCCCCAGCAGCTACAACAGAGCTCCCAGCAGCCAGAATCAATAGACCCCCCAGCAGCTACAACAGATCTCCAAGAAGCCAGCAACAATAGACCCCCCGGCAGCTACAACAGATCTCCAAGAAGCCAGCAACAATATACCCCCCCGGCAGCTACAACAGATCTCCCAGCAGGTGGCATCAATAGACTCTTCAGCAGCTACAACAGATCTCCCAGCAGCCAGAATCAATAGACCCCCCAGCTGCTACAACAGATCTCCCAACAGCCAGAATAAATAGACCCCAGCAGCTACAACAGATCTACCAGCAGCCAGCATCAATAGACCCCCCAGCTGCTACAACAGATCTCCCAGCAGCCAGAATAAATAGACCCCAGCAGCTACAACAGATCTCCCAGCAGACAGCATCAATAGACCCCCCAGCTGCTACAACAGATCTCCCAGCAGCCAGCATCAATAGACCCCCCAGCAGCTACAACAGATCTCCTAGCAGCCAGCATCAGTAGACCCCCCAGCAGCTACAACAGATCTCCCAGAAGCCAACATCAATAGACTATCCAGCAGCCAGCAACAACAGCTGGAGGGCTGCCAGTTTGACACCCCTGCTCTAAGGGCCGGTTCACACTCCATGCGTTTCAGTTGCTTTTTTTTCTGCATCCAAAACGCACAGAAAGTAGGTGATACGGTTGTCAGTGTCATAGTTCACATCAGTGCTTGCAGTTCCAGTGCATTACAGTTGCAGAAAAAAAAGTAGAACAGGCTGCATTTTTTCTGAACAGAACTGGTAAAAAGCATCAACGCACTGGAATGCACCAAAACACACTGGAATGCACCAAAACACACTGGAATGCACCAAAACGTGCTGGAATGCACATGTCCCTATTTACATTGAAAAAAAAGAGGGGAAAACTGAACTGGAATGCATCAAAAAAGCACCAGAATGCACCAAAACGCATCACAAAACCCACTGTCCCAATTTAAATTGAAGAAAAAGCATCAAAAATGCATCAAAAAGCATCAGAAACGCGCATGCGGAAACGCATCCGGAACTCATCTGAACTAGGTTTCTATAGTGTGAAACGGCCCTTAGACTTTTATTTTCATTTGATGCCGATCTGTTTTTGCAGGTGACCTCTGTGCTGGTATCAGGGGCGCACTGACCATTTGCAAACTCGGGCACTGCCCGAGGGCCCGGGGTCAGTAGGGGGCCCCATGAGATGCCCCTGGTACCTTTTTCATAGGATTTTTTGAGTTTGGGCAAGGGCACAGGGGCCCCATGATCCCCTATTGCCCGGGGGGCCCCATGAGTTGTCAGTCCGCCCCTGGTTGGTATTTATTTCCTCGTATTTATTAATATTTTCCTCTTTTCGCAGACTGGAAGATACACTCTTAGGTCTTAGACCGATCCGCTGGCCACGTCTGAATTCTCCGGAGAAATCTGAATGTTTGATCTGTATCCAGGGACACGTGCAATAAGAAACGATGATACTGTCATGCCCCGCCTCTGCGGGGATCGCTGATCATGATGTCACGTTGCGGATCTGTTTCCAATACTCGATCCCCGGATCTGGAACCTTGGACACGCAGTATTTATTAGGCAGAAAAATGCATCGAATTTCACTTCTCAGGTCATATTATTGTATATTAGTATTGGCCACGAAACCCACGCATGCGCAGTCGGCTCTCTTTCACTCTCACAGCACGCCGAGATGCGAGCGAGAGCAGACTGCGCATGCGTGGGTAAGGCTCCGTTCACACCTACGCAGTTTGCTTTTTGCAAGTACCTTTCGCAGTTAATTTTACGCTTTTTTAATGCGTTTTGCCCTTTTTATAGCAGACAGCAAAAAAAAAAAAAAAAAATGTTTTTTCAAAATTATCGAGTACATAATAAAAATTTTAAAAAAACAGCGGTGATCAAATAACACCCAAAAAACAAAAATGCTTAAAAAAATGATAGAAATGTCATTTGGGTGCACCGTTGCACGACCGCTCAATTGCAAGTTCGAGTAACGCAGCGCTATTTAGCAAAACATGGCCTGGTCAGGACGGGGGTAAAAAATTTTTTTTTCAAAATTATCGGGTACATAATAAAAAAAAAAAAAAACAACAGTGATCAAATACCACCAAAAAAACAAAAATGCTTAAAAAATGATAGAAATCTGATTTGGGTGCACCGTTGCACGACCGCTCAATTGCAAATTTGAGTAACGCAGCACTATTTAGCAAAAAATAGCCTGGTCAGGACGGGGGTAAAAAATTTTTTTTTTTAAAAATTAAAAAAAAACAGGTGATCAAATACCACCAAAAAAACAAAAATGCTTAAAAAAAAGATAGAAATCTGATTTGGGTGCACCATTGCACGACCGCTCAATTGCCAATTTGAGTAATGCAGCACTAATTAGCAAAAAATGGTCAGGACGGGGGTAAAAATTTTTTTTCAAAATTATCGGGTACATAATAAAAATTTAAAAAACAGCGGTGATCAAATACCACACAAAAAAAAATGCTTAAAAAAAAAAAGAAATCTGATTTGGGTGCAGCGTTGCACGACCGCTCAATTGCCAGTTCGAGTAACGCAGCGCTATTTAGCAAAAAGTGGTCTGGTCAGGAAGGGGGGTAAAGTCTTCCGGAGCTCAAGTGGTTCATGTACTGAGGACACTGTATTACATACAATGTTGCAACTGCTATACTTTTCAGGGGCGGACTGACCACTTGGAAACTCGGGCAGTGCCCGAGGGCCCGGGGTCAGTAGGGGGCCCCATGAGATGCCCCTGGTACCTTTTTCATAGGCTTTTTTGAGTTTGGGCAAGGACACAGGGGCCCCATGATCCCCTATTGCCCGGGGGCCCCATGAGTTCTCAGTCCGCCCCTGCCTGGGGGCCCCATGAGTTGTCAGTCCGCCCCTGGCTGACCCTTCAAGGAACCGAATTTACTGTACCCAGCTATACCGACCAATGCAATCTAATGGGACGCGCTGCAGTTATAGGCACAATACTCACTGCAAAGCTCCTTAATGAACCTGCTAATTAACAAATGTGTTCTAATTTATTTTTTACAAGATGATTTGTATTTATTTATGATTCCTACTCTCTCTTTAATAAATGTGTTACACGTCAGGTCGCGGCATCTGATATTTATTCTGATTCATCTTATTTATAGCGATCTTAATAAACGAATGTCATGGCAGGTCTGCTGTTGTCGTTATTAACCCCTTCACGCCTATGAGTAAAACAAATGTTAACGCCTAAGCACAATTTGGCAACTTTGACATGTGTTAGTAAAACCCTCCAGATCATCACAACTACTTCGTACATCCATGTGGATTACACCACGTTTTTTTTTTCAGGACACATTTTTAATTTGGTGGTAAATGGTAATGGATATCTCCTGATTAAAGACTGGCCCAAAATAATAAAAAAAAAATAAAACTTACCTTTTCGTGGAGCGGGTCCGGTGTCACCCTGTATAGGTTGCATGATCCCCGCAGGATGGATCGGATCTGCGGATTGAGCATATTGGATCGGAGTCCGATCCATTATGTTCCAGATCCATAAATTCTCCAGCTCCTGACGATCGCAGCGATACCATAGATGTCTGTTATTTGTTGTTTGTCCCCGTAGTGTAGCCCAGAAACAATAGCGCACATTATACCGCAGTTTTTTCAGGACAAATTGGGCTTTCATTTGGTGGTAAATGGTAATGGATATCTCCTGATTTTTTTTTTTATTATCAAAGGAAAACTGGCCCAAAATAATAAAAAAAATCATTTTTTTCATTATCAAAGGAAAACGGGCCCAAAATAATAAAAAAAATCATTTTTTTTATTATTAAAGGAAAACAGGCCCAAAATAAAAAACATTTTTTTTATTATCAAAGGAAAACTGGCCCAAAATAAAAAAAAAATAATAATAATTTTTTTCTAATTAGCTGTGTGTTTCTTGTTACTACCACCACCTACCACCAAAGAACAACCCAAAATAAAAAAAATAATAAATTTTCCAGCACTTGACGATTGCAACGATACCATATATGTGGATGTTATTTGTTGTTTGTCCCCGTAGTGCAGCCCAGAAACAATAGCGCACATTATACCGCAGTTTTTTCAGGACAAATGTGGCTTTCATTTGGTGATAAATGGTGATGGATATCTCCAGATCTTTTTTTATTATCAAAGGAAAACTGGCCCAAAATATAAAAAAAAAAAATGATAATAATTTTTATTTATTTGTGTGTTTCTTGTTACTACCACCACCTACCACCAAAGAACAACCCAAAATAAATTCTCCAGCTTTTGACGATCGCAGCGATACCATATATGTCTGTTATTTGTCCCCGTAGTTCAGCCCAGAAACAATAGCGCACATTATACCGCGTTTTTTTCAGGACAAATTGGGCTTTCATTTGGTGGTAAATGATAATGGATATCTCCAGATTTTTTTTATTATCAAAGGAAAACTGGCTCAAAATAATAAATAAAAAACATTTTTTTAATTTATTTGTGTTTCTTGTTGCTACCACCACCTACCACCAAAAAACAACCCAAAATAAATTTTCCAGCTCTTGACGATCGCAGCGATACCATTGATGTGTATGTTGTTTGTTGTTTGCAGCCCAGAAACAATAGCGCACATTATACCGCATTTTTTTTTCAGGACAAATTGGGCTTTCATTTGGTGATAAATGGTAATGGATATCTCCTGATCTTTTTTTATTATCAAAGGAAAACTGGCCCAAAATATTAAAAAAAAAAAAAAATTATATTTTTTTTTATTTGTGTGTTTCTTGTTACTACCATAACCTACCACCCAAGAACAACCCAAAATAAACTCTCCAGCTCTTGTCGATCGCAGCGATACCATATATGTGGATGTTATTTGTTGTTTGTCCCCGTAGTGCAGCCCAGAAACAATAGCGCACATTATACCGCAGTTTTTTCAGGACAAATTGGGCTTTAATTTGGTGGTAAATGGTAATGGATATCTGCTGATTTTTTTTTTCTTATCAAAGGAAAACTGGCCCAAAATATAAAAAAAAAATAAAAAAAATAATATATTTTTTTTTTATTTGTATGTTTCTTGTTACTACCATAACCTACCACCAAAGAACAACCCAAAATAAATTCTCCAGCTCTTGAAAACCGCAGCGATACCATATATGTGTATGTTATTTGTTGTTTGTACCCGGAGTACAGCCCAGAAACAATAGCGCACATTATACCGCATTTTTTTTGGCTTTCATTTGGTGGTAAATGGTGATGGATATCTCCTGATTTTCTTTTATCAAAGGAAAACTGGCCCGAAATCTAAAAAAAAAAATGATAATAATTTTTATTTATTTGTGTGTTTCTTGTTACTACCACCACCTACCACCAAAGAACAACCCAAAATAAATTTTCCAGCTCTTGACGATCGTAGCGATACCATTGATGTGTATGTTGTTTGCAGCCCAGAAACAATAGCGCACATTATACCGCGTTTTTTTCAGGACAAATTGGGCTTTCATTTGGTGGTAAATGGTAATGGATATCTCCAGATTTTTTTTATTATCAAAGGAAAACTGTCCCAAAATAATAAATAAAAAACATTTTTTTTATTTAGCTGTGTGTTTCTTGTTACTACCATAACCGACCACTAAAGAACAACCCAAAATAAATTCTCCAGCTCTTGAGGATCGCAAGGATACCATCTATGTGTATGTTATTTGTTGTTTGTACCCGTAGTACAGCCCAGAAACAATAGCGCGCATTTTGGTAAATAAAGTGCAGCGCTGAAAAAGGATAAATGAATAAATAAATAAATAAATTTATTATTACTATACATTAATAGTGCGCATTTTGCTTTTGTCTTTTTTTTTAAATCCTAACCCTTGACCTTTGACCTTGACCTTAACCCACACACTAACCCTGGCACTGAACTACATCAAACCTTGATCTAGGTATTTTTTCTTTATTTTTTATTTTATTTTTAAATATTTATCTTTTTTTTTTACAAACTTTTTTTTTTCTCTTTATGCCACGAGTTAGAGGGATACAATGTATCTCTCTCCTCCGTTCACAGAGAGAGAAAAAAAACAAGGGGGCCGGGCAGTACAGTGACTGATCACCATGATAGCCAGTCAGAGGCGATCACAACGATCATGTGTCAGTGGGGAACCCCGCTGACAGCTGAAACATTAATGCAGGCCATAGACTGGGTGAAAACTGGCCTTTTTTTTTTTTTTAAACAAAAAATCGGTCGTTCAATAGGCCGACGTTACCACCATTGGTAACAAAAAATCGGCTGATTTTCGTCCCGTCTACGGTCGGCAAATATAATAGCGGAGTAATTACTTCTGTCCCGGCAGAGAGCTCCACTATTATATTTGACATGAAAAAGTCTTGTGGTTGCAACATTGTATCTATTTGTATCCGAATAAAACATCTGTATCAGAAATGGATACAAATAGATACAATGTTGCAACTGCTATACTTTTCAGGGGCGGACTGACCATTTGGAAACTCGGGCACTGCCCGAGGGCCCGGGGTCAGTAGGGGGCCCCATGAGATGCCCCTGGTACCTTTTTCATAGGCTTTTTTGAGTTTGGGCAAGGACCTAGGGGCCCCATGACCCCCATGAGTTGTCAGTCCGCCCCTGATACTTTTTTATGTCAAATATAATAGCGGAGCTCTCTGCAGGGACAGAAGTAATTACTCTGCAATTATATTTGCCGGCCGTAGACGGGAAAAAAATTGGCCGATTTTTTTTACCGTTGGTGGTAACGTCGGCTGATTGAACGAGCGATTTTTCAGGGTTTTTTTTAAACGTTTTTGATCCGTTTATTGCCTGCATTAATGTTTCAGCTGTCAGCGGGGTTCCCCACTGACAGCTGAATGTAAAATAATTCCCGTAAATTAAATATATAATTAAAAAAACGGCGTGGGGTCCCCCCTCCCATCCATACCAAGCCCTTCAAATCTGGTATGGATTAAGGGGTCACTCCATGCCCAAATTATTCTGATAAGCCCCCCTGCCCCAAAGCACCCCCCCCCATGTTGAGGGCATGTTACCTGGTATGGTTCAGGAGGGGGGGTGCTCGCTCTTCACCCCCCCTTTCCTGACCTGCCGGGCTGCATGCTCGGATAAGGATCTGGTATGGATTTTGGGGGGACCCCATGCTGTTTTTTTTTATTTCGGCATGGTGTTACCCCTTAATATCCATGCCAGACCCGAAGGGCTTGGTGTGGATGGGAGGGGGAACCCCACACTGTTTTTTTTTTTTACATTTTGGCATGGAGTTACCCCTTAAGATATATACCAGACCCGAAGGGCTTGGTGTGGATGGGAGGGGGGATCCCATGCTGTTTTTTTTTTAATTTCGGCATGGAGTTACCCTTTAATATCCATGCCAGACCTGAAGGGCTTGGTGTGGATGGGAGGGGGAACCCGACACTGTTTTTGTTTTTACATTTTGGCATGGAGTTACCCCTTAAGATATATACCAGACCCGAAGGGCTTGGTGTGGATGGGAGGGGGAACCCCACACTGGTTTTTTTTTTTACATTTTGGCATGGAGTTACCCCTTAAGATATATACCAGACCCGAAGGGCTTGGTGTGGATGGGAGGGGGGACCCCATGCTGTTTTTTATTTATTATGGTGCCGGTTTTTAAATGTAATTCTCCCTTTTTTTTCTTCACTATAGCTCAGAAATTCAGCTGTCGTTTTCTTGGCATTTATATATCCCTAAAGGAAACAATGTTTACTTTGATTTTATTAAAAGATACAAAGTTTTCTGTAACTTCGGGGAAAGTGACTTCTAAGCTTGTGAACTATAGTGAAGAAAAAAAAAAGGCTGGCATTTGCATTTGAAAATCAACGCCGACATACACTTTGTATTGCGAAAAACATTATTACCAATTGTGTAAACCGAGGCATTATTTTCCATGGATTTTCATTCGTAAACCGAAAATTACGTTAGCCGAGGCGTTGGTAAACCGAGGTACGCCTGTACTAGTATTGTAATCCTTTGTATTGGGATACATAGAACCAACATACATCTGAATTGGCAACATAGCACAACATTTGTGTCACATTGGAGATATCTGGCTGGTTACACTGACCTTGCCCAGGGATTTAGGGTGGATTCACACCACAGAAATACAGGCAGGTTAGTGTTCAACAGGTCTGTGGATTAGTGGTTAGCACTGCTGCCTTACAACACTAGGGTTGTTGGTTTGAATCCCAACCATGGCAATGAATTTGCATCTCTGTGTGGCTACCCTAACATACATGTGTTGGTGGCAGCATCTTTGCTTTCTGTCTAAATGATCCCTAGGATGTGAATTAAATGAGGCCTTGTCTGTTCAAACACCTTTATAGTTGCACTTAATGTGAATGTCAAACGATGGGAGGAGATAAGGGCCTGGACTAATGATTGATTGGATAATGCTGGTTTACACTCCGCCCCCTCTTAGGAAGGTTTGTCAAACCATGAGAAGAGAAAGCGAGAGAGAGAAAAGGATTAAAAAAAGAAATTAATAAAATAATAGCATGGAGTCGCCCCCCCCAAAATCCATAAAAAATCCTTATCCGAGCATGCAGATACCGCATGCCTTCAAAGATTTATTTCCTTTGTTGAATTGCCTGCTTGGCTCACACTAGATGCGATTTAAAATTGTGCTTTTTGTTGGCAATTTCACTGTGTTTTCTGTAGATTTACCAATGAGTTATTGCGTTTTCAATTGTGTTTTGCATTGCGATTTCTATTGTAGTCTATAGGTGAAATCGCTACAAAATGCTGAAAAAGTTAGACAAGGACTACTTTTAAAATTGTACTGCAGCAAATCGCTTACGTTAAGACACACATCCACATTCATTAGATCCGATATCAAGTACAATTTCAATTCCCAAATCGCACCTGAAACCGTGCACCCTGGATGTGACTTCGCATGCTTGCAAATCGCATGCCAAATTGCACCCGATGTGACTGGGGGCTAACACCACAGTCACATCTAATCGGATTTGGAAATTGGGCAACTTACAGTGAAGCCGCACGCAGGGGCGGACTGACCATTCGAGGGCCCGGGGTCAGTAGGGGGCCTCGTGAGATGCTCCTTGTACCTTTCATTGGCTTTTTAGGGTGTGGGCGAGGACACAATGGCCCTAAGATCCCCTATTGCCCGGGGGCCCCATGAGTTGTCAGTCCGCCCCTGGTCGCACGATTTCAAAATGAGATTGGATGTGAATGGAGCATATAGTGGACAATGGGGTGCAACTTGGCCTACGATTTGCAAGTCGCCTAGCATGCAAATCGCATGCCAAATTGCACCCGATGTGACTGGGGGCCACCCCGGTCACATCAAAGCGGATTTTGAAGTGGTGTGACTTACACTACGTTCACATCATGTGACTTACATATCTGACACAGATCTATCTGCAAATGGCATGAAAAGTAGTGTATTCATTACTTTAGAAACCAAGTTTGAACCACACCAATATGAACTCTCTAATAGCGGTTGCATTGAGTGTGACTTGGCATGTGATTTGCATGACATGCGACTTGAAAATCGTATGCCAAGTCGCACCCTATTGTCTGCTATTAGAGCGGTCACATGGGTGAGTTTCCGACACTGATTTCTAAAGTAGTACATGTACTACTTTTGTGGCGATTTGCATAGATATCTGTGCACAGGTACAGGAAAGAAGAAGGAAGAAAGAAGAGGAGGAGCAAGAGAGGAAGAAGGAGGAGGAGGAAGGAGGAGGAGGAAGAAGGAGGAAGGAGGAAGAGGGAGGAAGAAGAAGGAATAGGCAGAAGAGGAGGAAGAGGAGGAAGAAGAAGAATTCCAGTCCGCTATTATATTTTACATGAAAAGTCTTGTGGTTGAAACAATGTATCTATTTGTATCCGAATAAAAACATCTGTATCTAAAATGGATACAAATGGATACATTGGAGCTCTCTGCAAGGGACAGAAGTAAAAATGCCAGCCGTAGACGGGATGAAAATCGGCCGATTTTTTTTGCTGTTGGTGGTAACATCGGCCTATTGAAAGACCAATTTTTCTTTTTTTTTTTAAAAACAGCCTGTTTTCGACCCGTCTATGGCCTGCATAAGACCAGAAACTCATATACTAGGCCCAATTAACCTAACAGCATGTCTTTGGAGTGTTGGCAGAAACACACCCATGCAGAGAAAGCATGCAAACTGAGATGCAGACAGGTGCAGCCATGACTGGGATTAGAACCCATGACCCAAGTGCTGTCAATTCTGAGTTCTAACCACTAAGCCACTGTAGGAAACAGAGATTGAGCTGCAATGTAGAATAGTTACATTGTTTAAAAATAATGATAAATCGAGCATTGGTCAAATTATATAGAATGGTATTACACAAGATAAATATAAATCTAGGTATATATAAAGAAAATGCAGTGCTGTGTAATGTTACTATATTGCGGGCAGATATAAATAATAAATGAAACCAAAGCAAATGAATAAATCAATAAATAAATAAATCACAGTCCAGTAATGGTGCTCGCTGATTCCCAGTGCAAAAGTTAGAAATGCGCACTAACCAGAAATGTATTAATAATACGCATGTGTATATGATATCATGGAGATTCCCCTCTCTTTTCTGGTCTGGTGATGGGCAGGAGCTGAAGATAGTAGAGATGAAGCGCCCTCGTGTGGCGAAATGGAGGTCCAGCAGGTCACAGAAATCCTTACAGAAGTGTGTGAAGTGGAAAATTCCTCCTCTCAAAGGCTGGTGCAGGGATCAATCTGGGTCTGCAGAAGCTGAAAAGGCTCATCGCAGAAGACACAGGAAAGAACCCATAGTGTAGTAGGTTGATGAAAATGATTTTATTCAAGAAAAACAGGAGTGTTCAGGAAAAACTCTCAATGGTGCCAGGTTTAATCAAATGACTGACCCTTTAAGATTAAAGATGGTCGCCGGGCCTCCACGTGGCACCGGCGGCGTAGTGTCAATGGCGTCCTGGGCTCCCACTGATGCGTTTTGTGCGCACGCACTTCTTCAGAGGTAGAGCTCAGGTGGAGCCCAGGACGCCATTGACACTACGCGGTCGGTGCCACGTGGAGGCCCGGCGGTCATCTTTAATCTTAAAGGGTCACTTTACACACTTCTGTAAGGATTTCTGTGACCTGCTGGACCTCCATTTCACCACACGAGGGCGCTTCATCTCTACTATCTTCAGCTCCTGCCCATCACCAGACCAGGAAAGAGAGGGGAATCTCCATGATATCATATACACATGCGTATTATTAATACATTTCTGGTTAGTGCGCATTTCTAACTTTTGCACTGGAAATCAGCGAGCACCATTACTGGACTGTGATTTATTTATTTATTGATTTATTCATTCATTTATTCATTTGCTTTGGTTTCATTTATTATTTATATCTGCCCGCAATATAGTAACATTACACAGTGCTGCATTTTCTTTATATATATATTTTTGGGACTTTTATGTGTTTTCCTTGAATGTTCAGCTGCTGACCATTGGAGCGCTCACTGTATTTTTTATACTCTCATAAATCTAGGTATAGATATGAAGGTAGCAGCTAGCATTCAGGGTATTGGAAACAGTCCCAGAATACAAATATGTAAAAGTAATAGTGCAGCGCTATAAATGAACGTTATCAATCATAAACGCATGTAAAGTAATTGCAATAATGATGTAAACTGGTAAATGGTGCTAAAAAAAAGTTCATATAATCATTCCTGAATAATGGAATGTCCTTCGTGTGAGAGTACCAACTCAGAGAGTGCCTATGAATAGCACGTGTGGTTTATCCGTACAAACAACAAATAACATACACATACAGTTGTGTTCAAAATAATAGCAGTCAGACATCACTAACCGGATCAATCACTGTTTTTGGTAGAAATGATATTTCTTCATGGCAAATAATTTACTAGCAGGTGTAGCAGAGTAATAGAAATCCAACAGACCCAACAGTCATGACATGCATGCTGCTGATTCTGTGTCATTGAATCACTCATTGAAAGGGGCGTGTTCAAAATAATAGCAGTGTGGAGTTCTATTAGTGAGGTCATTCATTCTTTGAAAACAGGTGGCAATTATTGCCCTTATTTAAAGAAGGAAGGCAGCAAATGTTGGACATGCTGGTTACAGTGCATTTCTCTCTGAAATTCTGAGGAAAATGGGTCGTTCCAGACATTGTTCAGAAGAACAGCGTACCTTGATTAACAAGTTGATTGGAGAGGAGAAAACATATAAAGAAGTGCAGAAAATGATCGGCTGCTCAGCTAAAATTATTATTATTATTATTATATAGTATTTATAAAGCGCCAATGGTTCGCTCAGTGCTGTACATTACAAAGGGGGACAGAACATGTGACAGAACAATACCAATACAATGCGATACACGAGGGGATCGAGGGCCCTGCTCTTTCGAGCTTACAATCTAGGAGGGAGGGGATAGTGGTACAGGAGGAGATAGCTGTGGGGGATGGAGTGGTAGGAAGAGTGGAGGAGGTCGGCAGGTTAGCAGGGGGTTGGGTAAGCTTCCCTGAAGAGATGGATTTTCAGGGTGCGCCTAAAGGAGAGGAGAGTAGGTGATAATCTGATGGGTTGGGGCAGGGAGTTCCAGAGGATGGGTGACACCCTGGAGAAGTCCTGGAGGCGGGCATGGGAGGAGGAGACCAGGGAACTAGAGAGAAGGAGTTCTTGTGAGGAGCGGAGTGTGCGTGTTGGGTGGTACTTGGATAATAGGTCGGTGATGTAGTTTGGGGCAGTATGGTGGACAGCTTTGTACGTCAGTGTTAGGATTTTGAATTTGATCCGTTGCGCTATCGGAAGCCAGTGGAGGGATTGGCAGAGGGGGGTGGAGGAAATGGAGCAGTTGGAAAGGTGAATGAGTCTGGCAGCCGTATTCAGGATGGACTGAAGCGGGGATAGCCTGTGGTGAGGCAGGCCAGTGAGGAGGGAGTTGCAGTAGTCGAGTCGTGATATGATGAGGGAGTGGATGAGCTGTTTAGTGGTTTCTGGGGTTAGGAACGTGCGGATTTTGGCGATGTTGCGGAGGTGGAGTCTGCATGAGTTTGTTTGTGATTGGACTTGGGGCTGGAAGGATAAGTTGGAGTCCAGAATGACACCAAGTACTCTGGCCTGCGGGGCGGATTTGATGGTGGCATTGGCGTTGATCGCAAATGCTTTAAAATGGCAACCAAATCCTGAACGACGTGGAAGAAAACGAAAAACTACCATTCAAATGGATAGAATAGCCAAAATGGCGCAGACTCAGCCAACAATCAGCTCCAGGAAGATGAAAGAAGGTGTGACGTTCCCTGTGAGGACTGTTACAATTAGAAGACCCCTATGTGAAGCCAAGCTATCTGCAAGAAGTCCCCGCAAAGTCCCACTGTTGGAAAAAAGACGTGTGCTGAAGAGGTTACAATCTGCCAAAGAGCACATTGACTGGCCTAAAGAGAAATGGCGCAACATTTTGTGGACTGATGAAAGTAAGATTGTTCTTTTTGGGTCTAGTGGGCGGAGACAGTTTGTCAGACGACCCCCAAACACTGAATTCAAGCCACAGTACACTGTGAAGACAGTGAAGCATGGTGGTGCAAGCATCATGATATGGGGATGTTTCTCATACTACGGTGTTGGGCCTATTTATCGCATACCAGGGATCATGGATCGGTTTGAATACATCAGAATACTTGAAGAGGTCATGCTGCCTTATGCTGAATAGGAAATGCCCTTGAAATGGGTGTTCCAACAAGACAACGACCCCAAACACACCAGTAAACGTGCAACATCTTGGTTCCAGACCAACAAGATGGACGTTATGGAGTGGCCAGCCCAATCCCTGGATCTTAATCCAATAGAAAACTTGTGGGGTGACATCAAAAATGCCGTTTCTGAGGCAAAACCAAGAAATAGAGAAGAACTGTGGAATGTGGTCCAATCATCCTGGGCTGGAATACCTGATCACAGGGGCCAGAAGTTGGGGGACTCCATGCAACACAGATGTACAGCAGTTCTCAGAAACAGTGCGACTACAACCAAATATTCATGAAGTCATTCAAAGGAAAGCAAAATCTTCAAACATTTCTCAGTTTATATAGTGAATGTTTGAGTTTGTAAAGAAGAATACAAACACTGCCATTTTTTTTGAACCGTCTAATATTCACTTTTCTTCAATTTTTTTAGAGGAACAACACAAATGTGATGTATTTTTCTTCATGTTGTGATTTGGAATAGAATGTGTCGTGTTCCCAATGCATTTGTGTGGATGGAAATAAAAGCTATTAGAAGGATTTTCAGCTTTATCCACTTTTTTCAACACACTGCTATTATTTTGAACACAACTGTATATGGTATCGCTGCGATTGTCAAGAGCTGGAGAATTTATTTTGGGTTGTTCTTTGGTGGTAGGTTATGGTAGTAACAAGAAATACACAAATAAATTAAAAAAAAGATTTTTTTTATTATTTTGGGCCAGTTTTCCAAAAAAAATAATAATCAGGAGATATCCATTACCATTTACCACCAAATGAAAGCTCAATTTGTCCTGAAAAAAACTGCAGTATGTGCACTATTGTTTCTGGGCTGTACTCCGGGTACAGACAACAAATAACATACACATCTATGATATCGCTGAGATCGTCAGGAGCTGGAGAATTTACTTTGGGTTGTTCTTTGGTGGTAGGTTATGGTAGTAACAAGAAACACACAGCTAAATAAAAAAAAAAGTTTTTTTTTTTTTTACTATTTTGGGCCAGTTTTCAAAAAAAAAAAAAAAAATCTGGAGATATCCATTACCACTTGTCACCAAATTAAAGCCCAATTTGTCCTGAAAAAAATGCGGTATAATGTGCGCTATTGTTTCTGGGCTGCACTACGGGGACAAATAACAGACATCTATGGTATCGCTGCGATCGTCAAGAGCTGGAGAATTAATTTTGGGTTGTTCTTTGGTGGTAGGTTATGGTAGTAACAAGAAACACACAAATAAATAAAAAAAATATTTTCTTTTTATTATTTTGGGCCAGTTTTTAATCAGGAGATATCCATTACCATTTACCACCCAATGAAAGCCCAATTTATCCTGAAAAAACTGCGGTATAATGTGCGCTATTGTTTCTGGGCTGCACTACGGGGACAAATAACAGACATCTATGGTATCGCTGCGATCGTCAAGAGCTGGAGAATTTATGGATCTGGAACATAATGGATCAGACTCCGATCCATTATGCTCAATCCGCAGATCCGATCCATCCTGCGGGGATCATGCAACCTATACAGGGTGACACCGGACCCGCTCCACGAAAAGGTACGTTTTATTTTTTTTTATTTTTTTGGGCCAGTCTTTAATCAGGAGATATCCATTACCATTTACCACCAAATGAAAAATTTGTCCTGAAAAAAAAAAACGTGGTATAATCCACCTGGATGTATGAAGTAGTTGTGATGATCTGGACGGTTTTACTAACACGTCAACGTTGTAAAATTGTGCTTAGGCATTTAGATTTGTTTTACTCATAGGCGTGAAGGGGTTAATAACGACAACAGCAGACCTGCCATGACATTCGTTTATTAAGATCGCTATAAATAAGATGAATCAGAATAAATATCAGATTCCGCGACCTGACGTGTAACACATTTATTAAAGAGATGCGCAGTAGGAATCATAAATAAATACAAATCATCTTTTAAAAAATAAATTAGAACACATTTGTTAATTAGCAGGTTCATTAAGGAGCTTTGCAGTGAGTATTGTGCCTATAACTGCAGCGCGTCCCATTAGATTGCATTGGTCGGTATAGCTGGGTACAGTAAATTCGGTTCCTTGAAGGGTCAGCCAGGGGCGGACTGACAACTCATGGGGCCCCCAGGCAGGGGCGGACTGACAACTCATGGGGCCCCCGGGCAATAGGGGATCATGGGGCCCCTGTGTCCTTGCCCAAACTCAAAAAAGCCTATGAAAAAGGTACCAGGGGCATCTCATGGGGCCCCCTACTGACCCCGGGCCCTCGAGCAGTGCCCGAGTTTCCAAGTGGTCAGCTCGCCTTTAATGACATTTAAAGCGCTGAGCAAACTGTTGGCGCGATATAAATCCTCTATAATAATAATTTGCCAAGAACATCCCCATGTAATACAGTGTCCTCAGTATATGAACCATTTGAGCTCCGGAAGACTTTACCCCCCGTCCTGACCAGACCATTTTTTGCTAATTAGTGCTGCATTACTCGAACTGGCAATTGAGCGGTCGTGCAACGCTGTTGAGATTTCTGTCAATTTTTTTAAGCATTTTTGTTTTTTTTGTGGTATTTGATTGTTTTTTTAATTTTTTATTATGCATCCGATAATTTTGAAAAAAAAAAATGTTTTTTTTTGCTGTCTGCTATACAAAAAGGGCTGAACAAAATGCATTAAAAAAAGTGTGTAGAAAAATGCAAAATGAACTGCGAAAAGCACTTGCAAAATGGACAAACTGCGTACGTGTGAACGGAGCCTTACCCACGCATGCGCAGTCTGCTCTCGCTCACGGCTCGGCGTGCTGTGAGAGTGAAAGAGAGCCGACTGCACATGCGTGGGTTTCGTGGCCAATACTAATATACAATAATATGACCTGAGAAGTGAAATTCGGTGCATTTTTCTGCCTAATAAATACTGCGTGTCCAAGGTTCCAGATCCGGGGATCGAGTATTGGAAACAGATCCACAACATGACGTCATGATCAGCGATCCCCGCAGAGGCGGGGCATGACAGTATCATCGTTTCTTATTGCACGTGTCCCTGGATACAGATCAAACATTCAGATTTCTCCGGAGAATTCAGACTTGGCCAGCGGATCGGTCTAAGACCTAGGAGTGTATCTTCCAGTCTGAGAAAAGAGG
Organism: Staurois parvus; assembly: GCF_062004578.1. NCBI lineage: Eukaryota > Metazoa > Chordata > Amphibia > Anura > Ranidae > Staurois > Staurois parvus. Next base: position 948,986 of record NW_028319017.1, read on the forward strand.
AAAATATTAATAAATACGAGGAAATAAATACCAACCGGGGCGGACTGACAACTCATGGGGCCCCCGGGCAATAGGGGATCATGGGGCCCCTGCATCCTTGCCCAAACTCAAAAAAGCCTATGAAAAAGGTACCAGGGGCATCTCATGGGGCCCCCTACTGACCTCGGGCCCTCGGGCAGTGACCAAGTTTCCAAATGGTCAGTGCGCCCCTGATACCGGCACAGAGGTCACCTGCAAAAACAGATCGGCATCAAATGAAAATAAAAGTCTAAGGGCCGGTTCACACTATAGAAACGCAGTCCAGATGAGTTCCAAATGCGTTTCCGCATGCGCATTCTGATGCTTTTTGGTGCATTTTTTAATGCTTTTTCGATGCTTTTTCTTAAATTTAAATAGGGACATGTGCATTCCAGTGGGTTTTGTGATGCGTTTTGGTGCATTCTGGTGCTTTTTTGATGCATTCCAGTTCATTTTTCCCCCTCTCTTTTTCTTCAATGTAAATAGGGACATGTGCTTTCCAGCACATTTTGGTGCGTTTTTGATGCATTTTATCACGTTCCAGTGCAGTTCTGTGCAGAAAAAATGCAGCCTGTTCTACTTTTTCTTTCTGCAACCGTAACGCACTGGAACTGAAAGCACTGATGTGAACTATGACACTGACAACCATATCACCTACTTTCTGTGCGTTTTGGATGCAGATAAAAAGCAACTGAAATGCATTTCGTGTGAACCAGCCCTTAGAGCAGGGATGTCAAACTGGCGGCCCTCCAGCTGTTGTTGCTGGCTGCTTGATAGTCTATTGATGCTGGCTTCTGGGAGATCTGTTGTAGCTGCTTGGGGTCTATTGATGCTAACTGCTGGGAGATCTGTTGTCGCTGCTGGGGGGGGGTCTATTGATGCCACCTGCTGGGAGATCTGTTGTAGCTGCTGGGGGTCTATTTCTGGCTGATGGGAGATCTGTTGTAGCTGCTGGGAGGTCTATTGATGCTGGCTGCTGGGAGATCTGTTGTAGCTGCTGGGGGTCCATTGGTTCTGGCTGCTGGGAGATCTGTTGTAGCTGCTGGGGGTTTATTGTTTCTGGCTGCTGGGAGATCTGTTGTAGCAGCTGGGGGGTCTGTTGATGCAGGCTGCTGGGAGATCTGTTGCAGCTGATGGGGGTCTATTGTTGCTGGCTGCTGGGAGATCTGTTGTAGCTGCTGGGAGTCTATTGTTGCTAGGGTTTTTTTTGTGGCTGGAGGAATCTTCTGTTGCTGGTGGGGTCTAATGTTGCCGTCTGCGGAGATCTATTTTTCTGCTTTTCTTGTTATCATTAACAAATTCCACACAAATTATTTAGCACCACAAAATGGTACTTCTCTAAAAGAGGCGGGACTGGGAGCTGGGTAGGGGGTGGAACCAAATGAAAGTGCTCGGAGGTGGGTAAGGGGGCGTAGACAAGGGACTCTTGGGATGGGGGGGTCCTGCACCTATTTTTTGAGAAAATAAATCCCTGCTTCTTTCCATAGTCACCACATGGATGGAAGAGTCTACAATGTCTTTGTATGCTGTAGTATTAGCAGCATCCTTCACTGGAAATGTTTCTATAGAATTCCTGTGTCCTCAGACAGCGCCCCCTACACATGGACTGGACCTATCACAGTCCATACACCTTGCCCTGTCATTTCATTGCCCGCCCAGGAAGGGCACATTTTCAATTTCAGGATCAAATGAGTCTTACCCTGGATGTTGGTACTGTCATTTCGTAACTTCGCACCCTCATTCCACTCTCTGGAAAGCTATAGGACGGGATCTCTCTTGAAATCATGGTATTAAAAGATCCAAATCTGGCCACCTGTGGAATAAAAAGGGAAGAGGGTGAGCACACAAAACGAATGGTATGGAGTGATAAACAACAAACTAATAAAAAGTGGCAACATAATCCTATAAAAGACATTATGGGGTTGATTTACTAACACTGGAGAGGGCAAAATCTGGTGCAGCTGCGCATTGGGAGCCAATCAGCTTCTACCTTCAGCTTGTTCAGTTACCCCAGGTTCACACCCAAGCGTTTTGCAGAAACGCAGTACAGTCCATTTAACATGGTTTCCTATGGGACAGGTTCACATCTTCGTGTTTTCACCCGGTGAGTTTTTTGGAAAAAGGTGCTTTGGGGGGGGGGGGGGGGGAGCCCCCCTGCCCCAATGCTCACCCTCCATGTTGAGGGCATGTGGCTTGGTATAGTTCAGGGTGGGGCACTTGCTAGTCCCTCCCCTTTTCTAACCTGCCAGGCTGCATACTCACATAAGGGTTTAGTATGGATTTTGGGGGGATCCCCATGCCATTTTTTTAATGTTGGTGTGGTGGTTCCTCTCAAAACCCATATCAGACTTGAATGGCTTGGTATGAATGGGGGGGCCCACTCCATTTATCGTGTTTTGTGCTCTATAAGACGCACCTAGGTTTTAGAGGAGGAAAACAAGAAAAAAAAATATTCTGAACCAATGGACTGCAGACACAGTACAGGAGATGACCAGAGACTGCGGACACAGTACAGGAGATGACCAGAGACTGCGGACACAGTACAGGAGATGGACCAGAGACTGCGGACACAGTACAGGAGGTGACCAGAGACTGCGGACACAGTACAGGAGGTGACCAGAGACTGCGGACGTAGTACAGGAGATGACCAGAGACTGCGGACAGCACAGGGATGACCAGAGACTGCGGACATAGTACAGGAGATGACCAGAGACTGCGGACATAGTACAGGAGATGACCAGAGACTGCAAACATAGTACAGATGACCAGAGACTGCGGACACAGTACAGGAGATGACCAGAGACTGCGGACATAGTACAGGAGATGACCAGAGACTGCAAACATAGTACAGATGACCAGAGACTGCGGACATAGTACAGGAGATGACCAGAGACTGCAGACATAGTACAGGAGATGACCAGAGACTGCGGACATAGTACAGGAGATGACCAGAGACTGCGGACATAGTACAGGAGATGACCAGAGACTGCGGACATAGTACAGGAGATGACCAGAGACTGCGGACACAGTACAGGAGATGACCAGAGACTGCAGACATAGTACAGGAGATGACCAGAGACTGCAGACATAGTACAGGAGATGATCAGAGACTGCGGACACGGTACAGGAGATGACCAGAGACTGCGGACATAGTACAGATGACCAGAGACTGCGGACAGTACAGGAGATGACCAGAGTCTGCGGACCTTTGGGGAGGGAGGGGGAGCGGGTACCTGAAGTTGTCCTTTCTTTAGTGTGGGCACGCTGGCTTCTTCCCGCTCCGGCTTCTGTGACAGCCGGGTGCCCACTGCGCATGCGCGAGAAGCGCTGCGCTTTGTGAAAGGCCCAGTGCATTCTGGGACCTGTCATGTGTCCCAGAAGTCGCCGAACCATTCACAAAGCGCAGCGCTTCTCGCACATGCGCAGTGGGCACCCGGCTGTCACAGAAGTCGGCGCGGGAAGACTACAGCGCTGGACAGAGGAACAGGTGAGGTCCTGCAGGAGAGAAGAGCTGAGCGGCCGGCCCGGTATTCTTACATGGTGGCGGCGGCGGAAATACCAGACCGGCCGCTCCATATTCGCTCCATAAGAGGCACTGACATTTTCCCCCCTTTTTTGGGGGGAAAAAAGTGCGTCTTATGGAGTGAAAAATACGGTAAAAAAATAGTTACCAGGCAATGCCGGAAATTCTTTTTACATTCAGCTGACAGATGTGTGGGATATCTTACCACATACTCGGATGTGCTAAGATACCGCTTAGTGAATTGTCCCCCTGGGTTCCAAGTTCGCAGTCGAACTTTCGCTAGGTTTAATATTCGATCGTGAACCGGGCAGGGGGATGTTTGGCCCATCAGAGTACATAACTACGCACTGTATGAATATGTCCTACCAGAATATTAACACTTACCAGAAATCCACCCGCTAGAATAGCAACCACCGCAACAGCCGCCAACACAATGAGAGCAATGCCATATCCAGGGATATATCCGGAGACGCCAGAGGTGTCACTTCCAACATTTTGAGCTGGATGGAAAAAAAATATAAAGTTGTGTAAAGAGTTGAACAGAGATATTTTGAACCTAACCAAGTCTAAAACCTCTCTAAGGTAAGGGCAGGGGGTGATCCTAACAAAGGGGGTTACTTGGGATGCCAATAGTTGGGTGCCTACAAGACCCAGTGATGGAAATCCAGCACTGGAATGTTCTGAAGTACGGGAACCGCGTGGTGCCTGGACGTCCCTGTGATAGTCTTTAGATCAACACCTCTGGATCAAGTTCTCTGGATTTCAAGGTCTGAGGGACCTCAATTTCTGCCCAAGTCAACAGGCTGACAAAAGCCTATCCATTCCTTTACAAACATACCCTTTGTTCTCTAAAGTGACCCATGCCGCTTCTCTTGCTATCTTGTTCTAGAGTCCCTTAGAGTCCCTAGAGTCTCTCTCTCTCTTTTTTCTCTCTTCCCTCTCTCCCCCCTCTCTCTCTTCTCTCCTCTCTCTTCCCATATCTCTCTCTCCCCTCTCTCTCTTTTTCTCTCTTCCCTCTCCCCCCCTCTCTCTCCCCCCCCCTCTCTTCTCTCCTCTCTCTCCATCTCTCTCTCTTCTTTCCCTCTCTCTCGCTTCCCCCTCTATATCCCTGCCCTCTCTCTTCTCTCCTCTCTCTCCATCTCTCTCTCCCCTCTCTCTCTTCTTTCCCTTTCTCTCGCTTCCCACTCTATATCTCTGCCCTCTCTCTTCTCTCCTCTCTCTCTCCATCTCTCTCTCTCCCCCCCTCTATTCTCTCTTCCCCCTCTCTCTCTTCCCCATCTCTTCCACCCTCTCTCTCTCTCCATCTCTCTCCCTCTCCTCTCTCCCCCCCCCTCTCTCCCCTCTCTTTTGTCCCTCTCTCTCTCCCTCCCCCCCTTCCCCCCTCTCGTCCCAGTTTTCTACCAACCCTTACATAGCAGCTGTGAAGTTCTGTGTAAAAAAAAAAATGGCCTTACATTCGGATATCCAATCTGCAGCCTGTGTACATATAAAGCTGACCATACACTACACTAGACATGTGCGGTGTGTTTCATTTTGAATTGAAACGCAGATGAATTTTTCATTATTCGGAGATTCTGATGTATTCGAATTTCCAAATGATAATGGTCACGAGTTTAAACGAACGAAATGAAATCATGGCCTTAATTCAAATTTTAAAAAAAGACATCGAATTTCATTGGTCATGGATGGTTGGTGAGCACAATATATTGTCTCATGGTGGTGGAGCACAAAGGATCTGCGTGGAGCAATTTATTTGGCACCAGAAGATTATCCACCATTGTTTTGTGATCTACAATCTGGTGTGGGACTTTTGTTTTTTGTTTTTGTTCTTGACTCATTAACCACATTCGTGCCGCCCTACAGCAGATATACTGCTACAGGGCGGCAGGGGTGTGCAAAATCACACACACACATATATATATATATATATATATATATATATATATATATATATATATATAAATATACATACATACATGATTTTGCATTTCCATAGAGGGCATCCTACCCATGCCACTATTCGCGGCGTGGCTGTCAATCACCAGGTCCTAGCTGGTGATTACTTGCGCCCAGTGATTGCCAAGAATCTCCGTCAGGGGGGTGAACTGTTTGTAAACAATAAAGATCTCTCCCCTGTCAGCTCCTGCACACTACTTTGCATGGCTGTGAATAGCACAGCCATGCAAAACAGTGTGCTTACAGTGAAGCACACACACAACCCTCATACAGTAGTAAAACAGCACACAGTTAACCCTTTGATCGCCCCACATGTTAAAAACCCCTTCCTGCCCAGTGCCATTAGTACAGTGTCAATGCTTTTTATTAGCACTGATCACTGTATTGGTGTCACTGGGGATGTCAGTGACACCAAGTCAGTTCCCCCCCAGTGTCAGAATGCTAGTAAAAAAAAAAAAAAAAAAATCCTAGTATATATACCGCCATTTGTAGACGCTATTACTTTCACGTACACCAATTTACACAAATAGTTTTTTGGGGTTTTTTTTTAGCAAAGACATGTCACAGAATACATTTTGGCCTAAATTTATGACACAATTTGACTTTTTAAATTTTTTTACTAGACATGTTTAATAGCAAAAAGTCAAAATATGTTGTTTTTTTTCCTCAAAATTGTCGGCCTTTTTTTATAGCGCAAAAAAATAAAAATCGCACAGGCAATCAAATACCACCAAAAGAAAGCCCAATTCGTGGGGAAAAAAGGACGAAAATTTCATTTGGGTGCAGCGTTGCATGACCGCGCAATTGTCAGTTAAAGAAACGCAGTGCAGTAACGCAAACAAATGACCTGGTCAGGGAGGGGGGAAAATCCTCAGGTGGGCGAGGGGTTAATTTATATCACTTTTTAGGTCTTTACATGTTTCTCTGACAGTTGGAATATTGTTCACCTGATATGTATGTTTAGCACCATACCGTATTTTATTATATGGTCACAAGTGATTGTCCATCCAAGGGGCAGCTCACATTTTATGTTTTATTTTGTTGGCACGCTAAGTGGTTGAGTAATTCTTTATATTGTATTGCATTGAAGATTCGCTGTTTGTGTGACGCAGTATATATATATATATCACTTCTTGTATGTAAAGAGAAGGCGCTTCGTTTCTCACTAAATAGATCCTATTTCTTGTTGATTTTGTCCTAAATGATTGATTTTTACACAGAATTTTTTCACAGCCGGGGTTTGTTAGAGAGCTGCGACGTGGGGGGGGGTGGATCGCTAAAGCGCTTACAACCAGCCCCTATATATATTATTGTATATAGATACTAATAGATGGGAGAGCAAAGAAAGAACAGCATGGGTCACTTTAAAGTGGAACAGTATATTAACCCCTTCCAGTCCGGACACTTTCACCCCCTTCCAGTCCGGACACTTTCCCCCCCTTCCAGTCTGGACACTTTCCCCCATTCCAGTCCGGACACTTTCCCCCCCTTCCAGTCCGGACACTTTCCCCCCCTTCCAGTCTGGACACTTTCCCCCATTCCTGTCCGGACACTTTCCCCCCTTCCAGTCCGGACACTTTCCCCCCCCTTCCAGTCCGGACACTTTCCCTCCCTTCCAGTCCGGACACTTTCCCCCCCTTCCAGTCCGGACACTTCCCCCCCCTTCCAGTCCGGACACTTTCACCCCCTTCCACTCCGGACACTTTCCCCCCCTTCCAGTCCGGACACTTTCACCCCCTTCCAGTCTGGACACTTCCCCCCCCTTCCAGTCCGGACACTTTCCCCCCCTTCAAGTCCGGACACTTTCCCCCTCTTCCAGTCCGGACACTTTCCCCCCTTCCAGTCCGGACACTTTCCCCCCCCTTCCAGTCCGGACACTTTCCCCCCCTTCCAGTCCGGACACTTTCCCCCCCTTCCAGTCCGGACACTCCCCCCCCCTTCCAGTCCGGACACTTTCACCCCCTTCCAGTCCGGACACTTCCCCCCCCTTCCAGTCCGGACACTTTCCCCCCCTTCCACTCCGGACACTTTCACCCCCTTCCAGTCCGGACACTTTCCCCCCCTTCCAGTCCGGACGCTTTCCCCCCCTTCAAGTCCGGACACTTTCCCTCCCTTCCAGTCCGGATACTTTCCCCCCTTCCAGTCCGGACACTTTCCCCCCCTTCCAGTCCGGACACTTTCACCCCCTTCCAGTCCGGACGCTTTCACCCCCTTCCTGTCCGGACACTTTCACCCCCTTCCAGTCCGGACGCTTTCACCCCCTTCCTGTCCGGACGCTTTCACCCTCTTCCTGTCCAGGCCAATTTTCAGCTTTCAGCGCTGTCACACTTTGAATGACAATTGCGCGGTCATGCAACACTGTACCCATATGAATTTTTTAGCATTTTTTTTAGACAGATAAAGCTTTATTTTGGTGGTATTTATTCGCCACTGGGATTTGTTTTTTTGCTCTATAAGTGAAAAAGTCCCAAAATTTTGAAAAAAAGTGTTTTTCTTATAACATTTTGCAAATAAATAATCTTTCTTTATATCTTGGCCAAAATTTATTCAGTAATCTTTTTCGTAAGAAAAAAAACCCAAATTAGTTTATAACCATATATTATAATTTTTCAAAATTTTTTTTTACATTTTTAGTTTATTTTTTTATATTATTATTTATGGTTTTTTTTTTTTTTTTTACAAACTGTCACCCTAGCAGTTTATCACCATAGTGACACTGTACTACTTGCGGGGGGTGATGAAGATTTTTTTTTTTACACTGATTGCTTTTACACCCATAAAGGATGTAAAAGCAATCATTTATCCTTCTCTCTGGCTGCATTCTTGCAGCCATTGAGAAATACTATGTGAGCTGTGATTGGTCACAGCTTGTCACATGGTACAAGGCTGTTGAGAATAGCCTTGTACCATGTGACCTCTGTGATCATTCACAGATTTCACACGTAGTAAGCAATGATGTCAGAAGTGACATCTTGCTTACTACTCTTCATGTGATCACTGGTTGGCCAATCAGTGATCACATGATTGGGACCTCACACAGAGGTCTTGTACAATGATCGGTGTTACACTGTGTCCAGAGGACATAGCGGGCACCAGATCGTGCTGTTGCGCGCTCTCAGGGAGCGCGCACAAGCAGGGAGCAGGAAGACTGTTTATAAACGGCCACCCGACCCTGCACTGCTTGTAGCCCAATTCCAGGCTGAGCAAAAAAAAAAAAAAACATTAAGGGCTCATGTACACTGCAGCTGATAAACTGACATTTAGGAGCTTTTCTGCGTTTTTCTCAGCAGCCCCTGAACTCTCCCTAATGTTTTCCTATGTCCGTGTACACATCATCATTTACAGGCAGTTGAGTTTACAGTCTTTTTTTTGAATGCACCAAACTTGCGTTCAGAAGTAGATTTTATCAGCGTTTCAAACGCGAAACTCTTGTAAACGCGGCTAAACACGGCTAGTCACGTTTATAGGCATTTGGGGTTTAACTTTTATTTAACTCTTCCATTTCCAGATGCTATCCAGAACCTTTTCGCATCATGAAAAATGCATGGAAAGCAGTTTCCCGGTACTCAAATGGACCCGGTACACCATACTTTGAGGTTTTGCATGAAAAAAAATATGTTAGACGCGGCTGCAATAATTTCTGCACAGAAATGAGCCGGAACATCCAGACACCACAAAAAAAAAGACAGCTAATCTCAACACATACTGCTCTCTCTGCTTCTGCTCTCTCTAGTTCTCTCAAAATGTCTGAAATAGTTAATTATTTACTGTTTTCAGTGCTTTCTTGGCATTTTGGAAGGTCTCCTGAGGTTATCTTAATGCAAACACACATAAACATGGTATGCAAACTCGGCTAAACAGACGTTTTTTAATCTACGTTTTCCGTGGTTCAGAAGTGTCCCGTGTATATGGGGCCTTAATCTTCTAGCATGAGATAAAAATTAAAAAGCGACTCTGGCAGCTACACCAGCTTGGTGCTGTTTCCTTTCATCTACTGCTGTCCACTGCAGACTCACCAATCCATTCCTTCCTTTTTAACTAATTCAACCCACTTCCTGTGAGCTCAGGGTGTCAAAGCTCCGCCCCTTGCCCTGGGCTCACAGGAAAATACTGCAGAGAGTAGAAACACGTCATTAGGTGGCGCTGCTGCAGCATTTAGGTTTTTCTAGCCAGAGGAAGGTGTATATGCAGTTTTTTTCACTGTTGGGGGGGCAGGGGAGGTGCTCCAATGAAGGGAAGGGGCAAATCCAAGGTCTGCATTTGGTTATAACTTACTATGCCTTTCTCTGTGACATAATACAGTGCAATGCTGACTACAAATTCTATCACCCTTCATGTTGTAATTGAAGGTGTAGGGAAACCATGAAGTACCTTGTGCAGCACTGATTGCAGATGTTGTACTGGCTACATTTGAACCGGCTCCTGTAGTTCTTTGAGGTACAGATGTTGTGCTTGCTAAAAGTGGTGTTTTAGTGCTTCCAGGAGATGTGCTAGGTGCAGTTGTTTTGCTTCCTTCTGGGGGTGTAGTGCCTATTGGAGTTGTACGGGATCCAGGTGCTGTACTGCCTCCAGGAGTTGGGCTTGATCTAGGTGCTGTACTGGCTCCAGGAGTTGTGTTTGATCCAGGTGGTGTACTGGCTCCAGGAGTTGTGCTTGATCCAGGTGCTGTACTGGCTCCAGGAGTTGTGCTTGATCCAGGTGCTGTACTGGCTCCTGGAGTTGGGCTTGATCCAGGTGCTGTACTGGCTCCAGGAGTTGTGCTTGATCCAGGTGCTGTACTGGCTCCAGGAGTTGTGCTTGATCCAGGTGGTGTACTGGCTCCAGGAGTTGTGCTTGATCCAGGTGGTGTACTGGCTCCAGGAGTTGTGCTTGATCCAGGTGGTGTACTGGCTCCAGGAGTTGTGCTTGATCCAGGTGCTGTACTGGCTCCAGGAGTTGTGTTTGATCCAGGTGATGTAGTGGCTCCAGGAGTTGTGTTTGACCCAGGTGGTGTACTGGCTCCAGGAGTTGTGCTTGATCCAGGTGGTGTACTGGCTCCAGGAGTTGTGCTTGATCCAGGTGCTGTACTGGCTCCAGGAGTTGTGCTTGATCCAGGTGCTGTACTGGCTCCAGGAGTTGTGCTTGATCCAGGTGGTGTACTGGTTCCAGGAGTTGTGCTTGATCCAGGTGCTGTACTGGCTCCAGGAGTTGTGCTTGATCCAGGTGCTGTACTGGCTCCAGGAGTTGTGCTTGATCCAGGTGCTGTACTGGCTCCAGGAGTTGTGCTTGATCCAGGTGCTGTACTGGCTCCAGGAGTTGTGCTTGATCCAGGTGCTGTACTGGCTCCTGGAGTTGTGCTTGATCCAGGTGCTGTACTGGCTCCTGGAGTTGTGCTTGATCCAGGTGCTGTACTGGCTCCAGGAGTTGTGTTTGATCCAGGTGCTGTACTGGCTCCAGGAGTTGTGCTTGATCCAGGTGGTGTACTGGCTCCAGGAGTTGTGCTTGATCCAGGTGGTGTACTGGCTCCAGGAGTTGTGCTTGATCCAGGTGCTGTACTGGCTCCAGGAGTTGTGCTTGATCCAGGTGGTGTACTGGCTCCAGGAGTTGTGCTTGATCCAGGTGGTGTACTGGCTCCAGGAGTTGTGCTTGATCCAGGTGCTGTACTGGCTCCAGGAGTTGTGCTTGATCCAGGTGCTGTACTGGCTCCAGGAGTTGTGCTTGATCCTGGTGCTGTACTGGCTCCAGGAGTTGCTGTACTGGCTCCAGGAGTTGTGCTTGATCCAGGTGCTGTACTGGCTCCAGGAGTTGTGCTTGATCCAGGTGCTGTACTGGCTCCTGGAGTTGTGCTTGATCCAGGTGCTGTACTGGCTCCAGGAGTTGTGCTTGATCCAGGTGCTGTACTGGCTCCAGGAGTTGTGCTTGATCCAGGTGCTGTACTGGCTCCAGGAGTTGTGCTTGATCCAGGTGGTGTACTGGCTCCAGGAGTTGTGCTTGATCCAGGTGGTGTACTGGCTCCAGGAGTTGTGCTTGATCCAGGTGCTGTACTGGCTCCAGGAGTTGTGTTTGATCCAGGTGCTGTACTGGCTCCAGGAGTTGTGCTTGATCCAGGTGCTGTACTGGCTCCAGGAGTTGTGTTTGATCCAGGTGCTGTACTGGCTCCAGGAGTTGTGCTTGATCCAGGTGCTGTACTGGCTCCAGGAGTTGTGCTTGATCCAGGTGGTGTACTGGCTCCAGGAGTTGTGATTGATCCAGGTGCTGTACTGGCTCCAGGAGTTGTGCTTGATCGAGGTGCTGTACTGGCTCCTGGAGTTGTGCTTGATCCAGGTGCTGTACTGGCTCCTGGAGTTGTGCTTGATCCAGGTGCTGTACTGGCTCCAGGAGTTGTGCTTGATCCAGGTGTTGTACTGGCTCGTGAACTGGTACTTGATCCAGGTGCTGTACTGGCTCCAGGAGTTGTGCTTGATCCAGGTGCTGTACTGGCTCCAGGAGTTGTGCTTGATCCAGGTGCTGTACTGGCTCCAGGAGTTGTGCTTGATCCAGGTGCTGTACTGGCTCCAGGAGTTGTGCTTGATCCAGGTGCTGTACTGGCTCCAGGAGTTGTGCTTGATCCAGGTGCTGTACTGGCTCCAGGAGTTGTGCTTGATCCAGGTGCTGTACTGGCTCCAGGAGTTGTGCTTGATCCAGGTGGTGTACTGGCTCCAGGAGTTGTGCTTGATCTAGATGTTATTGCGGCTCCTGGAGTGGTACTGGATCCAGGAGTTGTACTCATTCCTGGAGTTTTGCTTGATCCAGGTGTTGTACTGGCTTGTGGACTGATACTGAATCCAGGTGCTGTTCTGGCTCCTGTAATTGTGCTCGATCCTGGTGTTGTGCTGGCTCCTGGAGTGGTACTGGATCTAGGTGTTGTACTCATGCCTGGAGTTGTATGGGATCCAGGTGTTGTACTGGCTCCTGGAGTGGTACTGGATCCAGGGGTTGTACTGGCTTCTGGAGTTGTAGCTGGTGTAGCTGTACTAAGTGTTACTGAAGTTGTAGAAGCTGTAGTTGTAGTTGGTTCTGCAATGACATGAAAGGAACATTTTTTTAATGTTACTGTTTTACCAGCCTCTTTGGTTATTGAACATTGATTAAACACCCTACCGATATACTGTAGGTTTCCTAAGGGATCAGCGTCTTTTATCATCTTTGAGTTCTGTAACCTTTTCATCTTTAAAGGTAGAATGAATGAAGATTTCTTTATCAATGATTGAGGAATACCACTTACAAAGAACAGAGGGGTGAAGAGATTTGCCCCACGAAAAACATTTACCAGAAATGTTCATGTTCTTTGTTTAAATAACCCAAATATTATGTATAAAATAAACTGCAATCATTTTTATTCTCTTGTAAATCAGGTGGATAAACCTGTGGCAGTGCAGCTTCAGCATCTAAACCCTATTTGGGTGGTCTCATTTTTTTTTTAGTTCTTTGTTAACAAGTGGACATTTTTTAGGGTTAAAGCCTTTAGGGAGCTCCTATCACATGCATCAAAATTGTGTGCATTCTGGGTAAAAACTGCTTCTTCTTAAGGGGTCTGATGTTTAACCCCTTCCCGCCGATGCCTCCCGGCCCTTTAAGAGATTCAGACGCCGGGAGGCGGGGCGGTTGGGCTTGGTTTAGGAATCATGTGACCGCCGTGATGACACGTCACGGCGGTCACATGATCGGGAAAGGTCCCGTTCGAAAGAGCAGACCGGGACCTTTCCATGAGTACCACACATGTGTGCTGGGAGCACGCAGGGCGCGCGCTCTCAGCACATATGTATTTAGTTACATGGACGCAAATGTGCGGCCCCTCGGCGTCTAGGCCCAGACGCCGGGAGGCTGCACATTTGTGTGCGGCCGGCGCAAAGGGGTTAATGCAATAAAGAAATGCCCGCAGCGATAAAAGAAGAAAAGAATTAGCGCAGGGCAGGCATGACTAGGCCCAGAGTGGGAAGGAAGACGTGTAAGGGGTTAATGATTGTATTAGGGTTGGTAAAGGATAGCTGGGGGATCTGGTTGGTAGAGGAGAGTGTAGGTGGGGTCTTCTGCACTTTAGGGTGGGGTGTCCTGGGGAGGGGCGTCAGTTGGGAGCTGGACGTAGGAGAGAGAGCTTCCCTCCCGCCCTCCCTGTTTGGTGAGTGTTGTGTTCCTCCTGGGGGGGTTATTTCGGTTCCTGGGCGGTGGTTGGTCTTTGGAGGCGGTTCTTATCTTGGAGGTACAAAAATGGTGTGGGACCCATCGTTGGTATGGTGTGCCCGGAAACATTCCAGTTAACCGAGGTTTAACTGGAAGGTGGTGGTGCTGCACTGCGGACGGTATGGTTGTCTCCGAGCTGGTTGGTTGCGGCTGGAGGCCTAGTGGAATATGGTTGTCCGCAGGTGCATTTCGGATCGTTTTGGGGGGGCCTTCAAAGACCAACGACAACTCTTTATGTTTTCTGTTATAAGGAATGGTTGATGTGTTTAAACTTGATTTGTTAATAAAAGGCCGTGTTGGCCATTGTACTCCAAAATTGGTGTTGTGCTTTCTGTAAGTATAGTAAGTAAAGGGGATTGGTAGGGAAGGGAAATGGTGGTGTAGTGGGGTCTGGATGAACCTATCTCGGGTGCACTAGTCATGAGAAGATGTATCTCTGGATTCTTACGACGGCAATTCCACCAAAGGATCACTTGTAAAGAAGAGGCAGTACACTTTCTGTTTTGGTGACCAATGAGTCTAGAGGCGGGCACTTTGCTAATCCGTAGTCCTCCAACTATTGGACCCTTTGAGTGTATTGAGTTGAAAGCCTAAAACAAAATGAATGCAGCCACTACATCTACAGACTAGAAAGCTGCAATATATTACATATCTGATTTTGAATTTAAATATGTTTTAAAGTGCCCGTCATTAAGGTGGTTCTGTATTGGGTTCTGCCGGATTTGGCCGTTGGACTTGTTCTGGTTGTGTCTGGTTTAGTCTTTGTACTGGAAGACCCATCTGTTGTAGCAGGTCTTGTAGTTTTTACTCTGGTGGTTATTGATGTTGGCCATTATACAAAGGCATGGTTCTACAACCTATAGACTTTATATAAAATATAGGGGTTACATCTGTGCCGAGACTACAGCCGGACTCGCTGTTGAAACATATATCCAAGTGGAGAAAAGTCGGCACCCAGGCATTCAGTGCCTATAAAATCTTCTTTATTACAAAACCATAGGGACAAAAAGGATCCCATTTGTATAAAGATGCTGACGTGTTTCTGCCATTACTGGCCTTATTCGTAGCAAACTACAAAAGGATAACAGCACTCTAGGGTCAACAGTTAAACCTTTCAATGGAAGATTTATGTTTCCAATGAAAGGGATAACTCTTGACCCCGTCCTCCTAGTAAATCAAGTGAGAGGTTATTTAGAGTGCTGTTATCCTTTTGTAGTCTGCTACAACTAAGGTCCAAAAGGGCAGAAACTCGTCAGTGTCTTTTTGTGTATTGAATCAGTTTTGTTCCTTTGGGTTTGTAATAGAGGATTCCTGAGGTTGGTTCTCATAGTCATAGGGCTGGTTGTCATTGGGACGGTGCTGATTTTCTGCCTTGGGACGCCAACTCAACTAAAACTGGACATGTCTCTTTTTTAAATGCACAAAATGGTTCCCCTCTGTATTTTGTGGTGTACTGCAACATACATGAGGTGACCCCTGCTACTATTCTACAACCAAAAAAAGTTGATGTATCCAGGAGGGAAATTTTTCATTTCCTTTTCCGAGCCAGACCAGGTCCTGAGGATTTAGTAAAGGAGCCTGTAATGAGCAGCCCACCTTAAGCAAAAAACATTTCGTTTTTTCAATATACGAGTTGGGGGTCAGTGTGCAAGGTGCATTGGGTTGTTATTTAAAATGAATGCCCCCCTCATGTACTACACCAGGGGTCCCCATACTTTCTAAACATAGGGCCAGTTTATTGTGGTCCAGACTTTAAGGAGGGGGGAGGGGCAGACCGTGGCCATTGGGAGTGGAAAATGTACTGGTATCAGTGGGAATATACAACGTTCCATCTTTGATATTAGGGAAATTATTAGTGCCCCATCATTGGTGTCAGTAGCAGGAAAAGTGCCTGATCATTGGTGTCAGTGGGAGGAATAGTGCCTCATCATTGGTGTCAGTGGAAGGAATCGTACCCCATCGTTGGTGTCAGTGGAAGAAATAGTGCCTGAAGGACCAGACAAAGGCAAGCAAAGGGCCACATTCGGCCCCCATGGCGCAATTTGGAGGCCATAGCACTACACCATTGATCATGCATTACAATGTATTGTGGAGTTACATGTAAAACATGCCTCTTACTGTACGTTACTGCAACACATAGGGAAGAATCTCGACTTGGAGGGACTTTGCCATTGAGACATGTGGAATTCTGGGTATTTTGTATCATGGTCTTTATTCCCTGCTGCTCATAAACTTTTATTCAATGAATATTCCTTTATGGTTTCACCTACCTGGAGTTGTTGTGTTATCAAAAATGAGAGGGATGCCCCCCAGGGTGCCATTGTCTAGCCCATTCGTGTCAAAAACCCTTTGTACTGCCTCGTCACTATGATTGTTAGTTGGGAATTCTGCTGAAGTGTTGGTGATGGTGGAACCTGGCCTGTAGAGGAAACACAAAAATATATAAAATTTTGCTGCCTTCTTCCTGGTCAGATCTGCCGCTCACACAGACATACTCCTCTCTCTATAAACCCAGTACTATGTACAATGGCTGAACGAATACCGTGTACATCGATCTTCTTCAAAGTGAGCTAAACTCTCTTCCACTTCACATCCCCGAGACGTCATTGACCAAATATGATCATGTCCGTGTTTGGCCAAAGCTCTGACCCTTTTTTTATACCCAGCTGTCATCCATCGGAGTTGTCATTTGCGGGCGAACAGTCGCTGAGATTGCATCATGTTGAATATTTTTTTTCCCATAAGTCGAAGGGTGACGCTCATTGTGATTGACATGGATCTCCATCTCTATAAAATGCAATTGATATTGGATTGGCGCACATGCATAAAAATGCACGGAAGCGCAACTGACTGCAGGCGCAATTTTAGTGCGTTGTAATGTGATTGGGTCCTAAAATCTGCTGCATTCCTCTCTGGGTGTGGCAGTGAGTGATGCAGACGTTTTTAAAGGTCAGCACAAAGGGAGGTACGCAAATATGTGCCCCCCCCCCAC
Organism: Staurois parvus; assembly: GCF_062004578.1. Taxonomy (NCBI): domain Eukaryota; kingdom Metazoa; phylum Chordata; class Amphibia; order Anura; family Ranidae; genus Staurois; species Staurois parvus. The sequence goes on from NW_028319017.1 coordinate 965,674, forward strand.
GGCATAAAGCCCAGTGCAGTGAGGCCGCATATTTGTGTAGGTGTCAAGGGGTTAGGGTGAAAAACTTGTATTTGCTCCCGCCCCCAACCCCTCCCCCTTATACTTACCTGAGCCCAATCTCAATCTAGCCTGAGAGCAGTGACTCTCTCTACTCTCTCTCTCCTCACTGGACATGAAGGCAGCAGTGGTAGCTATTGGTTCCTGCTGCTGTCAGAGCCTGTGAGGAGAGATCAGGGATGGGTCAGCCCACCCACCCGCACTATGTGTGTCAATGGGCATACAGAGCCCGGTTCAGGATTGAGCCCCCATGAGTGCCCACAGAGCAAGCGACTTGCTCTGGGGGCACTCATGCTATGGGAGCACTCAAAAGTGGGGAGGAGCAAGGAGCACTAGCGGGGGACCCCAGAAGAGGAGAATTGGGACTCCTCTGTAGAAAACCATTACACAGAACAAGTAAGTATGATTTTGTCCTGTGAGCTGAAACTTAGGGGGGTGGGCTTCCCAGACCCCTGTACACCACCCCCTCCCTCATGTAATAACATTGGGTTAACTCACCTGTAGCTATACACAATGACTCTCATACAGTCACGGAAGGTTATCCGAATTAATATGAGCGCCTGCAAGGAGAATATCTAGAATTACTCTTCATATCTAGAATTACTCTTCATATCTAGAATTACTCTTCATATCTAGAATTATACTTCATATCTAGAATTACTCTTCATATCTAGAATTACTCTTCAGGTCTAGAATTACACTTCATGTCTAGAATTACTCTTCATATCTAGAATTACTCTTCATATCTAAAATTACACTTCATATCTAGAATTACTCTTCATATCTAGAATTACTCTTCATATCTAGAATAGCACTTCATGTCTAGAATTACTCTTCATATCTAGAATTACACTTCATATCTAGAATTACACTTCATATCTAGAATTACTCTTCATATATAGAATTACTCTTCATGTCTAGAATTACTCTTCATTTGTCATGTCCACATTTAAAAGCCTCGTATTTAGTTTGAGCATTTCATTGATGAAAATTTAATTGCAATTATTAGTTATAGTTTTTTTTTCCATGAAGAGTGTGGGAGGAGTAGAACCTCTGTTACATTGTTACCATTATACAGCGGGGGGGGGGGGGGGGGTTCAGCAGGAACGAGGGGGAATGCAGTTCCAGCACCTCCAGCACTGAATGTATTTACTGGCAAGGGGTGCCGGAGTGTACTGGAGGATCTACTGTTGCTGGCTGCTAAGGGATCTGTTATCACTGGGGGGGGGGGTAATATTTTTGTTTGGCAGTATTTTGTTGCTAGGGAGATCTATTGCTGCTGGAAGGGATATACTGCTGAGGGAGGGATCTTTTATCGATGGCTACTGGGGGATCTATTGTCACTGGAGAGGATCTATTTTTTGCTTGGCTGTCTATTGTTTCTGGGAAGGGGTGAATTGTTGCTGGAAGGGATCTAGTGCTGAGGGAGGGGTCTATTGTTACTGGCTCATGGTGAGTCTATTGATGCTGGCTGCTGGGGGAGATGTTGCAGTTTCTGGGGTCCATTGTTGCTGGGGAGATCTATTATTGCTGGAAGGGATCCACTGCTACTGGGAAGGATCTATAAGTCTTAGTCCTGGGGGATATATTGTCATTGAAGTGGATCTATTTTTTGCATGGCGGTGTATTGTTTCTGGGAAGGGGTTAATTGATTCTGGAGGGGATCTACTGATGAGTGAGGGGTCTATTGTTAATGGCTGCTTTTGAGTCTATTGATGCTGGCTGCTGGGGGATCTGCTGTTGTTTCTGGGGTTTTGTGTTGCTGGGGTGGAATTTTGTTGTGGGGGTCCCATGTTGCTGGGGAAATCTATTGTTGCTGGAAGGGATCTACTGCTGAGGTAAGGATCTATTATTGCTTGGTCCTTAAGGATTTATTGTCACTGGAGTGGATGTATTTTTTGTATGGTGGTCTATTGTTTCTGGGAAGAGGTCAGTTGTTTCTGGATGGAATGTACTGCTGAGGGAGGGGTCTATTGATGTTGGCTGCTGGTGAGTCTACTGATGCTGGCTGCAGGGGGATCTGTTGCTGTTTCTGGGGTCTATTGTTGCTGGGGAGATCTATTGTTGCTGGAAGGGATCTACTGCCGAGAGAGGGATCTATTATTGTTTGGTCCTGGAGGATATATTGTCACTGGAGAGAATCTATTTTTTGCATGGCGATCTATTGTTTCTGGGAAGGGGTCAATTGTTTCTGGAAGAGATCTACTGCTGAGGGAGGCGTCTATTGATGCTGGCTGCTGAGGGAGCTCTTGTTGTTTCTGGTATTTTGTTGCGAGGGTCCATTGTTGCTGGGGAGATCTATTGTTGCTGGAAGCAACCTGTGGACTCTGTAAGGTGGGGGCTCTGCAAGCTCTGACGTAAGACGGGGGTGTTGCATACTCTGAAGTAAGGGGGGCTCTGCGGACTCTGAAGAGGGAGGTTCTGTGGACTCTGATGCAAGAGGGAGGCTCTACGAACTCTTATGTAAGAGGGAGGCTCTATGAACTCTGATATAAGAGGGAGGCTCTGTGGACTCTGATGTAAGAGGGAGGCTCTGCGGACTCTGATGTAAGAGTGGGGCGTTGCAAACTCTGATGTAAGGGGGGGCTCTGCCGACTCCGATGTAAGGAGACGGTTCTGATATAAGAGGGGGGCGCTGCGGAGTCTAATGTAAAGGGGGCTGTGTGGACTCTGATGTAAGGGAGGCACTGCAGACTCTGATGTAAGGGGGTCTCTGAGAGCCCTGATTAAAAGGGAATGCTAGGAACTATGATGTCTGAGGATCTGGTTACCAAGGACCCCCTTATATCAGAGTTACCCTTTACACCAGAGTCTACAGTGTTCCCCTCCATTACATTAAAGTTCCCTAAATCAGAGTCCCCTGAGTTCTCCCTTACATCAAAGTCTGCAGAGTCCCCCCTTACAGTGTAAGGGATCTCTGCAAGTTCAGATGTAAAGGGGATCTCTGTGAGTTCAGATGTAAAGGGGATCTCTGCGAGTTCAGATGTAAAGGGGATCTCTGCGAGTCCAGATGTAAAGGGGAAACATATCTGGATTCAGATGTAAGGGGGGACATTATGAATAAATCCATATGATTAGAAATGTTATTTAATAAAATAATATATGTATACTAAGATAATACATTGTAGTGCAACGCTAAAGTGTTCAGGTTTGGCTTGAAGAAAAGGTGGCAACACTACCAAAGACGGAAGACAGGGGGCCTGCCGCAGGGTCTCACTGCAAGACCATAACAAAAGGCCCCGGGATCGATGAAAAGGGCCCCAGGTTCGGAGGGAAGGGCCCCGGCACCAGAGATCAGGGGGGCCCTTCATGGTTTCTTGCACTGGGGCCTTGAAGGTTCTAGTTACGCCTTCTTTTTGATACTGATTTTTTTTTCAGCCAGCAATTGACTTTCATGCAAAAGTGGTCCGAGTGGCTCTAGAACCGCCCCATAACTTTTAAGGGACTTTGGAAATAATAATTCTGGAATCAACAAGGATTTTGTCACTTCCGGGTCCACAGCTCTCATTCCCTGGCTACTGTAGCCAAGAAAGCAGCTAAGCAACTTGATTAGCTGCAGTGGAAGGCAGGGGAGACATTGGGGGTTTAACAGACCCCTGATGTCCCCATAAAGAGGTACATAGGGGTCTCGTTAGCTTCCTCATGATAGCACTCAAATTAAACGAAAAAAAAACTAAAAAGTGTTAAAAAAATTATTATAAGAATAAAAGAAAAAAAACAGCACCCCTAACACCCCAGTGCTCACCTGAATGCAAACACACGCATAGAGCACACACATGTATGTAGACGAGAATTGCGCCACACATGTGTGTATCACCACGAATGTCAGAGTGAGAACAATAATTCTACAGTCATAACTCGCAGGGCGCGGCTTGCAGTTCATTTTTAGAACACGTGGGCTACCCTCCATTTATTTGTTAAATAGTTACTGTAGATCTGATGTAAAATAATGGAAATGACTCGGTACCATTATAGTTCCCTTTACACCGTCTACAAGATTACATTTATGAATGACAATTAAATCCCGATAATATTTAGGTCAATAACAGATGTTCTTATACTTACATATTCCACAACTATTTTAGTAAGTTCCTGGTATTTTGGGGATGAAGGATCCCTATACTGTTCTATGAATGTCTTATTCATTTTTATAGAGAAACGGTACATGGTGGTTCCTGGTGTAGCAGTCGGGGGCTCAGGGGCTGCTGTAGTTGTAGTCAGTGCTGTCATCGTTGTAGCTGGTAAAGTTGTAGTCTGAGCTGCTGTAGTTTTTGTTTCTGCAGTTCTAGTTGGTGATGTAATTCCTGAAGTGGTACTGGATCCAGGTGTTGTACTGGTTCCTGTAGATGTACTGGATCCAGGTGTTGTACTGGCTCCTGGAGTGTTACTGGATCCAGGTGTTGTACTGGTTCCTGTAGATGTACTGGATCCAGGTGTTGTACTGGATCCAGGTGTTGTACTGGCTCCTGGAGTGGTACTGGATCCAGGTGTTGTACTAGCTCCTGTAGATGTACTGGATCCAGGTGTTGTACTGGCTTCTGGAGTGGTACTGGATCCAGGTGTTGTACTGGCTCCTGGAGTGGTACTGGATCCAGGTGTTGTACTGGCTCCTGGAGTTGTGCTTGATCCAGGTGTTGTGCTGGCTCCTGGAGAGGTACCAGATCCAGGTGTTGTACTCATGCCTGGAGTTGTGCTTGATACAGGTGTTGTGCTGGCCCCTGGAGTGGTACTGGATCCAGGTGTTGTACTCATGCCTGGAGTTGTGCTTGATTCAGGTGTTGTGATGGCTTCTGGAGTCGCACTGGATCCAGGTGTTGTACTGGCTCCTGGAGTGGTACTGGATCCAGGTGTTGTACTCATGCCTGGAGTTGTGCTTGATCCAGGTGTTGTGCTTGCTCCTGGAGTGGTACTGGATTCAGGTGTTGTACTCATGTCTGGAATTGTGCTTGATTCAGGTGTTGTCATGGCTTCTGGAGTGGCACTGGATCCAGATGTTGTACTGGCCCCTGGAGTGGTACTGAATCCAGGTGTTGTACTGGCTCCTGGAGTGGTATTGGATCTAGGTGTTGTAGTCATGCCTGGAGTTGTGCTTGATCCAGGTGTGGTGCTGGCTCCTGGAGTGGTACTGGATCCAGGTGTTGTACTCATGCCTGGTGTTGTGCTTGATTCAGGTGTTGTGATGGATTCTGGAGTGGTACTGGATCCAGGTGTTGTACTGGCTCCTGGAGTTGTGCTTGATCCAGATGTTGTGCTGGCCCCTGGCGAGGTACCAGATCCAGGTGTTGTACTCATGCCTGGAGTTGTGCTTGATACAGGTGTTGTGCTGGCCCCTGGAGTGGTACTGGATCCAGGTGTTGTACTCATGCCTGGAGTTGTGCTTGATTCAGGTGTTGTGATGGCTTCTGGAGTGGCACTGGATCCAGGTGTTGTACTGGCTCCTGGAGTGGTACTGGATCCAGGTGTTGTACTCATGCCTGGAGTTGTGCTTGATCCAGGTGTGGTGCTGGCTCCTGGAGTGGTACTGGATCCAGGTGTTGTAGTCATGCCTGGAGTTGTGCTTGATTCAGGTGTTGTGATGGCTTCTGGAGTGGTACTGGATCCAGGTGTTGTACTCATGCATGCAGGTGTTGTACTCATGCATGTGATGGCTTCTGGAGTGGCACTGGATCCAGGTGTTGTACTGGCTTCTGGAGTGGCACTGGATCCAGGTGTTGTACTGGCTCCTGGAGTGGTACTGAATCCAGGTGTTGTACTGGCTCCTGGAGTGGTACTGGATCCAGGTGTTGTACTCATTCCTGGAGTTGTGCTTGATCCAGGTGTGGTGCTGGCTCCTGGAGTGGTACTGGATCCAGGTGTTGTACTCATTCCTGGAGTTGTGCTTGATCCAGGTGTGGTGCTGGCTCCTGGAGTGGTACTGGATCCAGGTGTTGTAGTCATGCCTGGAGTTGTGCTTGATCCAGGTGTGGTGCTGGCTCCTGGAGTGGTACTGGATCCAGGTGTTGTAGTCATGCCTGGAGTTGTGCTTGATTCAGGTGTTGTGATGGCTTCTGGAGTGGTACTGGATCCAGGTGTTGTACTCATGCATGCAGGTGTTGTACTCATGCATGTGATGGCTTCTGGAGTGGCACTGGATCCAGGTGTTGTACTGGCTCCTGGAGTGGTACTGGATCCAGGTGTTGTAATCATGCCTGGAGTTGTGCTTGATTCAGGTGTTGTACTGGCTCCTGGAGTGGTACTGGATCCAGGTGTTGTACTGGCTCCTGGGGTGGTACTGGATCCAGGGGTTGTACTGGCTTCTGGAGTTGTAGCTGGTGTAGCTGTACTAAGTGTTACTGAAGTTGTAGAAGCTGTAGTTGTAGTTGGTTCTGCAATGACATGAAAGGAACATTTTTTTAATGTTACTGTTTTACCAGCCTCTTTGGTTATTGAACATTGATTAAACATCCTACCGATATACTGTAGGTTTCCCAAGGGATCAGCGTCTTGTAACATCTTTGAATTATGTAACCTTTTCATCTTTAAAAGGTAGAATGAATGAAGATTTTTTTAGAAATGTTTGAGGAATACCACTTACAAAGAACAGAGGGGGTGAAGAGATTTGCCTCAAGAAAAAAAATTACCAGAAATGTTCATGTTCTTTGTTTAAATAACCTAAATATTATGTATAAAATAAACTGCAATCATTTTTATTCTCTTGTAAATAAGGTGGATAAACCTGTGGCAGTGCAGCTTCAGCATCTAAACCCTATTTGGGTGGTCTCATTTTTTTAGTTCTTTCTGTATTGGTGACCAATGAGTCTAGAGGCAGGCAATTTGCTAATCCGTAGTCCTCCAGCTATTGGACCCTTTGAGTGTATTGAGTTGAAAGCCTAAAACAAAATGAATGCAGCCACTGCATCTACAGACTAGAAAGCTGCAATATGTTACATATCTGATTTTGAATTTAAATATGTTTTAAAGTGCCCGTCATTAAGGTGGTTCTGTATTGGGTTCTGCCGGATTTGCCCGTTGGACTTGTTCTGGTTGTGTCTGGTTTAGTCTTTGTACTGGAAGACCCATCTGTTGTAGCAGGTCTTGTAGTCTTTACTCTGGTGGTTATTGATGTTGGCCATTATACAAAGGCATGGTTCTACAACCTATAGACTTTATATAAAATACAGGGGTTACATCTGTGCCGAGACTACAGCCGGACTCGCTGTTGAAACATACATCCAAGTAGAGAAAAGTCGGCACCCAGGCATTCAGTGCCTATAAAATCTTCTTTATTACAACACCATAGGGACAAAAAGGATTCCATTTGTATAGAGATGTTGACGTGTTTCTGCCATTATTAGTCATAGCAAACTACAAAAGGATAACAGCACTCTAGGGTCAAGAGTTAAACCTTTCAATTGAAGATTTATGTGTCCAATGAAAGGGATAACTCTTGACCCCGTCCTCCTAGTAAATCCAGTGAGAGGTTATTTAGAGTGCTGTTATCTTTTTGTAGTCTGCTACAACTAAGGCCCTAAAGGGCAGAAACTGGTCAGTGTCTTTTTGTGTATTGGATCATTTTTCTTCCTATGGGTTTGTAATAAAGAGTATTCCTGAGGTTGGTTCTCATAGTCATAGGGCTGGTTGTCATTGGGACTGAGCTGATTTTCAGCCTCGGGATGCCAAGTCAACTAAAACTGGACATGTCTCTTTTTTTAAATGCACAAAATGGTTCCCCTCTGTATTTTGTGGTGTACTGCAACATACATGAGGTGACCCCTGCTACTATTCTACAACCAAAAAAAGTTGATGTATCCAGGAGGGAAATTTTTCATTTCCTTTTCCGAGCCGGACCAGGGGTCTCCATACTTTCTAAACACAGGGCCAGTTTATTGTGATTCAGACTTTAAGGAGGGGGGGGGGGCAGACCGTGGCCATTGGGAGTGGAAAATGTACTGGCATCAGTGGGAATATACAATGTTCCATCTTTGATATTAGCGGAATTATTAGTGTCCTGTCTTTGGTGTCAGTGGGAGGAATAGTGCCCCAACGCTGGTGTCAGTGGGAGGAATAGTGCCTCATCATTGGTGTCAGTGGGAGGAATTGTGCCCCATCATTGGTGTCAGTGGAAGGAATTGTGCCCCATCATTGGTGTCAGTGGAAGGAATTGTGCCCCATCGTTGGTGTCAGTGGGAGGAATAGTGCCCCATCATTGGTGTCAGTGGAAGGAATTGTGCCCCATCGTTGGTGTCACTGGAAGAAATAGTGCCTCAAGGACCTGACAAAGGCAAGCAAAGGGCCACATTCAGCCCCCATGCCGCAGTTTGGAGGCCATATCACTACACCATTGAGCATACATTACAATGTATTGTGGAGTTACATGTAAAACATGCCTCTTACTGTACATTACTGCAACACATAGGGAAGAATCTCGACTTGGAGGGACTTTGCCATTGAGACATGTGGAATTCTGGGTATTTTGTATCATGGTCTTTATTCCTTGCTGCTCATAAACTTTTATTCAATGAATATTCCTTTATGGTTTCACCTACCTGGAGTTGTTGTGTTATCAAAAATGAGGGGGATGCCCCCCATGGTGCCATTCTCTCGCGCTCTCATGTCAAAAACCCTTTGTACTATTGTGTCACTATGATTGGCAGCCGGGAATTCTGCTGAAGTGTTGGTGATGGTGGAACCCGGCCTGTAGAGGAAACACAAAAATATATAAAATTTTGCTGCCTTCTTCCTGGTCAGATCTGCCGCTCACACAGACATACTCCTCTCTCTATAAACCCAGTACTATGTACAATGGCTGAACGAATACCGTGTACATCGATCTTCTTCAAAGTCAGCTAAACTCTCTTCCACTTCACATCCCCGAGACGTCATTGACCAAATATGATCATGTCCGTGTTTGGCCAAAGCTGTGACCAGGGGCGGACTGACAACTCATGGGGCCCCTGGGCAATAGGGGATCATGGGGCCCCTGTGTCCTTGCTCAAACTCAAAAAAGCCTATGAAAAAGGTACCAGGGGTATCTCATGGGGCCCCCTACTGACCCCGGACCCTCGGGCAGTGCCCGAGTTTCCAAATGGTCAGTCCGCCCCTGGCTGTGACCCTTTTTTTATACCCAGCTGTCATCCATCGGAGTTGTCATTTGCGGGCGAACAGTCGCTGGGATTGCATCATGTTGAATATTTTTTTTCCCGGAAGTCGAAGGGTGACGCTCATTGTGATTGACATGGATCTCCATCTCTATAAAATGCAATTGATATTGGATTTGCACACATGCATAAAAATGCACGGAAGCGCAACTGACTGCAGGCGCAAATTTAGTGCGTTGTAATGTGATTGGGTCCTAAAATCTGCTGCATTCCTCTCTGGGTGTGGCAGTGAGTGATGCAGACGTTTTTAAAGGTCAGCACAAAGGGAGGTACGCAAATATGTGCCCCCCCCCCACGGCATAAAGCCCAGTGCAGTGAGGCCGCATATTTGTGTAGGCATCAAGGGGTTAAGGTGAAAAACTTGTGTTTGCTCCCGCCCCCAACCCCTCCCCCCTTATACTTACCTGAGCCCAATCTCAATCTAGCCTGAGAGCAGTGACTCTCTCTACTCTCTCTCTCCTCACTGGACATGAAGGCAGCAGTGGTAGCTATTGGTTCCTGCTGCTGTCAGAGCCTGTGAGGAGAGATCAGGGATGGGTCAGCCCACCCACCTGCGCTATGTGTGTCAATGGGCATACAGAGCCGATTTCAGGATTGAGCCCCATGAGTGCCCCCAGAGCAAGCGACTTGCTCTGGGGGCACTCATGCTATGGGAGCACTCAGAGGTGGGGAGGAGAAAGGAGCACTAGCGGGGGACCCCAGAAGAGGAGAATTGGGGCTGCTCTGTAGAAAACCATTACACAGAACAAGTAAAAATGATTTTTTCCTGTGAGCTGAAACTTAGGGGGGCCTTCCAAGACCCCTGTACACCACCCCCTCCCTCATGTAATAACATTGGGTTAACTTACCTGTAGCTATACACAATGACTCTGATACAGTCACGGAAGGTTAATCGAATTAATATGAGCGCCTGCAAGGAGAATATCTAGAATTACTCTTCATATCTAGAATTACTCTTCATATCTAGAATTACTCTTCATGTCTAGAATTACACTTCATGTCTAGAATTACTCTTCATGTCTAGAATTACTCTTCATATCTAGAATTACTCTTCATGTCTAGAATTACTCTTCATATCTAGAATTACTCTTCATTTGTCCACATTTAAAAGTCTCGTATTTAGTTTGAGGATTTCATTAATGAAAATTTAATTGCAATTACTAAGTCAACATAGTTTTTTTTTTTCTTGAAGAGTGTGGGAGGAGTAGACCCTCTGTTACATTGTTACCATTATACAGCGGGGGGGGGGGGGTCAGCGGGAACGAGGGGGAATACAGTTTCAGCACCTCCAGCACTGAATGTATGTACTGGCAAGGGGTGCCGGAGTGTACTGGAAGATCTACTGTTGCTGGCTGCTAGGGGATCTGTTATCACTGGGGGGGATATATTTTTGTATGGCAGTATTTTGTCGCTAGGGAGATCTATTGCTGCTGGAAGGGATCTACTGCTGAGGGAGGGATCTTTTATCGATGGCTACTGGGGGATCTATTGTCACTGGAGAGGATCTATTTTTTGCATGGCTTTCTATTGTTTCTGGGAAGGGGTGAATTGTTGCTGGAAGGGATCTAGTGCTGAGGGAGGGGTCTATTGTTACTGGCTCATGGTGAGTCTATTGATGCTGGCTGCTGGGGGAGATGTTGTGGTTTCTGAGGTCTGTTGTTGCTGGGGAGGTGCTTTGTTGCAGGGGTCCATTGTTGCTGGGGAGATCTATTGTTGCTGGAAGGGATCTACTGCAGATGGAGGGATCTATTATTGCTTATTTTTATAAGCAATAATACTCTTACTCTGATGTAAGAGTGGGGCGTTGCAAACTCTGATGTAAGGGGGGGCTCTGCCGACTCTGATGTAAGAGGGAGACGGTTCTAATATAAGAGGGGGGTCGCTGCGGAGTCTAATGTAAGGGGGGCTGTGTGGACTCTGATGTAATGGAGGCACTGCAGACTCTGATGTAAGGGGGGCTCTGAGAACCCTGATTAAAGGGGAATGCTGGGAACTATGAAGTCTGTTGAGGCTCTGGTTACCAAGGACCCCCTTTTATCAGAGTTACCCTTTACACCAGAGTCTGCAGTGTTCCCCTCCATTACATTAAAGCTCCTTAAATCAGAGTCCCCAGAGTTCTCCCTTACATCAAAGTCTGCAGAGTCCCCCCTTACAGTGTAAGGGATCTCTGCGAGTTCAGATGTAAAGGGGATCTCTGCGAGTTCAGATGTAAATGGAATCTCTGCGAGTCCAGATGTAAAGGGGAAACATATCTGGATTCAGATGTAAAGGGGATCTCTGTGAGTCCAGATGTAAAGGGGATCTCTGCGAGTCCAGATGTAAAGGGGAAACATATCTGGATTCAGATGTAAAGGGGATCTCTGCGAGTCTAGATGTAAAGGGGATCTCTGCGAGTCCAGATGTAAAGGGGAAACATATCTGGATTCAGATGTAAGGGGGGACATTATGAATAAATCCATATGATTAGAAATGTTATTTAATAAAATAATATATGTATACTAAGATAATACATTGTAGTGCAACGCTAAAGTGTTCAGGTTTGGCTTGAAGAAAAGGTGGCAACACTACCAAAGACGGAAGACAGGGGGCCTGCCGCAGGGTCTCACTGCAAGACCATAACAAAAGGCTCCGGGATCGATGAAAAGGGCCCCAGGTTTGGAGGGAAGGGCCCCGGCACCAGAGATCAGGGGGGGCCTTCATGGTTTCTTGCACTTGGGCCTTGAAGGTTCTAGTTACGCCTTCTTTTTGATACTGATTTTTTTTTCAGCCAGCAATTGACTTTCATGCAAAAGTGCTCTCTAGAACCGCCCCATAACTTTTACGGGACTTTGGAAATAATAATTCTGGAATCAACAAGGATTTTGTCACTTCCGGGTCCACAGCTCTCATTCCCTGGCTACTGTAGCCAAGTAAGCAGCTAATCAACTTGATTAGCTGCAGTGGAAGGCAGGGGAGACATTGGGGGATTAATAGATCCCTGATGTCCCCATAAAGAGGTACATAGGGGTCTTGTTAGCTTCCTCATGATAGCACTCAAATTAAATAAAAAAAAAAAACTAAAAAGTGTTAAAAAAAATTATTATAAGAATAAAAGAAAAAAAAAACAGCACCCCTAACACCCCAGTGCTCACCTGAATGCAAACACACGCATAGAGCACACACATGTATGTAGACGAGAATTGCGCCACACATGTGAAGTATCACCACGAATGTCAGAGTGAGAACAATAATTCTACAGTCATAACTCGCAGGGCGCGGCTTGCAGTTCATTTTTAGAACACGTGGGCTACCCTCCATTTATTTGTTAAATAGTTACTGTAGATCTGATGTAAAATAATGGAAATGACTCGGTACCATTATAGTTCCCTTTACACCGTCTACAAGATTACATTCATGAATGACAATTAAATCCCCATAATATTTAGGTCAATAACAGATGTTCTTATACTTACATATTCCACAACTATTTTAGTAAGTTCCTGGTATTCTCGGGATGAAGGAATCCTATACGGATCTATGAATGTCTTATTCATTTTTATAGAGAAATAGTACATGGTGGTTCCTGGTGTAGCAGTCGGGGGCTCAGGGGCTGCTGTAGTTGTAGTCAGTGCTGTCATCGTTGTAGCTGGTAAAGTTGTAGTCTGAGCTGCTGTAGTTTTTGTTTCTGCAGTTCTAGTTGATGATGTAATTCCTGAAGTGGTACTGGATCCAGGTGTTGTACTGGCTCCGAGACTTGTACTGGATCCAGGTGTTGTACTGGCTCCTGGAGTTGTACTGGCTCCTGGAGTTGTACTGGCGCCTGGAGTTGTACTGGTGCCTGGAGTTGTACTGGCTCCAGGTGTTGTACTGGCTCCGGGAGTTGTACTGGTTCCAGGTGTTGTACTGGCTCCGGGACTTGTACTGGATCCAGGTGTTGTACTGGCTCCTGGAGTTGTACTGGCTCCTGGAGTTGTACTGGCGCCTGGAGTTGTACTGGTGCCTGGAGTTGTACTGGCTCCAGGTGTTGTACTGGCTCCGGGAGTTGTACTGGTTCCAGGTGTTGTACTGGCTCCGGGACTTGTACTGGATCCAGGTGTTGTACTGGCTCCTGGAGTTGTACTGGCTCCAGGTGTTGTACTGGCTTCTGGAGTTGTACTGGATTCAGGTATTGTACTGGCTTCTGGAGTTGTACTGGATTCAGGTGTTGTACTGGCTCCTGGAGTTGTACTGGATCCAGGAGTTGTACTGGCTCCTGGAGTTGTACTGGATCCAGGTTGGGCAGTTGTAGTTGTCTCTACAGTTGTTGTTGGTACTGCAACGACATGTAAGGAACATTTTTTTTGTGTGTTATATGTTAAGTTGGTTAAAAAAAACTATTGCCAGTGCAATTTTATCTTCCTTCTCTTTGGTTGTTGAACACTGATTAAAGTGTTACTAAACCCCGGACCCTGCATTCACTATATCCGGTCTCCCGGACCCTACATTCACTATATCCGGTCTCCCCGCATCCTGCATTCACTATATCCGGTCTCCCCGGACCCCGCATTCACTATATCCGCTCTCCCTGGACCCTGCATTCACTATATCTGGTCTCCCCAGACCCTGCATTCACTATATCTGGTCTCCCCAGACCCTGCATTCACTATATCTGGTCTCCCCAGACCCCGCATTCACTATATCTTCTCTCCCCAGACCCCGCATTCACTATATCCGCTCTCCCTGGACCCCGCATTCACTATATCTGGTCTCCCCGGACCCCGCATTCACTATATCTTCTCTCCCCAGACCCCGCATTCACTATATCCGCTCTCCCCGGGCTCTTCATTTACTATATCCGCTCTCCCCGGACCCTGCATTCACTATATCTGGTCTCCCCGGACCCTGCATTCACTATATCTGGTCTCCCCGGACCCTGTATTCACTATATCTGGTCTCCCCGGACCCTGCATTCACTATATCTGGTCTCCCCGGACCCTGCATTCACTATATCTGGTCTCCCCGGACCCTGCATTCACTATATCTGGTCTCTCGGACCCTGCATTCACTATATCCGCTCTCCCCGGACCCTGCAGTCACTATATCCGCTCTCCCCGGACCCTGCAGTCACTTAATCTGCTCTCCCCGGACCCTGCATTCACTTAATCTGCTCTCCCCGGACCCTGCATTCACTATATCTGCTCTCCCCGGACCCTGCATTCACTATATCCGCTCTCCCAGGACCCTGCAGTCACTTAATCTGCTCTCCCTGGACCCTGCATTCACTTAATCTGCTCTCCCCGGACCCTGCATTCACTATATCTGCTGTCTCCGGACCCAGCATTCACTATATCTGGTCTCCCTGGACCCTGCATTCACTATATCCACTCTCCTCGGACCCTGCATTCACTATATCTGGTCTCCCCGGACCCTGCATTCACTATATCTGCTCTCCCCGGACCCTGCATTCACTATATTCCCTCTCCCCGGACCCTGCATTCACTATATCTGCTGTCTCCGGACCCCGCATTCACTATATCTGCTCTCCCCGGACCCTGCATTCACTATATCCGCTCTCCCCGGACCCTGCATTCACTATATCCGCTCTTCCCGGACCCCGCATTCACTATATCTGGTCTCCCCGAACCCGGCATTCACTATATCTGCTCTCCCCGGACCCTGCATTCACTATATCTGCTCTCCCCGGACCCGGCATTCACTATATCTGCTCTCCCAGGACCCTGCATTCACTATATCTGCTCTCCCCAGACCCGGCATTCACTATATCTAGTCTCCCCGGACCCTGTACTGTTGTGGGTTTAGTAACACTTTAAGTATCCTACCAATATGAGTTTCCCCCAAGGGATCAGTCGGTGTCTTTTAGCATGAATGTACAATATTCAGGAATTTCAGTTACAATAAGAGAGGGTGAAGAGATTTGCCTTCCCTACATTAGCGTGTTCTTCTTTGTTTAGATCACATTACTAAGACATATAAAATGAACTGCGACAAGTTTTCTGCTCATACAAATAAGGGGGATATTCTTGTGGCCGTGCAGCTTCAGCATCTGAACCCCATTTGGGACGTTTGAATGATTTGTCTCATTTTACTCGAGGCCTTCATTAACAAGTAGTCATGCTTTAGGGTTACAGCTTTTAGGGAGCTTGTATCACATGCGGCAAAATGAGGTGCATTCTGGGTAAAAACGGTTTCTTTTTAAGGGGTCCGATGTTTCTTTGCAACAATGAGAAGATGCATTTCTGGAGTCGTAAAAATGGCAATGCCACCATCAGAGCCGGGACAAGAGGTGGGCAGGAGGGGCAGCTGTCCTGGGCAGTAAACCCATTCTATGGCATGTATTAACAGTGGGGGGGGGAGGGGTGAAGTTCCACATCCTTGCCCTGGGTAATAGATGAACATGTCCCAGTACTGCTCACCATTTTTACATTTTTACACAACACTCCGCCTACAATAGAAGAGGCGATATACTTTTAGTTTTCATGGCTCATGTTTTTAACTGCCACCAATTTGCTAATTCCAACTTCTGCAGCCATTGGACCCTCTGAATGTATTAAATTGAAAGCCTAAAAAAAAAATAATACGGCCACCTCTATGGACTGGTAAGCTGTAATATGGTACAATTTAGATTTTTGAATTCAGATTCTTTACCATTCCTGTTGTTATGGTGGTTTTGCATATATTTGTGCTAGATATGACATTTGGACTTGTTCCGGATGTGTCTGATTAACCACCTAAGGACCTCCAACCAGCAATTTACTGCGGACAGGGGACCTGTACTGGCACATCGTTGTACCTGTACGTAGCTGACTTTCTCCGGGCACAGGGTGCGTCCAGCCGCTCTCCTGCCCGATGACTCCCACTGTGATTAGACACAACGGGATTTTGTCAGCAGGTCCCAGCCATTGATTCATGGCCAGAACCCGCTCATCTTTATAGTACATCCTGGGACACAAAGCCAACATATTAATCCTTACTCATAGGGATGTCCCAAAGCACTGCTCATGGGGGGAGGGAGACACAGCCATCACCGACAGGCCAAAAATGAATCTGCACAGCAGCCTATAACACACTGCGACCAAAGGCGGCCTCCTCAGTGGGCCTTACAACAATCTGATAAAATCTTGTAAAGGTGCGAATCAATGACCAGGTTATGGCCTTTTAGAAAAAGTACACAGGTGGTGCAAACACCTAGCGCATTATCCAAGGTTTATTAAAAAGTATAACTCTTGGGTTACAGCTCTGAGGAAAGGGACACTTCCCCGAAATGTGTCAGCAGGCCGACCACACCACCATTCGGACACTCTGCCATCATTTCGGCCATCTCTGTGGCCTTACAGGCTTTATATGCGCTAAGTTTGTGAGTATGTTTTTGTCTTTTTATGCTTTTTAATAAACCTTGGATAATGCTCTAGGTGTTTGCGCCACCTGTGTGCGTTCTTCCAGTTCGTTTATCTGAGGAGGGCTGCATCTCCGGGACTTTATCTATAGGTCATTCACACACCTGATTCCCTGGCCTCTCCCTGGTATTGACCCCTTCGAGGCGGTGGAGCATTAGTACTTTGTCCTATATGGCCTTTTAGACCTCAGCCATTGAAGCCTGATGGTGGACCACCCTGGAAGCATTACACTGCAGAAGCCCTACTTTTCTTTTTTTTTTTTTTTTAATTTAAATATTTATTAGTTTTTCATATTATTACAAAAAATTCCATAAAAAGGGACACAATACTTATAAATAATCAATACATTTCTACTTTGCCCCTTCTAGTTACCTCTTTTCTTACCCTCCCCTCCCAACCCATTTCGACCCCCCTTCCCCCTCCCTTCCCACTGCAAGATCTCTAGTCTCTCGAGGCCCAATAACTTTAAATAACTTCCTAGTTTAAGTTTTTCTATATTTCTCTTTCAATCCTGATTTTTCCCATTTTCCCCATCGCGAATAGTATGTTTCCAACCTGTCTTCCTGCATATAGTAGGTTTTTTCCATTCTACTAATCTGGTTTACCCTATTGATCCAATCCTCCTCCATCGGCACCTCTGTCTTCCTCCAAAACTTGGGTATCAACCCTTTTGCAGCACTTAAGTAGTACCATACACCTGATTCTTTATATTTATTTACTGTTGTCACAGCATTGTGTAGGAGACACATGGTTGGGTCTAACCCTATGTCCTTTCCAGTTATTTTTTCTATTAATTTAACTATTGTCTTCCAGAAAACCTGAATTTTTGGACATTCCCACCATATGTGAAACACCGTGCCCTCCTCCCCACATCCTCTCCAACACATTTTTGAATTCTCCCCACTCATCTTGTGCTCAGTGCTCGGAGTAATATGCCATCGTGTCAGACATTTATAGTTAATCTCAACGTCTCTCATACTAACACTCTCGTGTACCAATCTAAATATCTTATTCTGTTGATCCTCATCTATCACCACCTCCATATCTCTTTCCCAATTTATTATAAAAATTAACTTTGTGTCTGTTTCTAGTTCTGTGAGTATTCTATACATTTTTGTAACACCGTGTTTCCCATCTCTGCGTGTTTCTAATAGCCTTTCAAACATATTCCACTCCTTTTTTAATCTCAAGGGTTTTGGGAGATTTCCAATAAAACATTTTAATTGATGATATTTCCACTCATCTATTCTAGTAAACATATCTCCCCCCCTCTCTTTTAATTCTTTAAATGTTCTCAATTCCCCCTCTACCAAAACGTCTCTCAATTGGATATCTTCCTTTTTAAACCATCTCCCTGATATCTCATCCTTTCCTGGAGGGAAATACTCTGTGTTTGCAAGAGGCATTAATATCGAATTAAAATCCCATTTCATGTGTTTATGTAAATTATCCCATATCCTTAAAACATTTAAAGTGTAAGTGCTTGTGCTTTCTTTAATTCTTCTATAATGTGCTGGGACCCATATCATCTTACTCAAACTAATTCCACTCAATTCATTTTCTATTTTTACCCAACTTTTTCCCTTATGGTTAAATGTCCAATCATAGATTCTTGCTAAAATTACTGCTTTATAATATCTCTTGACGTCAGGGAGTCCCATTCCCCCTTTCTCTTTGGTCCTACTTAGTGTTTCGTATGATATTCTTGGTTTTTTATTCCTCCATATATATTTTGTTAACATTCTTCTCATTATCTTAAAAAACGCCTCTGGGAGTTTAATTGGGACCATTTGAAATCTATAGAGTATTTTAGGTATAATTACCATTTTAACTAGGTTTATACGTCCTAACCATGATGGATTTCCTCCTTCTAATCTTTTTAATTCTTCCTTAGTATCATTTATCAGAGAAATATAGTTTAATCTATACAGTTGTTTATATGAGGTGGCTAGTTTTATTCCTAGATATTTTATATCTTTTTCTCTCCATATAAAGGGGAATTCTTTTTGTAATTTTTCTTTTTCGCTCTTTGGTATATTGATGTTCAGAATCTCTGTTTTTGTTGGATTAATTTTTAGGTTTGATAATTCACCATATTCCTTCAAGGTCTTCATTATACTTGGTAGTGTTATTCGGGGATTACCTACATAAAACAATAGGTCGTCCGCAAAGGCCGCTACTTTGTGTTCTATATTTTCTATCTGGATTCCCTTTACCGCTCCACTATTCCTTATCATTGACAACAGGGGTTCCAATGTCAAAACGTACAACAAGGGGGACAATGGGCATCCTTGTCTTGTTCCATTGGACATCCCAATGGATTCCGACCTCTCCCCATTTACCGTGATAATTGCGGTGGGCTCCCTATATAATTTACCTATCCACTCACGCATTCTCTCTCCAATCCCAAACACTTCCAAGTTGTCCATCATAAAGCCCCAGTCCACTCTATCAAACGCCTTTTCGGCATCAATTGACAATAGCACCACCGGGGCTTTCCCTTTTCTACTTTTCTGAATGAGCATTAGAGTTCTCAACCCGTTATCTCTACCCTCTCTCCCCGGGACAAAGCCCACCTGATCTCCGTGGATCCATTCAGGCATTAGATCTTTCAGCCTGTTAGCTAGAACCTTTGCATACAACTTAGTATCCGTGTTCAATAATGAAATTGGTCTGTAGCTAGAGCACTGAGAAGGATCTTTTCCCTCCTTGTGAATAAGAACGACATGGGCCTGAAGGGATTCCCTCCTCCCCTCCATCCCCCCTCCCAAGTCATTCATATACTTCTTCAACTTCGGTAACAGTAATTCACTAAATTTTTTATAGTACTTAACTGTATAACCATCCGGGCCTGGACTTTTCCCACCCCCTGTACTTCTTAATGCTGCTTCTATTTCTTCCTGGGAAATTTCCGCATCCAAGGAGCTCAACTGGGCTTCACTAAGCTTTGTTAATCCCGCATTTTTTAAATATATCATCCTTTTTTCGTTAATACCTTCTCTAATTTCTTTTGGGGAACCTTGGGGACTAATGTTATACAAGTTTCTATAATAGTCCGTAAATACTTTAATAATCTCTTTAGTTGAGTGGACCATCTCCCCCTTAGGACTTTTTATCTTTTCTATATAATTCCTGTTTTTCTTTTTATTCAGGGCTCTCATTAAGTATTTTCCTGGTCTATCTCCCCATCTATATCTTTCACTTAATACTTTGTTATATACTCTTCTCCTCTCCTCATCCATCAATCTCTCTAGCTCATCTTTTTTATCCATTAACTTCTGTCTTGTTTCTCTTGTTATTTTCTTCTTTTGTATCTGCTCCAAATCCAAGATTTCTTTTAGGAGCCCACTAACCCTCTCTCTTCTTTCTCTTTTCTTCCTTGCTCCCATCGCTATCAGGAATCCTCTTATGTATACCTTGTGGCTTTCCCATACTGTGGCCGTCGATACTTCCTCTGTCTCATTCTCCTTAAAATATACCTTGATCTCTTCCCCTATCTTCTGAGCTATTTCCTCATCCATGAGAAGGGCCTCGTTCAACCTCCATCCTAAACCTCCCGTCCACCGTCTTCCCCATCCCATTTTCATGATGACAGGGGCATGGTCCGAGAATGTGCTCATCTCTATTTCTATTTTAACCAGCAGTTCTATGAGTTGATGTTCTATTAAAATATAATCCAATCTCGAGTATGTCTCATGTGCATTAGAGAAGAAGGTATAGTCTCTGTCATTTATATGCATTATTCTCCAAATGTCCACCAGTTGATACTCGTGGATCACTTTTTTCAAAGCTCTCAGAGACCTTCCACCTTCTCTCTGCACAGGGGAGGTTGCGTCCTTTTGTGGATCCATACAGAGATTTAAATCTCCTGCTACTATCAAACGCCCTTTTTTGAAGTCTATCAGTTTTTTCAACAGGCCCTTCAAATAGATCCCTGGCTTTTTGTTGGGGCAATATATATTGGCTAACGTACACTCGATTCCCTGTAGTTTACCTTTCAAAAATAGGAATCTCCCCTCCGGATCGGTCTTTCTATCCTCCAGTTCAAATCTCATATTCTTTGCCAACCCTATTGCCACCCCTTTTGCTCTTTTAATTGGAGAATCGGCGTAATACCATGTTGGATAATATTTGTATTTTAATTTCACGTTTGATTCTATCTCAAAATGTGTTTCCTGTAAGAATACCACCGACGTTGCCCTATGGTGTAGTTCCTTAAACAACTTAAATCTTTTCCCAGGACAGTTCAGCCCATTCACATTATATGTTATAAACTGTATTTCTTCCATCCTTCTTAATTCTGTCTATCTTTCCTCTAATACATCTCCTCCCATTAGGCCCTACTATCTTGCAGCGTATTAACCCAACCTCCCCTCCCCCCTCTCCCTCCCACCCATCCCCCCTCTCCCACCCCCATCCCCCACCCCTCCCCCCCCAACCCCACCTATCACCCTCTAGTTTTTTTCCCCTACCCGTTTTTAGGCTTAAAAACTGCCTACTAATCATTTGTGGGTGTAATCCCACCATTGATTTAAAATTTTGGGGATAAAACTCCGCCCATGGCCGGCTCACCTCTCCTCCGCCCTCCCCAGCTCCCCTCTCTCTATCCACTAGACACAGAGAAAAATCTTCACTCCCCACATTAACCGGAACTCCAGGGGAGCTACCACACCAACAGAAGTGGGACCGGGGGGGGGGGGGCGCGAGAGGGGGAGAAAGAGAGAGAAGAAAAAAAAAAACACCCTTCTTAACTTTATCTATAGGTCATTCACACACCTGATTCCCTGGCCTCTCCCTGGTATTGACCCCTTCGAGGCGGTGGAGCATTAGTACTTTGTCCTATATGGCCTTTTAGACCTCAGCCATTGAAGCCTGATGGTGGACCACCCTGGAAGCATTACACTGCAGAAGCCCTACTTTTCAAGCCATATGTTTGAGGGAAAAAGAAGCTGATGAATCCTACAGGAACAATGGTCAACTTGGTAGCCGTCTGACCCCTCCTTGGTCCTTCTGGAAGGACAAAAAGTGAATCTGACTGTCGAAATGTCAATTTTATTACATTTTGATAACCTGCCCACATCTAACTTCTGGAGGTTCTTGCCTTCCAGTGAGGCCAGAAAAAAAAGTAGACTAAACAATGTCCTGGTTAAGAGGAAAAGATGAAACCACCCTCAGCAAAAACAGTTGAGGTAGAAAAAATCATCTTGTAGTGGTGGAGTGCCAGTAATAGCAATCAAGAACACAACTTTCTGAGTCAAAAGAACTAACAAAAAGGCCCAGCATCTGCTCAAATGGTGGTCTCCGTAAAACCTGACAGCAACAAACTGATATCCCATGGGGACTGCATGAAGGAACCATATGTGTAACACATTGAACAAAAGCACACACTAAGGAATGAGAAGCAATTGGCCTATGAAATAGGGCTGCCAAGGACAAAATCTGGTCCTTGATAGTGCTCAAGGTCTGTCTCAAATCAGCTGCATACTGGAGGAAAGCCAAGATCCAACTTTCAAAATATTTGCAAGGATGAAAGTTCCTCACCTCACACCAGTCTACATACGATTTCCAGGTTTTATGGTGAATTGTCATAAAAGTAGTCACCCTGGCTACTTCTTAGTAGGTTGGGAATTACTGTATCAGACACCCCCCCCCTCCCTTTATCCTTCAAAACTCCGTTACAGCCAGAGGCTGTAAAAAAGGATGGAAGATAACAGCTTGTGCCAGGAAATCTGGCTGAGCCTCAAGATTCCAAGGATTGTCCACTGAGATGATCACAATGTCTGAATGCCATGTTCTCCTGGGCCAAGCAGGTGCAATCAGAATCACCAGTGTTCCCTCCATCTGAAATTTGTTAAGGTACTTGAGGAACAGTATAGGCTGAACATCACTGTTTGGCTTTGGAAAGGTTAAATTCTTGAAACCTTTTGTTCTCCAGAATTGGCATGATCACTATCTGAGACAGAAGTTGACCGAGAGCCTGCAACCGCAATAATCTTTTTTGGGACTTAATAGAAACATATGAAAGCATAAAAAACAGAGGGGGAAATTCTCAGAATTCCAGCTTGTATCTGTGAGCGATCATACAACAGACCCAATCTTCTCCCCCTGCCCCACTTCCACAAATGTCCTCCCCTCCAAGCCAGTGGGGGTGCCCACTTTATTGAGATGAAGAATTAGGATCCCCCTTGTCCGGCTTAGAGGACCAATATTTCTATGAAACCGTCCACAGTCTTCGCCCTGGAGATTGTAGCCTGCAAGTGACAAAAGGACTGTCTCGTGGCTACAGGAGTAACAATAGAAGGAACAGTTGCCCTTTAAGATGAGCGCTTGCCCTTCTTCAAAAATGGTTAAAAAAAGTTTCCTTCTGAAAACTTATGGATATACTTATCCAAATTTATCTGAAATATATGTTCCACCTGAAAGAGAAACCCCACCGACAGACTTCCATGCTATTTACGTCACTAGAGTCTGCTTCCACTCTTGAAGAGCTGCTCCAGTGCACAGCGTGCTCCCATGTCACCTGGTCTTCCTTCCCTCCACTGGATGCCCAAGATCCTTTTCTCCTGGAGGTCATACCATTGCAGAGCGCCCTACGACCACCGGTAATACAGATGAGTTGGGGGTCAGTTTGCAAGGTGCACCGGTGTGTGATTTACAATGAATTGCCCCCCATCAATCGTGCATTACCATGTATTGTGGAGACAAATGTAAAATTTCCCTTTTACTGGCCGTTACTGCAACACACAAGGGTGACGCTTCAATCAGGGGGATTCAGCCTTTCATACCTGGGGGCTTCTTGTTACGCTCCCATATTTTGTAGGATAATGGTTTCTATTGGATGCCACTCATCCACTTTATCTAATGAATATTCCATTATGGTTTCACCTACCTGGAGTTGTTGTGTTTGGCACAATGAGCGGGATGTCCCCCAGGGTGTGATTATATTGCGCATACTCGTCAAAGTTCGACTGTACTTGTGAATCGGTATGATTGTTAGCCGGGTATTCAGCTGAAGTGTCGGCGATGGTGGAACCCGGGCTATAAAGAAAACACACAGAAATATCTCAGCTTTGCTGCCTTTTTTCCTGGGCAGATCGGTCTCCACACAGACATATCCAGGTGATTTACTAAAACTGGAGAGAGAGAAATCTGCTGCAGCTCTGCATAGAAACCAATCAGCTTCCAGGTTTTTGTCGAAGCTTAAAGTGGATATAAAGCCTTAGGCTCCTTTCACACGGGCGTTCCGGATGAAAAACGGACATCCATGTATTTCTATGGACTATTTCTATGATCATCCGTTTACATCCCTTTTTTTGAACAGAAGTAAACCCTATTTTTCTTCTGTTAAAAAAAAAAAACAGAACGGACGAAAAATGGATGTAAACAGATGAAAAAGGATGTAAACAGACCAAAAAAGGATGTAAATTGATTAAACCGGAAGTAAACAGATGAAAAATGGATGTAAATGGATGTGAATGGATGATAAATGGATGTAAGTGGATGAAAATGGATGAAAACGGCTGAAAATTGGATGAAAACTGAAGTAAATGGATGTAAACGGATGAAAAACTGATGTAAACGGATGAAAACAGATGTAAAGAGACCAAAAAAGGATGTAAATGGATTAAACCAGACGTAAACAGATGAAAAACGGATGTAGATGGATATAAATGGATGTGAACGGATGAAAAATGGATGTAAGTGGATGACAATGAATGAAAACGGCTGTAAATGGATAAAAACTGATGTAAATGGATGTAAACAGTTGAAAAAAGAATAAAAAAAAAAACAGATGTAAACGGATGAAAAACAGATGTAAACTGATATGTTTTATTCTAATGAAAAAACGTGACTGAACTGATGAAAAAAACGGAACGCCCGTGTGAAAGGACCCTTAAAGTTTTTCACCTTAGCGCACTCTATGGATTAAGGTGAAACAACTTCTGTGCTGTGTTGCTGTATCCAGGACCTCTGTTAGCAACCACGGGGCCCCATACAACCAAACTGACAGTGCCCCCTCCTACCCCCAAAAAAAACACAGTTTACTAGGATTCAGTTATGAATGAACACAGTGAGTGACTGGTACTGATAACTCATTGTTTTCATTTAGGAAAGGAAGGGTCTGGTAAACGTGACATATTTACTGGACACTTACTCCGCTCTTCATCCTGAAGGATCCTATTGTGTGTTTGTAGCTGCCGGTGGGAAGGAGAGGAGGGAAGCTGGCAGCACTGTGGGGGTAGGGGGCACACAGGGGGGCCTGGGCAGCAGGGGGAAATGTATGATGCTCAGGGAGGGTGATGGGTGCATTTATTGGAACTGATCCCTGTCACAGTCGCCCGATCGCCACCACCAACATGCGACAATCGCACGACCGCAACCAACAATAATACGTCACGCCCACGGCATCAGACCCCAGACCTTCTCACCAAACTCGTGACCAAAGGACCGGCCGATCTAAAATCGCGTTGTGACGTGCGTAACAATGCCACACTCAGCTGCGCCCTGCACAACGATTGTCCAGCTAATGGAACGCAATCGACGCACCGGCAGCCTGAATGCGCTTGTTACTGGATCAGGTTAATTACGCAACTAACCCTTCACTGCCACCACCCCTTTTTGTACAGAGAAAGGGGAAACTCTCTTTATCAAATATACACTGTAATGGTTGAAAAGTCGCCTGTCCAATACGGTCACTGCAGGCCGATTGGGCAGAGGATTAAACAAACACAGTAGCGTCGCTTCAAAAGGCAGGAATTCGTGAATTGCAAGTAAGCGCTTAGAAACAGTTTAACACTTTCAGAAAGAAAGATTTATTACTGAAAGTGTCAAACAGGTGCAATAAAATAGTAAATCGCAGGGTAAGTGAGCGCTTAAGGTAAAATGATAAATAAATAGAGAAAATAGCAGCTGAACACCAAAAAGGCACCATATAAACCTCCAAAATAATCAAAATAAAGCAAGGTGCAGCGCTAAAATGTTGTGTTTAGGACATATAGACATCTTTATGCCAAAATACAGTAGAATAAAACAGCATAATGAAACAATATTAAGGTGCAAGTAAAAGTGTCACCTAATGGTGACTATAGGTGATTGGACACTAGACCAAAATACAGTCTATAGCGTGAGCAGAAAAGATCCCAAATGATCTTCAAAAAATCTAATGGCTGGATCCGTGGATGAGGTGATAGATATATAAGGATTGCGCACTCACCAGATACGCAATCTCAATGCGCATTTAAAGCAGATAATCTCAGGACATCAAGGATCCTTATATGGGTCTGGTCAGATCTGGTCAAATGCCCCTCACTGCTTGATAGTGTTGCCACGTTTGGAAATAGCCACTCTGCAGATGTAAATGGCTCCCACCGGAGCTCAAAGAACAAAAGGAGGCCAGATAGTGTGATATCCTTATGGCAAGGAGTGTTTATTCCCAAAAAAACAGTACAGGTAGGAGCAAGAAAGATACTGACCCATATATGTGCAAATGCAAATGGCCGCCGGGGCCCTCGTGGCGTCGGTCGGCGTGATGTCACACCGCTGTAGCCGCACCCTTTAGGTGAGTGCGCAATCCTTATATATCTATCACCTCATCCACGGATCCAGCCATTGGATTTTTTGAAGATCATTTGGGATCTTTTCTGCTCACGCTATAGACTGTATTTTGGTCTAGTGTCCAATCACCTATAGTCACCATTAGGTGACACTTTTACTTGCACCTTAATATTGTTTCATTATGCTGTTTTATTCTACTGTATTTTTGCATTGCTTTATTTTGATAGGTGCAATAAAATACTTACAAAGAAAATGTAACTAGATATACAGTGGGCCAAAAAAGTATTTAGTCAGCCACCAATGGTGCAAGTTCTCCCACTTACAAAGATGAGAGAGGCCTGTAATTGGCATCATAGGGAGACCTCAACTATGAGAGACAAAATGAGAAAACAAATCCAGACAATCACATTGGCTGATCTGGAAAGAATTTATTAGCAAATTATGGTGGAAAATAAGTATTTGGTAATATGAAAAGTTCATGTCAATACTTTGTTATATATCCTTTGTTGGCAATGACAGAGGTCAGACGTTTCCTGGAAGTCTTCACAAGGTTGGCACACACTGTTGCTGGTATGTTGGCCCATCCTCCATGCAGATCTCCTCTAGAGCAGTGATGTTTTGGGGCTGTCGCTGGGCAACACGGACTTTCAACTCCCTCCAAAGGTTTTCTATGGGGTTGAGATCTGGAGACTGGCTAGGCCACTCCAGGACCTTGAAATGCTTCTTACGAAGCCACTCCTTCATTGCCCGGGCGGTATGTTTGGGATCATTGTCATTTTGGAAGACCCAGCCACGTTTCATCTTCAATGCCCTTGCTGATGGAAGGAGGTTTGTACTCAAAATCTCACGATACGTGGCCCCATTCATTCTGTCCTGTACATGGGTCAGTCATCCTGGTCCCTTTGCGGAGAAACAGCCCCAAAGCATGATGTTGCCACCCCCATGCTTCACAGTAGGAATGGTGTTCTTTGGATGCAACTCAGCATTCTCTCTCCTCCAAACACGACAAGTTGTGTTTCTACCAAACAGTTCTATTTTGGTTTCATCTGACCATATGACATTCTCCCAATCCTCTTCTGGATCATCCAAATGCTCTCTAGCAAACTTCAGACGGGCCCCGACATGTACTGGCTTAAGCAGGGGGACACGTCTGGCACTGCAGGATCTGAGTCCCTGGCGGCGTAGTGTGTTACTGATGGTAGCCTTTATTACATTGGTCCCAGCTCTCTGCAGGTCATTCACTAGGTCCCCCCGTGTGGTCCTGGCATTTTTGCTCACCGTTCTTGTGATCATTTTGACCCCACGGGGTGAGATCTTGCGTGGAGCCCCAGATTGAGGGAGATTATCAGTGGTCTTGTATGTCTTCCATTTTCTAATTATTGCTCCCTCAGTTGATTTGTTCACACCAAGCTGCTTGCCTATTGCAGATTCAGTCTTCCCAGCCTGGTGCAGGTCTACAATTCTGGTGTCCTTCGACGGCTCTTTGGTCTTCACCATAGTGGAGTTTGGAGTGTGACTGTTTGAGGTTGTGGACAGGTGTCTTTTATACTGATAACAAGTTCAAACAGGTGCCATTGATACAGGTAATGAGTGCAGGACAGAGGAGCCTCTTAAAGAAGAAGGTCCAGGTCTGTGAGAGCCAGAAATCTTGCTTGTTTGTAGGTGACCAAATACTTATTTTCCACCATAATTTGCAAATAAATTCTTTCCAAATCAGCCAATGTGATTGTCTGGATTTGTTTTCTCATTTTGTCTCTCATAGTTGAGGTCTCCCTATGATGCCAATTACAGGCCTCTCTCATCTTGGTGGGAGAACTTGCACAATTGGTGGCTGACTAAATACTTTTTTGCCCCACTGTATATATATATATATATATAAAAACAGCATATCACAGCCAAGAGATAACAGGAAGAAGTTAAAAGGTTAAGTTACTTGCCATGTTAAGCCTTAAGGTAAGCAGATCCAAGTTGCAGAGCCTGTCTTTTAAAGTCCCCCTGCAGGAGGGGGGGGGGTGGCTCTGAATACTGGCCAATACCCTGTTTTGGGCGGGCGGAGGGGCTCTGCATTAAAACTGACAGCTTCATAATCCATGAAATGAAACATAGGTGACAGCTGACCTGAGGAATGTTCATTTAACTTCTGTCACCTGGCTGGTAGGGTTTCATGAGGTTACAATCTCTTTCAATTCCTGGGAGAAGCTGCCTTACCTGTTGTATGATGGGTGAGCCTACACAGGGTCTGGGGTCAGAGCTTCCCAATTCTCTGAGGAACACTGGCCTTATCATGACTTAGGTGAGGAAGGCTACACTTTCGCAGACTGCTTGGCATCGAACTGAGGATGCCTTAACCTGCTGTTGACCCATAACCAGCCCACCATGTGTCACTGTGCCTCTCAGGAAGGGAGGGGGAAGGAGAATAAAGGATTGAGGAGAACGTCTAATAAAAAAGGGGAACTCCCCTGTATGGTTCTCTCTGCAGCAGCTGAAAGCCATCGAGAGGGAGAGAGAAGAAGCCGGCTTTCAGCTGCTGCAGAGAGAGACCTACAGAAGATCAGTTCCAGTAATTGCCCCCCCCCGCCGCACCCATTACCCTCCCTGCCCATATTGGACTCACCCAACTGCCTGGGCCCCCTGCTGTCCAGTAGGACTGGTTGTCCCCCCCCATCTACGACCCTGGCTGTATCCCCCCCAGCACCCTCTTATACTTACCTGAGCCCAATCCGATCCATCGATGTGCCCGAGAGCAGCGACTCTCACTACTGCCTCCCTCCTCTCTGAGCGGATTGATGGCAGCAGGAGTCATTGGCTCCCGCTGATGGCAATCAAATGCTGTGTTGAGCCAGCAGGGTGGGGGCTGAGCCACTTGCTCTGTGTCACCGGCAGACTATTATATATTATTTTTAATAATAATAATAATAATAATAAATACTTAGGGGTTTATTTACTAAAGGCAAATAGACTGTGCACTTTGCAAGTGCAGTTGCTCCAGAGCTTAGTAAATGCGCAGAAGTTCTGCTGACTTCCATCATCCAATCATGTGCAAGCAGAAATGCTGGGTTTTTTTCTTTACATATGATTGGGTATTCTTGGCAAAGGGGAGCTTCACCTCATTTACTAAACTCTGGAGCAACTGCACTTGCAAAGTGCACAGTCTATTTGCCTTTAGTAAAGCAACCCCCATGTGTGTGTGAAGTGCTCGGTTGATATGCCGCAGTAATGGACGCCTCAGTCTGCCGGGGATTCAATTGTTGTCCTGTGAGCTGGACGTTAGGAAGGTCTTACCCAGACCCCTGCGCACCCCCCTCCCCTATACTGCACCCCCTCCCCTATACTTCATCCCCCTCCCCTATACTACCCCCCTCTCCCCTATACTGCACCCCCCTCCCCTATACTGCACACCACCACCCTGTACTGTACACAACCCCACCTATACTGCACACCCCTTCCCTATACTGCACCCCCCCTCCCCTATACTGCCCCCCCTCCCCTATACTGCACACCCCCTCCCCCGTACTGCACCCCCCTCTCCTATACTGCACACCCCTTCCCTATACTGCACCCCCCTCCCCTATACTGCACACCCCTCCCCTATACTGCAGACCCCCTCCTCCATACTGCACCCCCCCCCCTCCCCTATAGAATACATTGGGATGACTTACCGGAAGCGAAGTACATGGACAGCCATACAGTCGGGGTTCGTTACTCGGATGATTATGAGAGCCTGCCGGGAGAATGTCCATCATTAGTATTCTGGATCCGTCACGTCTACATTTACAGGATTAATATTCATCTGAGAATTTCATTCCAAGTATAAGTCAGGACAAAGATTTGTTTTATGAAGAGAATGTGGAAGGATTAGTACAGAGGATTCCACACTTCCTAACCAAAGGGTCTTCAGACTGTAGGGGGGCCGGACTGTGGCCAGCGGGAGTAGAAAATATCCTGGATTCAGTGGAAACAAACAATGCCTCGGACTTTGTGGAAGGAATGGTGCTCCATCATCGGTGTCAGTGGGAGGAATAGTGCCCCATCATTGGTGTCAGTGGGAGGAATAGTGCCCCATCATTGGTATCAGTGGGGGAAATAGTGCCCCATCATTGGTGTCAGTGGGGGGAATAGTGCCCCATCATTGGTATCAGTGGGAGGGATAGTGCCCCATCATTGGTGTCAGTGGGAGGAATAGTGCCCCATCATTGGTGTCAGTGGGAGGAATAGTGCCCCATCATTGGTATCAGTGGGAGGAATAGTGCCCCATCATTGGTGTCAGTGGGAGGAATAGTGCCCCATCATTGGTGTCAGTGGGAGGAATAGTGTACTATCATTGGTGTCAGTGGGGGGCATAGTGCCCCATCATTGGTATCAGTGGGAGAAATAGTGGCCCATCATTGGTGTCAGTGGGAGGAATAGTGCCCCATCATTGGTATCAGTGGGAGGAATAGTGCCCCATCATTGGTATCAGTGGGAGGAATAGTGCCCCATCATTGACGTCAGGGGGAGGAATTATGCCAAACCTTCCCCACTCCATCCAAAAATTAAGAAAAAAAGGTTTTGGCTGGACGTACACTTTAATGGACATTGGTACTAAGACAAATGACGCTTCAATTCTACAACTCCTAGGTCAGGGGACTCCAAACTGTGGCCCGGGCGCCGGATGTGGCCCTTTACTTGCCGTTGTCTGGCCCATGGGGCACCAACTGACACCAATGATGGAGCACCATTCCTCCTACTGACACCATCAATGGGGGGGTAGTCTTCTCATGGATATCAATAATGGGGCACCATTCCTCTCATTGAAACCAATGATGGGGCACAGATGCCAGGGTACTTCCACTGGCCACAGTCAAGGGGGGGGGGCCCTAAAGTCTGAAGGACAGTACACTGGCCCTTTGTTTGCAGAGTTTGGAGACCCCTGTCCTGGGTGATTGGCTGTCTCTGACCTCAATATTTTAGTGACTGTCCTAGAATTGAACAGTGATGTCAGAACTCCTCCTCTGCATTATTTGTGTCTGGTTGCAACTTAAAATATTGAAGCAAACGTTTGAACGTGACAGCCAAAGAACTGGCATTTTCAGAAGTCAGCAGCAACCAGGACCCTCATCTCTCCCTATGAACTATTTTTTTTTTTTAAAGGAAAAAAAATTATAATTTTTATTTGTCATTTTATTTTAAATAATTACATAGAAACATAGAAAAGTGAAGGCAGAAAAATACTGAGTGGTCCATCGAGCCTGCCCATTTTTTTTTTTTTTTTTTTGGGGGGGGTTGTTTGTTTGTGTTTGTCTTTTTTTGCTTTTTTTGTTTGTTTGTTTGTTTTTCGGGGGTTTTTTTGTTTGGTTTTTTTTTATAATTTTTTGTTTGTTTTTTTTTTAAATCATTTTTTTTGTTTGTTTTTTTTAAATCATTTTTTTCGTTTGTTGTTTTTTGGTTAATTTTTGAGTATAAATCTATGCTTGTCCCAAACATGTTTGCAGCTATTTACTGGTGACCGGCTCACCACCTCTGCTGGAAGTTAATTCCGAGTATCAACTACTCTTTTAGTAAAATAGTCCTTTCTGAGATTAGTTTTGAACTTTCCTGCAGTTAGTTTCAGGTCCTGTCCCCGTGTTCTTCATTTTGATTTCGTGTTGGAAATCCTGCCCTCCTGAACCGTATTCACCCCCTTATCTTGATGATCCCTATTTTACTTATTTTAACACCATATTTATTTTAAATCTTTATTTTAATAAATTTTTTTTTTTTTTAGAGTTCATACACATTTATATAATGTTGCTATCGCCATCATTTCATAAATAAGTATTCAAAACCAGATACCTTTATAACATCGGTTTGCATCACACTTGTAGATTTTTTTATTTTTTTTTATTTACAGAGAAATTATAATTTTTATTTTGCTATTTTATTTTAGTCATTGTTTCTTAGCATTTAGACATTTACAAAATGATGATTTCTCTATTATTTTAGTATCGGCAAGTGCCGGCAACCTTTAAAAATCAGTTTGCAGTATAAAAGCCGTCCATCATACAGCCCCGAACTACATCACTGACCTAATATCCAAGTACCGCCCAACACGCACACTCCGCTCCTCACAAGACTTCCTTCTCTCTAGTTCCCTGGTCTCCTCCTCCCATGCCCGCCTCCAGGACTTCTCCAGGGTGTCACCCATCCTCTGGAACTCCCTGCCCCAACCCATCAGATTATCACCTACTCTCCTCTCCTTTAGGCGCACCCTGAAAACCCATCTCTTCAGGGAAGCCTACCCCACCCCCTGCTAACTTGCCAACCTCCTCCACTCTTCCTACCACTCCATCCCCCACAGCTATCTCCTCCTGTGCCACCACCCCCTCCCTCCTAGATTGTAAGCTCCAAGGAGCAGGGCCCTCGATCCCCTCATGTTTTGCATTGTATTGGTATTGTTCTGTCACATGTTCTGTCCCCCTTTGTAATGTACAGCGCTGAGCGAACTATTGGCGCTTTATAAATACTGTATAATAGTAATTGTGGATGGTCAGCTTGGCCTGCACGCTGGTTGACTGCCTCTATCTGACTGAAGTCCCAGATCAGTACTATCTGGGACTCCAAATAATCTCCAAACACGGAAAGGTTTCTTCACAGTAAGAGCTGTGAGAATGTGGAATAGACTCCCTCCAGAGTTGGTTGTGGCCAGCTCAATGGATTGCTGTAGGAAAGTCCTGGACTCTTTCTTGGATACACAGAATATAACTGGATATAACATTTATAGGTAAAGTTGATCCAGGTAATATCTGATTGCCTCTCGGGGGATCAGGAAGGAATTTGTTTTGGCGTTTTTGGTGCATTTTTGGTGCGTTTTACTGCGTTCCAGTACAGTTCTGTGCAGGAAAAATGCAGCCTGTTCTATTTTTTTTTCTGCATCCGGAACGCACTGGAACTGCAAGCACTGATGTGAACTATGACACTGACAACCAGATCACTGACTTTCTGTGCGTTTTGGATGCAGAAAAAAAGCAACTGAAACGCATAGAGTGTGAACCGGCCCTAAACATTAGTCATGTGACTATCCTTCCTGCAGCTCTCATACCCATTGCCTACCAAACTAGGTATGTAAGTCAACGGTCACACCACTGCGATTTAAAATTGCGTGATTTTGTGTGCGATTTCAGGTGCGATTTATTGCTACTTGCGAAAATTTTCAACAATTTCTTGCAATCTGCAGTGTGGTTTCCATTACATTCTATGGATGTGAAATCGCAACAAAACTGCAGAAAAAGTCATGCGAGAACTACTTCAGAAATCGCGCCGCAGCAAATCTCAAATGTTATGACCCTGAGATTCACATTCATTAGATGCGATTTCAATTCACAAATGGCATCTGAAATCACACTGGTATGACCGGGCACTGAGATTCACGTTCATTTGAAGCGCTTTCAGGTGCGGTTTCAGTACCCAAATCGCACCTCAAATCGCAGCGGTATGACCGGCACTGAGCGTCCCAGTAATCAAGGGATATAACAAGTTCATGGATGCTGTCATGGTTTGGTGTTGATTTTTCTATTCTATTGTCTTTTCTTCTATTCTATTATTTTCTTTTCTATTCTATTCTAATTTATTCTCTTCAAAATTTGAATTTCAGAAGACAGTAATATTCCACTGTATTTTTTTATTTTCTATTCTAATCTACTTCATTCTCTTCTGTTCTATTCTTTTATTGTTATATTTTAATTCTAACCTAATTAGATTTCTAATTAGAATTTCATCAGAATTTCATTTTGTTATTCAAATCTCTGAATAACCAAACATTTATCTGAATTTGGATTCAGAACGAAACGACCCACACATGTCTATATTACCCCACACATGTCTATATTACTCCACACGTGTCTATATTACCCCACACATGTCTATATTACCCCACACATGTCTATATTACCCCACACATGTCTATATTACTCCACACGTGTCTATATTACCCCACACGTGTCTATATCACCCCACACATGTCTATATCACCCCCACATGTCTATATTACCCCACACATGTCTATATCACCCACACATGTCTATATCACCCCCACATGTCTATATTACCCCACACATGTCTATATTACCCCACACATGTCTATATTACCCCACACACGTCTATATTACCCCACACATGTCTATATTACCCCCCACATGTCTATATCACCCCCACATGTCTATATCACCCCACACATGTCTATATTACCCCACACATGTCTATATTACTCCACACATGTCTATATCATCCCACACGTGTCTATATCACCCCACACATGTCTATATTACCCCACACATGTCTATATCACCCCACACATGTCTATATTACTCCACACATGTCTATATTACCCCACACGTGTCGATATTACCCCACACATGTCTATATTACCCACACATGTCTATATTACCCCACACATGTCTATATTACCCCCCACGTGTCTATATCACCCCACACATGTCTATATCACCCTACACGTGTCTATATCACCCCACACGTGTCTATATCACCCCACACGTGTCTATATCACCCCACACGTGTCTATATAGTGCCACACGTGTCTATATTACCCCACACATGTCTATATTACCCCACACGTGTCTATATTACCCCACACGTGTCTATATTACCCCACACGTGTCTATATCACCCCACACGTGTCTATATTACCCCACACGTGTCTAAATCACCCCACACGTGTCTATATCACCCCACACGTGTCTATATTACCCCACACGTGTCTAAATCACCCCACACGTGTCTATATCACCCCACAAATGTCTATGTTACCCCACACATGTCTATGTTACCCCACACGTGTCTATATTACCCCACACGTGTCTATATTACCTCACACGTGTCTATATTACCCCATAAGTGTCTATATTACCCCACATGTGTCTATATTACCCCTCAAATGTCTATATTACCCCACACATCTCTATATTACCCCTCACATGTCTATATCACCCCACACGTGTCTATATCACCCCACACGTGTCTATATCACCTCACACGTGTCTATATTACCCCACACGTGTCTATATTACCCCATAAGTGTCTATATTACCCCACATGTGTCTATATTACCCCTCAAATGTCTATATTACCCCACACATCTCTATATCACCCCTCACATGTCTATATAACACCCCACACGTGTCTATATCACCCCTCACATGTCTATATCACGCCACACGTGTCTATATCACCCCACACGTGTCTATATCACCCCACACGTGTCTAAATCACCCCTCACGTGTCTATATCACCCCACACGTGTCTATATTACCCACACATGTCTATATTACCCCACACGTGTCTATATTACCCCTCACGTGTCTATATTACCCCACACGTGTCTATATTACCCCACACGTGTCTATATCACCCCACACGTGTCTATATTACCCCACACATGTCTATATTACCCCACACGTGTCTATATTACCTCACACGAGTCTATATTACCCACACGTGTCTATATTACCCCACACGTGTCTATATTACCCCACACATGTCTATATCACCCCACACGTGTCTATATCACCCCACATGTGTATATATCACCCCACAAGTCTATATTACCCCACACATGTCTATATTACCCCACACATGTCTACATTACCCCACACATGTCTATATTACCCCACACATGTCTATATTACCCCACACGTGTCTATATAGTGCCACACATGTGAGGTATGGAGGCAGATGTTGAAGTGAGAGCAATACTTCTACATCCATCACTCACAGGATGTGAGTTGCGGCTCTTTCTTTTTAAAGCACACGGGCTTCCCCCAATTATGTTCTAAATAGTTACTGGAGACTTGCTGTGAAATTCATGGAAATGACCCGATACCATTATAGTTTCCCTGTAAACTGTCTACAAGATTAAATTCATGAATGGCGAGAAATTCCCGATAATATTTAGGCCAATAACAGATGTTCTTATACTTACAAAACGCTGAACTATTCCTGCAAGTTCCATGAATTCCTGAGATGAAGGATCTCTATACTTTGATGAGAATGGCAGTTCCATTCTTATAGTGAAAAAGTAAAAATAGGTTTTAATATTTGGGGGCGTAGTTGTTGTTGTAGTCAGTGCGGCTGTAGTTGTAGGCGGGGCAGTTGTAGTTGGTACTTCTGTAGTTGTAGGTGGGGCAGTTGTAGTTGGTACTTCTGTAGTTGTAGGTGGGGCAGTTGTAGTTGGTACTTCTGTAGTTGTAGGTGGGGCAGTTGTAGTTGGTACTTCTGTAGTTGTAGGTGGGGCAGTTGTAGTTGTTACTGTTGTAGTTGTAGGTGGGGCAGTTGTAGTTGGTACTTCTGTAGTTGTACTTGCTCCTGGAGTTGTAGCTGCTGTAGTTGTAGTCAGTGCTGATGATGTGGATGTTGCAGTTGTAGTTGTCTCCACAGTTGTTGTTGGTTCTGCAATGATATGTAAGGAACATTTTTTTTGTGTTATATATTAAGTTGGTTAAAAATACTATTACCAGTGCAATTGTATCCTCCGTCTATCATTACTGATTTTACCAAGTTCTTCAGGACTCTTTGGTTATTGAACACTGATTAAAGTGTTACTAAACTCAGGACCCCGCATTCACTATATCCGCTCTCCCCGGACCCTGCATTCACTATATCCACTCTCCCCGGACCCTGCATTCACTATATCCGCTCTCCCCGGACCCCGCATTCACTATATCCACTCTCCCCGGACCCTGCATTTACTATATCTGGTTTCCCCAGACCCTGCATTCACTATATCTGGTCTCCTCAGACCCTGCATTCACTATATCTGGTCTCCCCGGACCCCGCATTCACTATATCTGGTCTCCCCCGACCCTGCATTCACTATATCTGCTCTCCCAGGACCCTGCATTCACTATATCCGCTCACTATATCCGCTCTCCCAGGACCCTGCATTCACTATATCTGATCTCCCTGGACCCTGCAGTCACTATATCCGCTCTCCCCGGACCATGCATGCACTATATCTGGTCTCCCCGGACCCTGCATTCCCTATATCCGCTCCCCCTGGACCCTGCATTCACTATATCTGATCTCCCTGGACCCTGCAGTCACTATATCCGCTCTCCCCGGACCATGCATGCACTAGATCTGGTCTCCCCAGACCCTGCATTCACTATATCCGCTCTCCCCGGACCCTGCATTCACTATATCCGCTCCCCCTGGACCCTGCATTCACTATATCCGCTCCCCCTGGACCCTGCATTCACTATATGCGCTCCCCCTGGACCCTGCATTCACTATATCCGCTCTCCCCGGACCCTGCATTCACTATATCCGCTCCCCCCGGACCCTGCATTCACTATATCCGCTCCCCCTGGACCCTGCATTCACTATATCCGCTCCCCCTGGACCCTGCATTCACTATATCCGCTCTCCCCGGACCCTGCATTCACTATATCCGCTCTCCCCAGACCCCGCATTCACTATATCCGCTCTCCCTGGACCCTGCATTTACTGTATCTGGTCTCCCCGGACCCTGCATTCACTAAATCCGCTCTCCCTGGACCCGGCATTCACTATATCCGCTCTCCCCGGACCCTGCATTCACTATATCCGCTCTCCCCGGACCCTGCATTCACTATAACTGGTCTCCCCGGACCCTGCATTCACTATATCCGGTCTCTCCGGACCCTGCATTCACTATATCCGCTCTCCCCGGACCCCGCATTCACTATATCTGGTCTCTCCGGACCCTGCATTCACTATATCCGCTCTCCCCGGACCCTGCATTCACTATATCCGCTCTCCCCGGACCCTGCATTCACTATATCCGCTCTCCCCAGACCCTGCATTCACTATATCCGCTCTCCCCGGACCCTGCATTCACTATATCTGCTCTCCCCGGACCCCGCATTCACTATATCCGCTCTCCCCGGACCCTGCATTCACTATATCTGATCTCCCTGGACCCTGCAGTCACTATATCCGCTCTCCCCAGACCCCGCATTCACTATATCTGCTCTCCCCGGACCCTGCATTCACTATATCCGGTCTCTCCGGACCCCGCATTCACTATATCCGGTCTCTCCGGACCCTGCATTCACTATATCCGCTCTCCCCGGACCCAGTATTCACTATATCCGCTCTCCCTGGACCCTGCATTCACTATATCCTCTCTCCCCGGACCCTGCATTTACTATATCGGGTCTCCCCAGACCCTGCATTCACTATATCCGCTCTCCCTGGACCCTGAATTCACTATATCTGCTCTCCCCTGACCCCGCATTCACTATATCTGCTCTCCCCGGACCCCGCATTCACTATATCCGCTCTCCCCGGACCCTGCATTCACTATATCCGCTCTCCCAGGACCCCGCATTCACTATATCCGGTCTCCCCTGATCCCACATTCACTATATCTGGTCTCCCCTGACCCCGCATTCACTATATCTGGTCTCCCCAGACCCTGCATTCACTATATCCGCTCCCCCTGGACCCTGCATTCACTATATCCACTCTCCCCGGACCCTGCATTCACTATATCCGCTCTCCCCAGACCCTGCATTCACTATATCCGCTCTCCCTGGACCCTGCATTTACTGTATTTGGTCTCCCCGGACCCTGCATTCACTATATCCGCTCTCCCCGGATCCTGCATTCACTATATCCGCTCTCCCTGAACCCGGCATTCACTATATCCGCTCTCCCTGGACCCCGCATTCACTATATCCGCTCTCCCCGGACCCCGCATTCACTATATCCGCTCTCCCTGGACCCTGCATTCACTATATCCGCTCTCCCCGGACCCCGCATTCACTATATCCGCTCTCCCCGGACCCTGCATTTACTATATCGGGTCTCCCCAGACCCTGCATTCACTATATCCGCTCTCCCCGGACCCTGCATTCACTATATCCGCTCTCCCCGGACCCCGCATTCACTATATCCGCTCTCCCCGGACCCCGCATTCACTATATCCGCTCTCCCCGGACCCCGCATTCACTATATCCGCTCTCCCCGGACCCTGCATTCACTATAACTGGTCTCCCCGGACCCTGCATTCACTATATCCGGTCTCTCCGGACCCTGCATTCACTATATCCGCTCTCCCCGGACCCCGCATTCACTATATCCGGTCTCTCCGGACCCTGCATTCACTATATCCGCTCTCCCCGGACCCTGTATTCACTATATCCGCTCTCCCTGGACCCTGCATTCACTATATCCGCTCTCCCCGGACCCCGCATTCACTATATCCGCTCTCCTCGGACCCTGCATTCACTATATCTGATCTCCCCGGACCCTGCATTCACTATATCCGCTCTCCCCGGACCCCGCATTCACTATATCCGCTCTCCCCGGACCCTGCATTCACTATATTTGCTCTCCCACAGTACACACAGCATGAAAATGCAATTATTTTAGTAAATATAAACTGCGAAATACCTTTTCTCATCAGCAGTATATAGCAGTCTTGTGACTTCTATCAGTGTGCTACACAGCACTGGTTAAAGCTTGTAGGAGTTTTCTTCCTGCTCTAAAAAGATGCAGGACCCCTGACCTCTGTCTGACAGTATTGATTGGCCCTGTGCTGATCATATGCACTCTCCCAAGAAAAAAAAAAAGCCTCTCTAGCAATACACACTAAACTGCGCATGTACAGAGTGTCTTTACACCTTATGTCTTATCAGGAGATAAGAGGAAGACACTGGAAGAAGGGGAGGATCAGAGAAGACAGGCTCAAACAGCATTTTTAAACACTGCAGAGGATTAACCCCTTAGGTTCCAGGAGGGGCAGCTGTCCTGGGCAGTAAACCCATTCTATGGCATGCATTAATAGCGGAGGGGGGGGGGGGGGTGCAGTTCCACATCCTTGCCCTGGGTAATAGATGAACATGTCCCAGTACTGCTCACCACAGGATCATTTGTACACAGTACTCCGCCTACAATACAAGAGGCGATATACTTTTAGTTTTCATGGCTCATATTTTTAACTGCCACCAATTTGCTAATTCCAACTTCTGCAGCTATTGGACCCTCTGAATGTATTAAATTGAAAGCCTAAAAAAAAAAAAATAATGCGGCCACCTCTATGGACTGGTAAGCTGTAATAAGTTACAATTTAGATTTCTGAATTCAGATTCTTTACCGTTCCTGTTGTTATGGTGGTTTTGTATATATTTGTGCTAGATATGACATTTGGACTTGTTCCGGATGTGTCTGATTACCCACCTAAGGACCGCCAACCAGCAATTTACTGCGGACAGGGGACCTGTACTGGCACATCGTTGTACCTGTACGTCGCTGACTTTTTCCGGGCACAGGGTGCGTCCAGCCGCTCTCCTGCCCGACGACTCCCATTGTGATTAGACACAACGAGATTTTGTCAGCAGGCCCCAGCCATTGATTCATGGCCGGAACCCGCTCATCTTTATAGTACATCATGGGACACAAAGCCAACATAATATTCCTTACTCATAGGGACATTCCAAAGCACTGCTCATGGGGGGAGGGAGACACAGCCATCACCGACAGGCCAAAAATGTACCTTCACAGCAGCCTATAACACACTGCGACCAAAGGCGGCCTCCTCAGTGGGCCTTACAACAATCTGATAAAATCTTGTAAAGGTGCGAATCAATGACCAGGTTATGGCCTGTTAGAAAAAGTACACAGGTGGTGCAAACACCTAGCGCATTATCCAAGGTTTATTAAAAAGTACAACCCTTGGGTTACAGCTCTGAGGAAAGTGACACGTCCCCGAAATGTGTCAGCAGGCCGACCACACCACCATTCGGACACTCTGCCATCATTTTGGCCATCTCTCTGGTCTTACCGGCTTTATATGTGCTAAGTTTGTGAGTATGTTTTTGTCTTTTTATGCTTTTTAATAAACCATGGATGATACGCTAGGTGTTTAAGCTTTTTTTCCAGTTCGTTGATCTCCCCATCTGAGGAGGGCTTCATCTCCGGGACTTTATCCACAGGTCATTCACACACCTGATTATTGGTATTGACCCCTTTGAGGCAGAGGAGAGTTAGTACTTTGTCCTATATGGCCTTTTAGACCTCAGCCATTGAAGCCTGATGGTGGACCACCCTGGAAGCATTACACTGCAGAAGCCCTACTTTTCAAGCCATATGTTTGAGGGGAAAAAAAGCTGATGAATCCTACAGGAACAATTGTCAACTTGGTAGCCACCTGACCCCTCCTTGGTCCTTTTGGAAAGACAAAAAGTGAATCTGACTGCTGAAATGTCAGTTTCATTACATTTTTGATAACCTGCCCACATCTAACTTCTGGAGGTTCTTATCTTCCAGTGACTGAGGCCTGAAAAAAAAGTAGACTAAATAATGTCCTGGTTAAGAGGAAAAGATGAAACCACCCTCAGCAAAAACAACAGTTGAGGTGGAAAAAGCATCTTGTAGTGGTGGAGTGCCAGTAATAGCAATCAAGAGCACAACCTTCTGAGTCAAAAGAACTAACAAAAGGTCCAGCATCGGCTCAAATGGTGATCTCTGTAAAAATTGACAGCCAGAAACTGAGATCCCATGGGGACTGCATGGAGGAACCATATGTGTGACACATTGAACAAAAGCACACACTAAGGAATGAGAAGCAAGTGGCCTATATAAAGGGGCTGCCAAGGCCAAAATCTGCTCCTTGATTGTGCTCAAGGCCATTCTCAAATCAGCTCCATACTGGAGGAAAGCCAAGATCTGACCTTCAAAATATTTGCAAGGCTGAAAGTTCCTCACCTCACACCAGTCTACATATGATTTCCAGGTTTTATGGTAAATCATCATAGAAGTAGCCACCCTGGTTACTTCTTAGTAGGTTGAAAATGACTGTATCAGACACCCCCCCCCCCCCCCCTCTATCCTTCAAAACTCCATTACAGCCAGCGGCTGTAAAAAAGGATGGAAGATAACACCTTGTGCCAGGAAGTCTGGCTGAGCCTGAAGATTCTAAGGATTGTCCACTGAGATGATCACAATGTCTGAATGCCATGTTCTCCTGGGCCAAGCAGGTGCAATCAGAATCACCAGTGTTCCCTCCATCTGAAATTTGTTGAGGTACTTGGAGGAACAGTATAGGCTGAACATCACTGTTTGGCTTTGGAAAGGTTAAATTCTTGAAACCTTTTGTTCTCCAGAATTGGCATGATCACTATCTGAGACAGAAGTTTACCGAGAGCCTGCAACCGCAATAATCTTTTTTGGGGATTAATAAACATATGAAAGCATAAAAAACAGAGGGGGAAATTCTTAGAATTCCAGCTTGTATTTGTAAATCATACAACAGACCCAATCTTCTCCCCCTGCCACACTTCCACAAATGTCCTCCCCCCCCAGCCAGTGGGGGTGCCCTTTTTATTGAGATGGAATTTTAGGGTCCACCTTGTCTGGCTTATAGGACCAATATTTGTATGAAACTGTCTGAAGTCTTCGTCCTGGAGATCGAAGCCTGCAAGTGACAAAAGGACTATTTCATGGCTACAGGAGTAAAAATAGAAGGAACAGTTTCCCTTTAAGATGAACACTTATCCTCTTTCCAAAATGGTTAAAAAAAGTTTCCTTCTGAAAACTTATGGATATACTTATCCAAATTTAGCTCAAATATATGTTCCACCTGAATGAGAAACCCCACCGACAGCTTTTTGAGGGGTAATTCTGCAGGCCGGCATTTTGGCAAAATAATCCTACATATGTGTATGGACAAAGTCCTAAGTGCAAAATAAATGGAATCCTTAAAAACTTCCCCAGCATAAAAAAAGAGCCCGCGGGGCCGGTGC
The DNA here is from genome assembly GCF_062004578.1 of Staurois parvus. NCBI lineage: Eukaryota > Metazoa > Chordata > Amphibia > Anura > Ranidae > Staurois > Staurois parvus. Next base: position 1,008,553 of record NW_028319017.1, read on the forward strand.
CTACTCTACCTATTTGGTAATCTGACCCTGCCAGAATCTCCTCGTCAGGTATTACTGAGCAGGGTTTTGTGTATGCAGGGTCCAGTGCTGAGCAGCTGCATTACAGGCAATCTCATCATCCTCTTCAGGTTCCAGAGAATGAGAGCTTTACATTTGGATCTGGTGATATTGTGCAGAGAGCTGACCATCACTGGCCATCACCTTCAGACACTAGAAACTTGAGGTACATCCTGTATGGAAGGGATTATATAGTGGATAACTTTTTTTTGCCAGTGTCCAATCACCTCTAGGTCAGCAGTAACCAACCAGTGGTCCATGGACCACTGATGGTCCACAAAAGAATTTTGGTGATCTCCAGGGGTTTCTGCTGCAAAATCAACATTGTGGTGGATGTGTACCACCCAATGTTGTTTCCAGTGTTGTTCTCAAATCTCACTGACAGTGAATACTGAACTCAGAGGAAGGCCCTGGGAGTAGTGCAGAGAGCGGGAGGTGAAGAAGCGGCTTCCAATGCCAGCGCTGATCACAGGCTGTAGAAGGAGCACGGAGCTTGAGAAGATGGCTGGATAAGGAGGTAAGATCTAATGATGAGTCTGTGTAAGGCAGGAGTGTGATGCAGAGTGAGGAAGGGGGGGGAGGGCAGAGGGGTGCAGAGAGCCGGAGCATTGTGTGTAGAAGGCAGCAGTGTGATCCAATGGAGGGGGGTTAGAGAGCCGGAGCATTGTGTGTATAAAGCAGCAGTGTGATCCAGAGGGAGGGGGGTTAGAGAGCCGGAGCATTGTGTGTAGAGGGCAGCAGTGTGATCCAGAGGGAGGGGGTTATAGAGAGCCGGAGCATTGTGTGTATAAAGCAGCAGTGTGATCCAGAGGGAGGGGGGTTAGAGAGCCGGAGCATTGTGTGTATGAGGCATGTAAAATCATGTTAGTGGTCCACAGGAGTCAAAATTGTGAGTTTAGCAATCCGTGAGGTCTGAAAGGTTGGTGACCACAGCTCTAGGTGGTGGATAACCCAATGAGTAAGGAACATTATGGAGGCTCTGTGTCCTACGATGCAATACAGGTGAGTTGAATGCAGCAGTTTATTGAGTAGTAAAAGTTAAAAGCTCTTACAAGATAGCAGTCAGGTAAAAGCCTCATCAGGTATAATGCCAGGGAGACACACTGAGCCGACTAGCAGTAGTGAATGTGGTGGAACGCACAGGCAAGATGGCTGCCGTTTTTCCAAGAGAGGCGTGGAACACACTGTGCAGTGGAATAACGTCCTTACAGGATGTCTCCAACTTACAAGCTGACCTCAATGTTCTGTGTAATTGGGCAACTATGGGGCAAATGAGGTTTAATATTAATAAATGTAAGGATCTGCACTTGGGGGCTAAGAATATGCATGCATCATGCATACGGGGGAGTCAATGGTGGAGAAGGATCTGGGGGAGAGTCAATGGTGGAGAAGGATCTGGGGGGGGGGGTCAATGGTGGAGAAGGATCTGGGGGGGTCAATGGTGGAGAAGGATCTGGGGGTTCTGGTAAATCACAAGATTAATAATGGCAGCAATGCCAAGCTGTGGGTTCTAAAGCGAACATTGGGGAACTGGAGAAAGTACAGAGAAGGGCAACCAAACTGATACGAGGCATGGAGGAGATCAGCTATGAGGAAAGATTAGAGGAACTGAATGTATTCTCTACTGAGAAGAGGAGATTAAGGGGGGATATGATCTCCATGTATAATACATAAGGGGGATATGATCTCCATGTATAATACATAAGGGGGATATGATCTCCATGTATAATACATAAGGGGGGGATATGATCTCCATGTATAATACATAAGGGAGGATACGATCTCCATGTATAATACATAAGGGAGGATATGATCTCCATGTATAATACATAAGGGGGGATATGATCTCCATGTATAATACATAAGGGGGGATATGATCTCCATGTATAATACATAAGGGAGGATATGATCTCCATGTATAATACATAAGGGGGGATATGATCTACATGTATAATACATAAGGGGGGATATGATCTCCATGTATAATACATAAGGGGGATATGATCTCCATGTATAATACATAAGGGGGGATATGATCACCATGTATAATACATAAGGGGGATATGATCTCCATGTATAATACATAAGGGGGGATATGATCTCCATGTATAATACATAAGGGGGGATATGATCTCCATGTATAATACATAAGGGGGGATATGATCTCCATGTATAATACATAAGGGGGGGATATGATCTCCATGTATAATACATAAGGGGGGATATGATCACCATGTATAATACATAAGGGGGGGATATAATCCCCATGTATAATACATAAGGGGGGGTATGATCACCATGTAAAATACATAAGGGGGGATATGATCTCCATGTATAATACATAAGGGGGGATATGATCTCGACGTATAATACATAAGGGGGATATGATCTCCATGTATAATACATAAGGGGGATATGATCTCCATGTATAATACATAAGGGGGGCTATGATCTCCACGTATAATACATAAGGGGGATATGATCTCCACGTATAATACATAAGGGGGGATATGATCTCCATGTATAATACATAAGGGGGGGATATGATCTCCATGTATAATACATAAGGGGGGATATGATCACCATGTATAATACATAAGGGGGGATATGATCACCATGTATAATACATAAGGGGGGATATGATCACCATGTATAATACATAAGGGGGGATATGATCTCCATGTATAATACATAAGGGGGGATATGATCACCATGTATAATACATAAGGGGGGATATGATCTCCATGTATAATACATAAGGGGGGGATATGATCACCATGTATAATACATAAGGGGGTATATGATCTCCATGTATAATACATAAGGGGGGATATGATCTCTATGTATAATACATAGGGGGGTTATGATCTCCATGTATAATACATAAGGGGGGATGGGGGTTATGATCTCCATGTATAATACATAAGGGGGGATATGATCTCCATGTATAATACATAAGGGGGATATGATCACCATGTATAATACATAAGGGGGGATATGATCTCCATGTATAATACATAAGGGGGGGGTATGATCACCATGTATAATACATAAGGGGGGATATGATCTCCATGTATAATACATAAGGGGGGATATGATCTCCATGTATAATACATAAGGGGGATATGATCTCCATGTATAATACATAAGGGGGGATATGATCTCCATGTATAATACATAAGGGGGGATATGATCTCCATGTATAATACATAAGGGGGAATATGATCTCCATGTATAATACATAAGGGGGAATATGATCTCCATGTATAATACATAAGGGGGGATATGATCTCCATGTATAATACATAAGGGGGGATATGATCTCCATGTATAATACATAAGGGGGGATATGATCTCCATATATAATACATAAGGGGGGGATATGATCTCCATGTATAATACATAAGGGGGGATATGAGCTCCATGTATAATACATAAGGAGGGATATGATCTCCATGTATAATACATAAGGGGGGATATGATCTCCATGTATAATACATAAGGGGGGATATGATCTCCATGTATAATACATAAGGGGGGATGTGATCACCGTGTATAATACATAAGGGGGGATATGCTCTCCATGTATAATACATAAGGGGGGGATATGATCTCCATGTATAATACATAAGGGGGGATATGATCTCCATGTATAATACATAAGGAGGGATATGATCTCCATGTATAATACATAAGGGGGGATATGATCTCCACGTATAATACATAAGGGGGATATGATCTCCATGTATAATACATAAGGGGGATATGATCTCCATGTATAATACATAAGGGGGGATATGATCTCCATGTATGATACATAAGGGGATATTATCTCCATGTATAATACATAAGGGGGATATGATCTCCATGTATAATACATAAGGGGGGATATGATCTCCATGTATAATACATAAGGGGGGATATGATCTCCATGTATAATACATAAGGGGGGATATGATCTCCATGTATAATACATAAGGGGGGATATGATCTCCATGTATAATACATAAGGGGGATATGATCTCCATGTATGATACATAAGGGGATATTATCTCCATGTATAATACATAAGGGGGGATATGATCTCCATGTATGATACATAAGGGGGGATATGATCTCCATGTATAATACATAAGGGGGATATGATCTCCATGTACAATACATAAGGGGGGATATGATCTCCATGTATAATACATAAGGGGGGATATGATCACCATGTATAATACATAAGGGGGGATATGATCTCCATGTATGATACATAAGGGGGGATATGATCTCCATGTATAATACATAAGGGGGGATATGATCTCCATGTATAATACATAAGGGGGGATATGATCACCATGTATAATACATAAGGGGGGATATGATCTCCATGTATAATACATAAGGGGGGGGGATATGATCTCCATGTATAATACATAAGGGGGGATATGATCTCCATGTACAATACATAAGGGGGGATATGATCTCCATGTATAATACATAAGGGGGGATATGATCACCATGTATAATACATAAGGGGGGATATGATCTCCATGTATAATACATAAGGGGGGGGGATATGATCTCCATGTATAATACATAAGGGGGTGATATGATCTCCATGTATAATACATCAGTGGTTCATATAGTGAACTCGGTGTAGTCATTCACCCTGAGGTCATCACGGAGGACAAGGGGGCGATCTTTACATCTGGAAGAAAAGAAATGTAATCTCCAAACACGGAAAGGTTTCTTCACAGTAAGAGCTGTGAGAATGTGGAATAGACTCCCTCAAGAGCTGGTTGTGGCCAGCTCAGTGGATTGCTGGAGGAAAGTCCTGGATTCTTTCTTGGATACACAGAATATAACTGGATATAACATTTATAGGGAAAGTTGATCCAGAGAATATCCGATTGCCTCTCGGGGGATCAGGAAGGAATTCTTTCCTCTGCAGGAGCAGATTGGATCGTGCTTTGCTGGTTTTTTTGCCTTCCTCTGGATCAACTGTGGGTGTAGCATTATAACTTTTTTTTTCTATGGTTGAACTGGATGGACTTTTGTCTTTTTCAGCCAGACTAACTATGTAACTTTATCTAATAAATATTCCATTATGGTTTCACCTACCTGGAGTTGTTGTGTTTGGTAAAATGAGCGGGATGTCCCCCAGGGTGCGATTATATCGCGCATACTCGTCAAAGGTTGACTGTACTTGTGAATCGGTATGATTGTTAGCCGGGTATTCAGCTGCAGTGTCGGCGATGGTGCCGATGGTGGAACCCGGACTATAAAGAAAACACACAGAAATATCTCAGCTTTGCTGCCTTTTTTCCTGGGCAGATCGGTCTCCACACAGACATATCGGGGTGATTTACTAAAACTGGAGAGAGAGAAATCTGCTGCAGCTCTGCATAGAAACCAATCAGCTTCCAGGTTTTTGTCAAAGCTTAAAGTGGATCTAAAGTCTTAGGCCTCATTCACACGGCGTTCCGGATGTCTGTTTTTCATCTCTCCGTTTATGGATGAAAATCGGACATCCGTGTATTTCTATGGCCTAGTGGATGATCATCCGTTTACATCTGTTAATGTTCATTTTTTTGAATGGCAGAAAGTCCTATTTTCTTCTGTAAAAAAAAAAGCAGAATGGATAAAAAATGGATGTAAACAGACAAAAAAAGGATGTAAATTGATTAAAATGGATGTAAACAGATGAAAAACAGATGTAAACGCATGTGAACAGATGTAAACGGATGAAAAACGGATGAAAATGTATGAAAAACTGATGTAAATGGATGTAAACGGATGAAAAACAGATGTAAGTGGATGACAATGGATGGAAATGGCTGTAAATGGATGAAAACTGACATAAATGGATGTAAACGGATGAAAAGAGAATAAAAGAAACGGATGTAAATGGATGAAAAACGGATCTGTTTTTTTCTTTGAAAAACATGACTGAACTGATGAAAAAAACGGAACACCCGTGTGAAAGTTTTTCACCTTAATGCATTCTATGGATAAAGGTGAAAAAACTTCTGTGCTGCTGTATCCAGGACCGCTGTTAGCAACCACGGGGCCCCATACAACCAACCTGACAGGGCCCCCTTCCCCCCCAAAAAATACAGTTTACTATGCTTCGGTTATGAATGAACACAGTGAGTGACTGATACTGATCACTCATTGTGTTCATTTAGGATAGGAAGGGGCTGGTAAACGTGACATATTTACTGGACACTTACTCCGCTTTTCATCCTGAAGGATCCTATTGTGTGTTTGCAGCTGCTGGTGGAAAGGAGAGGAGGGAAGCCGGAAGCACTGCGGGGGTGGGGGGCACGTAGGGGGGCCTGGGCAGCAGGGGGAAATGTATGGTGCACAGGGAGGGTGATGGGTGCATTTACTGGAACCGATCCCCTGTATGGTTCTCTCTGCAGCAGCTGAAAGCCATCAAGAGGGAGAGAGAAGAAGCCGGCTTTCAGCTGCTGCAGAGAGATCCATACAGAGGATCGGTTTCAGTAATTGGCCCCCCCCCCCGCCTCACCCATTTCCCTCCCTGCCCATATTGGACTCACCCAGCTGCCTGTGCCCCCCTGCTGTCCTGGCCAGTAGGACTGGTGGTACCCCCCTATCTACGACCCTGGCTGTATCCCCCCCAGCACCCCCTTATTCTTACTTGAGCCCAATCCGATCCATCGATGTGCCCGAGAGCAGCGACTCTCACTACTGCCTCCCTCCTCTCTGAGCGGATTGATGGCAGCAGGAGCCATTGGCCACTCGCTCTGCGTCACCGGCAGACTATTATATAATAATAAATACTTAGGGGTTGATTTACTAAAGGCCAATAGACTGTGCACTTTGCAAGTGCAGGTGCTCCAGAGCTTAATAAATGAGCAGACGTTCTGCTGACTTCCATCATCCAATCATGTTGAAACAAAAATGCTGTTTTTATTTCCCCTTACATGTGATTGGGTATTCTTGGCAAAGGGGAGCTGCACCTCATTTACTAAACTCGGGAGCAACTGCACTTGCAAAGTGCACAGTCTATTTGCCTTTAGTAAAGCAACCCCCATGTGTGTGTGAAGTGCTCGGTGAATATGCCGCAGTGATGGACGCCTCAGTCTGCCGGGGATTCAATTGTTGTCCTGTGAGCTGGACACAGACCCCTGAACACCCCCCCATACTGTACACCCCCCTCCCCTATACTGCACACACACACCCTCCCCTATATTGCATCCCCCCTCCCCAATACTGAACACTACCCGCCCCTATACTGCACACACCCCCTCCCATTTACTGCACCACCCCTATACTGCACCTCCCACTCCTATACTGCACCCCTCCTCTCCTATACTGCACACCACCACCCTCCCCTATACTGTACCCCCCCTCCCCAATACTGAACACCACCCTCCCCTATACTGCACCCCTCCTATACTGCACCCCACCCCTGGTATACTGCACACACCCCCTCCCATATACTGCACCACCCCTATACTGCACCTCCCACTCCTATACTGCACCCCTCCTCTCCTATACTGCACACCACCACCCTCCCCTATACTGTACCCCCCCCCTCCCCAATACTGAACACCACCCCCCATACTGCACCCCCCTCCCCTATACTGCACCCCTCCTATACTGCACCCCACCCCTGGTATACTGCACACCACCACCCTCCCCTATACTGTACCCCCCCCCCCTCCCCAATACTGAACACCACCCCCCATACTGCACCCCCCTCCCCTATACTGCACCCCTCCCATATACTGCACACCCCTCCTCTCCTATACTGCACCCCCCCTCCCCTATACTGAACCCCCTTCCCTATAATGCCCCCCCTCCCCTATACTGCACCCCCCTCCCCTATACTGCACCCCCCCTCCCCTATACTGCACCACCCTCCCCTATACTGCACCCCACCTATACTGAACCCCCCTCCCCTATACTGCACCCCCCTCCCCTATAGATTACATTGGGGTGACTTACTGGAAGCGAAGTACACGGACAGCCATACAGTCGGGGTTCGTTACTCGGATGATTATGAGAACCTGCCGGGAGAATGTCCATCATTAGTATTATGGATCCGTCACGTCTACATTTACAGGATTAATATTCATCTGAGAATTTCATTCCAAGTATAAGTCAGGACAAAGATTTGTTTTATTAAGAGAATGTGGAAGGATTAGAACAGAGGATTCCACACTTCCTAACCAAAGGGCCTTCAGACTGTAGGGGGGCCGGACTGTGGCCAGCGGGAGTAGAAAATATCCTGGATTCAGTGGAAACAAACAATGCCTCGGACTTTGTGGAAGGAATGGTGCCCCATCATTGGTGTCAGTGGGAGGAATAGTGTCCCATCCTTGGGGTCAGTGGGAGGAATGGTGCCCCATCATTGGTGTCAGTGGGAGGAATAGTGTCCCATCATTGGTGTCAGTGGGAGGAATAGTGTCCCATCATTGGTGTCAGTGGGAGGAATAGTGTCCCATCATTGGTGTCAGTGGGAGGAATAGTGTCCCATCATTGGTGTCAGTGGGAGGAATAGTGCCCCATCAATGGTGTCAGTGGGAGGAATAGTGCCCCATCATTGGGGTCAGTGGGAGGAATAGTGTCCCATCATTGGTGTCAATGGAAGGAATAGTGTCCCATCATTGGTGTCAGTGGGAGGAATAGTGTCCCATCATTGGTGCCAGTGGGAGGAATAGTGCCCCATCATTGGTGTCAGTGGGAGGAATAGTGTCCCATCATTGGTGTCAGTGGAAGGAATAGTGCCCCATTATTGGTGTCAGTGGGAGGAATAGTGCCCTATCATTGGTGTCAGTGAGAGGAATAGTGTCCCATCATTGGTGCCAGTGGGAGGAATAGTGTCCCATCATTGGTATCAGTGGGAGGAATAGTGTTCCATCATTGGTGTCAGTGGGAGGAATAGTGGCCCATCATTGGTGTCAGTGGGAGGAATAGTGACGAAATTAAGAATGAAACGGCCCACACACGTCTATATTACCCCACACGTGTCTATATTACCCCACACGTGTCTATATTACCCCACACATGTCTATATTACCCCACACGTGTCTATATTACCCCACACATGTGAGGTATGAAGGCAGATGTTGAAGTGAGAGCAATACTTCTACATCCATCACTCACAGGATGCGAGTTGCGGCTCTTTCTTTTTAAAGCACACGGGCTTCCCCCAATTATGTTCTAAATAGTTACTGGAGACTTGCTGTGAAATTCATGGAAATGACCCGATACCATTATAGGTTCCCTGTAAACTGTCTACAAGATTAAATTCATGAATGGCCAGCGGGAGTAGAAAATATCCTGGATTCAGTGGAAACAAACAATGCCTCGGACTTTGTGGAAGGAATGGTGCCCCATCATTGGTGTCAGTGGGAGGAATAGTGTCCCATCCTTGGGGTCAGTGGGAGGAATGGTGCCCCATCATTGGTGTCAGTGGGAGGAATAGTGTCCCATCATTGGTGTCAGTGGGAGGAATAGTGTCCCATCATTGGTGTCAGTGGGAGGAATAGTGTCCCATCATTGGTGTCAGTGGGAGGAATAGTGTCCCATCATTGGTGTCAGTGGGAGGAATAGTGCCCCATCAATGGTGTCAGTGGGAGGAATAGTGCCCCATCATTGGGGTCAGTGGGAGGAATAGTGTCCCATCATTGGTGTCAATGGAAGGAATAGTGTCCCATCATTGGTGTCAGTGGGAGGAATAGTGTCCCATCATTGGTGCCAGTGGGAGGAATAGTGCCCCATCATTGGTGTCAGTGGGAGGAATAGTGTCCCATCATTGGTGTCAGTGGAAGGAATAGTGCCCCATTATTGGTGTCAGTGGGAGGAATAGTGCCCCATCATTGGTGTCAGTGAGAGGAATAGTGTCCCATCATTGGTGCCAGTGGGAGGAATAGTGTCCTATCATTGGTGTCAGTGGGAGGAATAGTGCCCCATCATTGGTGTCAGTGGGAGGAATAGTGCCCCATCATTGGTGTCAGTGGGAGGAATAGTGCCCCATCATTGATGTCAGTGGGAGGAATAGTGCCCCATGATTGGTGTCAGTAGAAGGAATAGTGCCCCATCATTGGTGTCAGTGGGAGGAATAGTATCCCATCATTGGTGTCAGTGGGAGGAATAGTGTCCCATCATTGGTGTCAGTGGGGGGAATAGTGCCTCATCATTGGTGTCAGTGGGAGGAATAGTACCCCATCATTGGTGTCAGTGGGAGGAATAGTGTCCTATCATTGGTGTCAGTGGGAGGAATAGTGCCCCATCATTGCTGTCAGTGGGAGGAATAGTGCCCTATCATTGGTATCAGTGGGAGGAATAGTGCTCCATCATTGGTATCAGTGGGAGGAATAGTGTCCCATCATTGGTATCAGTGGGAGGAATAGTGTTCCATCATTGGTGTCAGTGGGAGGAATAGTGGCCCATCATTGGTGTCAGTGGGAGGAATAGTGACGAAATTAAGAATGAAACGGCCCACACACGTCTATATTACCCCACACGTGTCTATATTACCCCACACGTGTCTATATTACCCCACACATGTCTATATTACCCCACACGTGTCTATATTACCCCACACATGTGAGGTATGAAGGCAGATGTTGAAGTGAGAGCAATACTTCTACATCCATCACTCACAGGATGCGAGTTGCGGCTCTTTCTTTTTAAAGCACACGGGCTTCCCCCAATTATGTTCTAAATAGTTACTGGAGACTTGCTGTGAAATTCATGGAAATGACCCGATACCATTATAGGTTCCCTGTAAACTGTCTACAAGATTAAATTCATGAATGGCGAGAAATTCCCGATAATATTTAGGCCAATAACAGATGTTCTTATACTTACATAATACTGAATTTTTCCTACAAGTTCCTTGTATTCCTCAGATAAAGGATCCCAATATTCTGGTATGAAGTCCAGATTCATATGTATAGTGAAAAAGCAAGTATAGGTTTTTTCAGTATGGGGCTTAGGTGATGTCGTTGTTGGTGTTGTAGTTGGTACTGCTGTAGTTGTAGGTGGGGAAGTTGTAGTTGGTACTTCTGTAGTTGTAGGTGGGGCAGTTGTAGTTGGTACTTCTGTAGTTGTAGGTGGGGCAGTTGTAGTTGGTACTTCTGTAGTTGTAGGTGGGGCAGTTGTAGTTGGTACTGTTGTAGTTGTAGGTGGGGCAGTTGTAGTTGGTACTTCTGTAGTTGTAGGTGGGACAGTTGTAGTTGTTACTGTTGTAGTTGTAGGTGGGGCAGTTGTAGTTGGTACTTCTGTAGTCGTACTTGCTCCTGGAGTTGTAGTTGCTGTAGTTGTAGTAAGTGCTGATGATGTGGATGTTGCAGTTGTAGTTGTCTCCACAGTTGTTGGTTCTGCAATGACATGTATGGAACATTATGTATAACATGTTGTCTAATTCAGAGCTGTGTGCTCAAACAGCAGAGGGGATAAGGGGGCATGCCCGAAACTGTAGTCAAGACTTCTGCTTTAAAGGCATTGAATCTTTGTGCTGAGAAAAGTCTGGAACATTCTATAGTCAGTGTAGTACAGTACTGGCTTACAATAACACCAACAAAGAAGAATATAAAAGGTGGAGCAAGCAAGACCACCAAGGAATAAGAATAATCAGTGGCTGGAGGAGATCTGGATGACGGTGGCTCTGGTGTGGTATCCAGTACGGCCTATTAGACAAGGTGGCTCCTGAGGGATATGTGTTATATACAACAAAGTGTGCTGGCCCTTGTGGTCATTGCAAGGAGGTGAGGGGACACTCAGGCCACTTAAGGATTGTGACACCAGTGGCACTCTCACGTATATGAAGATTTGTACACTTGTGTTTGAAGTGGACTGTGTAGGAACTCACTATTACCACCTATTGAGTGTGCTACACTTACACTGTTTTGTGTTCTTGCTCTGGAACCACTGTATGTTCACTGAGTTATTCACTGGTACCCCCATTGGGGCGATATATGGGGAGTGATTTTATGTGCATTTACCTGTCTGTTTGATTATTTGGTATCATCAAGATTTATATATATATTTATATACTGTTTTTTTTACGGCCTAGCGCTACACCAAACAGATTTTTATTTTATTTTAGGTGTAATCCTGGACTCCAATCTGTCCTTTCAGCCCCAGGTCCAATCGCTGACAAACTCATGTAGACTTTACCTCCGCAACATCTCCAAAATACAACCGTTCCTAACCCCGGAAACCACTAAGTAACTCAGTCACTCAATTATTATATCATGCCTCGACTACTGTAACTCCCTCCTCACTGGCCTACCTCATCGCAGGCTATCCCCACTCCAGTCCATCATGAATGCTGCTGCCAGACTCATTCACCTTAGTAATCGCTCTGTATCTGCCACCCCTCTCTGCCAATCCCTCCACCCCTCTTTGCCAATCCCTCCACTGACCTCCACTCAGTGTCCTCCACCCCTCTCTGCCAATCCCTCCACTGACCTCCACCCAGTGTCCTCCACCCCTCTCTGCCAATCCCTCCACTGGCCTCCACCCAGTGTCCTCCACTCCTCTCTGCCAATCCCTCCACTGACCTCCACTCAGTGTCCTCCACCCCTCTCTGCCAATCCCTCCACTGGCTTCCAATTGCCCAACGGATAAAATTCAAAACACTAACACTGATGTATAAAGCCATTTATAACTCCGCCCCAAACTACATCACCGACCTTGTCTCTAAATACCACCCAAACCATACTCTCTGCTCCTCGCAAGACCTCCTACTCTCTAGCTCCCTTGTCTTCTACTCCCATGCTCATCTTCAGGATTTCTCAAGGGCTTCACCCATCCTCTGGAACTCCCTACCCCAATCTATCAGGTTATTGCCTAATCTGCTCACTTTTAGGCGCACTCTGAAAACCCATCTCTTCAGGGAAGCCTACCCCAACCCCAGCTAATACTGGAATCCTCTACTTTTCCTGCCACTCCATCCCCCACAGCTAATTACCTCTTTTACCATTATCCCCTCCCTCCTAGATTGTAAGCTCCAAGGAGCAGAGCCCTCCTGTATTGAACTGTATAGTTACTGTAATGTCTCCCTCCATAATGTAAAGCGCTGAGCAAACTGTTGGCGCTATATAAGTCCAGTATAATAATAATAATAATAATCATAATATCCCATGGCGAATGCATGGAGGAACCATATGTGTGACACATTGAACAAAAGCACACACTAAGGAATGAGAAGCAAGTGGCCTATGTAGAGGGGCTGCCAAGGCCGAAATCTGCTCCTTGATTGTGCTCAAGGCCATTCTCAAATCAGCTGCATACTGGAGGAAAGCCAAGATCTGACCCCACCTCACACCAGTCTACATATGATTTCCAGGTTTTATGGTAAATCTTCATAGAAGTAGCCACCCTGGCTACTTCTTAGTAGGGTGGATATGACTGTATCTGACAGCCCCCTCTATTCTGCAAGACTCCAATACAGCCAGCGGCTGTAACAACAAGGTGGAGGATCAGACCTTGTGCCAGGAAGTCTGGCTGAGCCTGAAGATTCCAAGGATTGTCTACTGAGATGATCACAATGTCTGAATGCCATGTTCTCCTGGGCCAAGCAGGTACAATCAGAATCTCCAGTGTTCCCTCCATCTGAAATTTGTTGAGGTACTTGCAGGAACAGTGTAGGCTGAACATCGCTGTTTAGCTTTGGAAAGGTTAAATTCTTGAAATCTTTTATAATCCAGAATTGGCATGATCACTACCTGAGACAGAAGTTTACCGAGAGCCTGAAACCGCAATAATATTTTTTTGGGATTAATAGAAAGTATAAAAGCATTAAAAAAAAGAGTGCAAAATTCTCAGAATTCCAGCTTGTATCTGTGAGCGATCATACAGCAGACCCAATCTTCTCCCCCTGCCACACTTCCACAAATGTCCTCCCACCCGAGCCAGTGGGGGTGCCTCCTTTATTGAGCTGGAGACTTAGGGTCCACCTTGTCTGACTTAGAGGACCAATATTTCTATGGAACTGTCCACAGGCTTCGCCCTGGAGATCGAAGCCTGCAAGTGACAAAAGGACTGTCTCGTGGCTACAGGAGTAACAATAGAAGGAACAGTTTCCCTTTAAGATGAGCGCTTACCCTCCTTCCAAAATGGTTAAAAAAAGTTTCCTTCTGAAAACTTATGGATATACTTATCCAAATTTAGCTCAAATATATGTTCCACCTGAAAGAGAAACCCCACCGACAGCTTTTTGAAGGGTAATTCTGCAGGCCAGCATTTTGGCAAATTAATCCCACATATGTGTATGGACAAAGTCCTAAGTGCAAAATGAATGGAATCCTTAAAAACTTCTACAGCAAAAAAAAGAGCCCGCGGGGCCGGTGCCTACTCTACCTATTTGGTAATGTGACCTTTCCAGAATCTCCTCGTCAGGTATTACTGAGCAGTAAAACTTCCCCTTTACTGGCCGTTACTGCAACACACAAGGGTGACGCTTCAATCAGGGGGATTTGATACCTGGGGGCTTCTTGTTACGCTCCCATATTTTGTAGGATAATGGTTTCTATTGGATGCCACTCATCCACTTTAATGAATATTCCATTATGGTTTCACCTACCTGGAGTTGTGTTTGGCGGAATGAGCGGGATGTCCCCCAGGGTGCAATTATATTGCGCATACTCGTCAAAGGTTGACTGTACTTGTGAATCGGTATGATTGTTAGCCGGGTATTCAGCTGAAGTGTCGGCGATGGTGCCGATGGTGGAACCCGGGCTATAAAGAAAACACACAGAAATATCTCAGCTTTGCTGCCTTTTTTCCCGGGCAGATCGGTCTCCACACAGACATATCGGGGTGATTTACTAAAACTGGAGAGAGAGAAATCTGCTGCAGCTCTGCATAGAAACCAATCAGCTTCCAGGTTTTTGTCAAAGTTTAAAGTGGATCTAAAGTCTTAGGCTCCTTTCCCACGGGCGTTCCGGATGTCCGTTTTTCATCTGTCCGACTAGTGAAGGATCACCCGTTCACATCCGTTAATGTCCGTTTTTTTGAACGGAAGAAATATATTTTCTAATGAACAAAAAAAGCGGAATGGATGAAAAACAGATGTAAATGGAAGAAAACTGACGTAAATGGATGAAAAAAGAATGAAAGAAACGGATGTAAACGGATGAAAAACGAATGTAAACTGATCTGTTTTTTTCTTTGAAAAAACATGACTGAACTGATGAAAAAAACAGAACGCCCGTGTGAAAGCACCCTTAAAGATTTTCACCCTAATGCATTCTATGGATTAAGGTGCAAAAACTTCTGTGCTGTGCTGCTGTATCCAGGACCGCTGTTAGCAACCACGGGGCCCCATACAACCAACCTGACAGGGCCCCCTTCCCCCCCAAAAAAATACAGTTTACTATGCTTTGTTTATGAATGAACACGGTTCCAGTAATTGCCCCCCCCCGCCTCATCCTTTACCCTCCCTGCCCATATTGGACTCACCCAGCTGCCTGAGCCCCCCTGCTGTCCTGGCCAGTAGGACTGGTGGTACCCCCCTTATCTACGACCCTGGCTGTATCCCCCCCAGCACCCCCTTATTCTTACCTGAGCCCAATCTGATCCATTGATGTGCCCGAGAGCAGCAACTCTCACTACTGCCTCCCTCCTCTCTGAGCGGATTGATGGCAGCAGGAGCCATTGGCCACTCGCTCTGCGTCACCGGCAGACTATTATATAATAATAAATACTTAGGGGCTGATTTACTGAAGACAAACAGACTGTGCACTTTGTAAGAACAGTTGCTCCAGAGCTTAGTAAATGAGCAGAAGCTCTGCTGACTTCCATCATCCAATCATGTGTGAGTAAAAATGCTTTTTTTTTTCCCTTGCATGTGATTGGGTATTCTTGGCAAAGGGGAGCTTCACCTCATTTACTAAACTCTGGAGCAACTGCACTTGCAAAGTGCACAGTCTATTTGCCTTTAGTAAAGCAACCCCCATGTGTGTGTGAAGTGCTCGGTGGATATGCTGCAGTGATGGACGCCTCAGTCTGCCGGGGATTCAATTGTTGTCCTGTGAGCTGGACATTAGGAAGGTCTTACCCAGACCCCTGAACACCCTCCCCATACTGCACCCCCTAAACTACACACCCCTCTCCTATGCTTCACACCACCCCCTGTACTGTACACAACCCACCTATACTGCACATCCCCCTTCCCCTATACTGCACCCCCCTTCCCCTATACTGCACCCCCCCTTCCCTATACTGTACCTCCTATATTGCACCCCCCTTTCCCTATACTGCACCCCCTTCCCTATACTACACCCCCCCTCTCCTATACTGCACACCACCACCCCCTATGCTGCACCCCCCTCCCCAATATTGAACACCCCCCCCCTATACTGCACACCCCCTCCCCTATACTGCACACCCCTTCCCTATACTGCACATACCCCTCCCCTATACCTCACCCCCCTTACCTATACTGAACACCACGCACCTATACTGCGCACCCCCCTTCCCCATGCTGCACCCCCCCATACTAGAACCCCTTCCCTATACTGCACCCCCTCCCCTATACTGCATCACCCTCCCCTAACTGCACACCCCCCTCCCTCATACTGCACACCCACCTCCCCTATACTGCACACCCCCCTCCTCTATACTGCACCCCCCCTCCCCTATAGAATGACATTGGGGTGACTTACCGGAAGCTAAGTACACGGATAGCCATACAGTCGGGGTCCGTTACTTGGATGATTATGAGAGCCTGCCGGGAGAATGTCCATCATTAGTATTCTGGATCCGTCACGTCTACATTTACAGGATTAATATTCATCTGAGAATTTCATTCCAAGTATAAGTCAGGACAAAGATTTGTTTTTTAGAGTTCATACAGATTTATATAACGGTGATATCGCCATCATTTCAGAAATAAGTATTCAATACCAGATACCTCTATAACATCGGTTTGCATCACACTTGTAGATTTATTTATTTTATTTTAACAGAGAAATTATCATTTTTATTTTGCTATTTTATATCGGTCATTATTTATTAGCACTTAAACATTTACAAAATGATGATTTCTCTATTATTTTATCATCGGCAAGTGTTATTTTATAAATAATCATTTCTTACCTTTAAACATCAGTTTGCAGCAGACTTGTGGATGGTCAGCTTGGCCTGCACGCTGGTTGACTGCCTCTATCTAACTGAAGTCCCAGATCAGTACTATCTGGGACTTCAAATAACCTCCAAACACGGAAAGGTTTCTTCACAGTAAGAGCTGTGAGAATGTGGAATAGACTCCCTCAAGAGTTGGTTCCGGCCAGCTCAGTGGATTGCTGTAGGAAAGTCCTGGATCCTTTCTTGGATACACAGAATATAACTGGATATAACATTTATAGGGAAAGTTGATCCCGGGAATATCCGATTGCCTCTCGGGGGATCAGGAAGAACTTTTTCCCAGCAGGAGCAAATTGGATCGTGCTTTGCTGGGTTTTTTTTCCTTCCTCTGCATCAACTGTGGGTGTAGGATTATAACTTTTTATTATTTTTTTTAATGGTTGAACTGGATGGACTTTTGTCTTTTTTCAGCCAGACTTCAGTGAGGAACAGAAGTATTTGAACACCCTGCGATTTTGCAAGTTCTCCCACTTAGAAATCATGGAGGGGTCTGAAATTCACATTGTAGGTGCATTCCCTCTCTGAGAGACAGAATTCAAAAAAAAAATTCAGGAAATCAAATTGTATGGTTTTTAAAGAATTTATTTGTCTTGCACTGCTGAACAGAAGTATTTGAACACCTAAGAAACAGCAAGAATTCTGGCTCTCAAAGACCTGTTACTGTGCAGTTAAAAAGTCCACCTCTACTCCACTCATTAATCTAACTTAGTAGCACCTGTCTGAGCTCTTTAAAGACACCTGTCCACCCCACAGTCAGTCAGACGTCAACTACTACCATGGGCAAGACCAAAGAGCTGTCAAAAGACACCAGAGACAAAATTGTGGACCTCCACAAGGCTGGAAAGGGCTACAGGGCAATTGCCAAGCAACTTGGTGAAAATAGATCAACTGTTGGAGCAATTGTTAGAAAATGGAAGAGGCTAAAGACAACTGTCAGTCTCCCTCGGACTGGGGCTCCATGCAAGATCTCACCTCGTGGGGTATCACTGATGATAAGAAAGGTGAGGAATCAGCCCAGAACTACAAGAGAGGAGCTGGTCAATGACATGAAGAGAGCTGGGACCACAGTTTCAAAGGTCACTGTCGGTAGAACACTACGCTGTCATGGTTTCAAATGATGCATTGCACGGAAGGTTCCCCTGCTCCAGTCATCACATGTCCAGGCCCGTCTGAAGCTTGCCAATAACCATCTGGATGATCCAGAGGAGGCATGGGAGAAAGTCATGTGGTCAGAGGAGACCAAAGTAGAACTTTTTGGTCTAAACTTTACTCGTCGTGTTTGGAGGAGAAAGAAGGATGAGTTGCATCCCAAGAACACAATCCCATCCCATCCAGACCTAAATCCAATAGAACATCTTTGGAAGGAGCTGAAATTCCGTGTTGCTCAGCGACAGCCCCGAAACCTGACAGATCTAGAGGAGATCTGTGTGGAGGAGTGGGCCAAAATCCCTGTTGCAGTGCAAACCTGGACAAGGACTACAGGAAACGTCTGACCTCTGTAATTGCAAACAACGGCTTCTGTACCAAATATTAACACTGATTTTCTCAGGTGTTCAAATACTTCTGTTCAGCCGTGCGAGACAAATACATTCTTTACAAACCATACAATGTGATTTCCTGAATATTTTTTTAAAATTCTGTCTCTCAGAGTGGGAATGCACCTACAATGTGAATTTCAGACCCCTCCATGATTCCTAAGTGGGAGAACCTGCAAAATCGCAAAGTGTTCAAATACTTCTGTTCCTCACTGTATATTACCCCACACATGTCTATATCACCCCAGGCATGTCTATATCACCCCAGGCATGTCTATATCACCCCACACATATCTATATCACCCCAGGCATGTCTATATTACCCCACACGTGTCTATATCACCCCACACATATCTATATCACCCCACACATGTCTATATTACCCCACACATGTCTATATCACCCCACACGTGTCTATATTACCCCACACATGTCTATATTACCCCACACATGTCTATATCACCCCACACGTGTCTATATTACCCCACACGTGTCTATATTACCCCACACATGTCTATATTACCCCACACATGTCTATATTACCCCACACGTGTCTATATTACCCCACACATGTCTATATTACCCCACACATGTCTATATTACCCCACACATGTCTATATTACCCCACACATGTGAGGTATGGAGGCAGATGTTGAAGTGAGAGCAATACTTCTACATCCATCACTCACAGGATGCGAGTTGCGGCTCTATCTTTTTAAAGCACACGGGCTTCCCCCAATTATGTTCTAAATAGTTACTGGAGACTTGCTGTGAAATTCATGGAAATGACCCGATACCATTATAGTTTCCCTGTAAACTGTCTACAAGATTAAATTCATGAATGGCGAGAAATTCCCGATAATATTTAGGCCAATAACAGATGTTCTTATACTTACATAATACTGAATTTTTCCTACAAGTTCCATGTATTCCTGAGATAAAGGATCGCAATATTCTGGTATGAAGTCCAGATCCATTTCTATAGTGAAAAAGCAAGTATAGGTTTTTTCAGTTGGGGGTTTAGGTGATGTCGTTGTTGGTGTTGTAGTTGGAACTTCTGTAGTTGTAGGTGCTGAAGTTCTAGTTGGTACTGTTGTAGTTGTAGGTGGGGCAGTTGTAGTTTGTACTTCTGCAGCAGCAGGTGGGGCAGTTGTAGTCAGTGCTGCTGTAGTTGTAGGTGGGGCAGTTGTAGTTGGTGCTGCTGTAGTTGTAGGTAGGATAGTTGTAGTTGATGCTGCTGTAGTTGTAAGTGGGGCAGTTGTAGTTGGTGCAGCTGTAGATGTAGGTGCTGCAGTTGCAGTTGCTGCTGCTGTAGTTGTAGGAAGGATAGTTGTAGTTGGTGCTGCTGTAGTTGTAGGTGGGGCAGTTGTAGTTGGTGCTCCTGTAGTTGTAGGTAGGACAGTTGTAGTTGGTGCTGCTGTAGTTGTAGGTGCTGCAGTTGTAGTTGCTGCTGCTGTAGTTGTAGGTAGGATAGTTGTAGTTGATGCTGCTGTAGTTGTAAGTGCTGCAGTTGTAGTTGGTGTTGCTGTAGTTGTAGGTGTTGCAGTTGTAGTTGGCACTGTTGTAGGTGGGGCAGTTGTAGTTGGTACTGCTGTAATTGTAGGTGGGGCCGTTGTAGTTGGTACTTCTGTAGTTGTAGGTGGGGCAGTTGTAGTTTGTACTTCTGTAGTTGTATGTGTGGCAGTTGTAGTTTGCACTGTTGTAGGTGGGGCAGTTGTAGTTGGTACTGCTGTAGTAGTAGGTGGAACAGTTGTAGTTAGTGCTGTTGTACTTGTAGGTTCTACAGTTGTAGTTGGTGCTGCTGTAGTTGGTACTGCTATAGTTGTAGGTGCTGCAGTTGTAGTTGGTGCTGCTGTAGTTTTAGGAGGGGCAGTTGTAGTTGGTACTGTTGTAGTTGTAAGTGCTGCAGTTGTAGTTGGTGCTGCTGTAGTTGTAGGTGCTGCAGTTGTAGTTGGTGCAGCTGTAGTTGTAGGTGCTGCAGTTGTAGTTGGTGCTGCTGTAGTAGTAGGTGGAACAGTTGTAGTTGGTGCTGTTGTAGTTGTAGGTTCTACAGTTGTAGATGGTGCTGCTGTATTTGGTGCTGCTGTAGTTGTAGGTGCTGCAGTTGTAGTTGGGGCTTCTGTAGTTGTAGGTGGGATAGTTGTAGTTGGCGCTGATGTAGTTGTAGGTGCTGCAGCTGTAGTTGGTGCTGCTGTAGTTGTATGTGCTGCAGTTGTAGTTGGTGCTGCTTTAGTTGTAGATGGGGCAGTTGTAGTTGGTGCTGCTGTAGTTGTAGGTGCTGCAGTTGGAGCTGATGTAGTTGTAGGTAGGATAGTTTTAGTTGGTGCTGCTGTAGTTGTAGGTAAGGCAGTTGTAGTTGGTACTGTTGTAGTTGTAGGTGCTGCAGTTGTAGTTGGTGCTGCTGTAGTTGTAGGTGCTGCAGTTGTAGTTGGTGCTGCTGTAGTAGTAGGTGGAACAGTTGAAGTTTGTGCTGTTGTAGTTGTAGGTTCTACAGTTGTAGTTGGTGCTGCTGTAGTTGGTGCTGCTGTAGTTGTAGGTGCTGCAGTTGTAGTTGGTGCTGCTGTTGTTGTAGAAGGGGCAGTTGTAGTTTGAACTGTTGTAGTTGTAGGTGCTACAGTTGTAGTTAGTGCTGCTGTAGTTGTAGGTGCTGCAGTTGTAGTTGGTGCTGCTGTAGTAGTAGGTGGAACAGTTGTAGTTGGTGCTGTTGTAGTTGTAGGTTCTACAGTTGTAGTTGGTGCTGCTGTAGTTCGATCTGCTGTAGTTGTAGGTGCTGCAGTTGTAGTTGGTGCTTCTGTAATTGTAGGTGGGATAGTTGTAGTTGGCGCTGTTGTAGTTGTAGGTGCTGCAGTTGTAGTTGGTGCTGCTGTAGTTGTATGTGCTGCAGTTGTAGTTGGTGCTGCTGTAGTTGTAGATGGGGCAGTTGTAGTTGGTGCTGCTGTAGTTGTAGGTAGGATAGTTGTAGTTGGTGCTGCTGTAGTTGTACGTGGGGCAGTTGTAGTTGGTGCTGCTGTAGTTGTAGGTGCTGAAGTTGTAGTTGGTGCTTCTTTAGTTGTAGGTACTGCAGTTGTAGTTGGTGCAGTTGTAGTTGTAGGTGCTACAGTTGTAGTTGGTGTTGCTGTAGTTGTATGTGGGGCAGTTGTAGTTGGTGCGGCTGTAGTTTTAGGTGGAGCAGTTGTACTTGGTACTGTTGTAGTTGTAGCTGGGGCAGTTGTAGTTAGTGCTTCGGTAGTTGTAGGTTGGGCAATTGTAGTTGGTAATTCTGTAGTTGTAGGTGGGGCAGTTGTAGTTGGTGCTGCTGTAGTTGTAGGTGCTGCAGTTGTAGTTGGTGCTGCTGTAGTTGTAGGTAGGATAGTTGTAGTTGGTGCTGCTGTAGTTGTAGGTAGGCTAGTTGTAGTTGGTGCTGCTGTAGTTGTAGATAGGACAGTTGTAGTTGGTGCTGCTGTAGTTGTAGGTGCTGCAGTTGTAGTTTGTACTGCTGTAGTTGTAGGAGGGGCAGTTGTAGTTGGTACTGTTGTAGTTGTAGGTGCTACAGTTGTACTTTGTGCTGCTGTAGTTTTAGGTGCTACAGTTGTAGTTGGTGCTGCTGTAGTTGGTGCTGCTGTAGTTGTAGGTGGGGCAGTTGTAGTTTGTGCTGCTGTAGTTGCAGGTGGGATAGTTGTAGTTGGCGCTGTTGTAGTTGTAGGTGCTGCAGTTGTAGTTGGTGCTGCTGTAGTTGTAGGTGCTGAAGTTGTAGTTGGTGCTGCTGTAGTTGTAGGTAGGATAGTTGTAGTTGGTGCTGCTGTAGTTGTAGGTAAGGCAGTTGTAGTTGGTGCTGCTGTAGTTGTAGGTGCTACAGTTGTAGTTGGTGCTGCTGTAGTTGTATGTTGGGCAGTTATAGTTGGAACTGTTGTAGTTGTAGCTGGGGCAGTTATAGTTAGTGCTTCGGTAGTTGTAGGTGGGGCAGTTGTAGTTGGTACTTCTGTAGTTGTAGGTGGGGCAGTTGTAGTTGGTACCGCTGTAGTTGTAGGTGAGGCAGTTGTAGTTGGTACTTCTGTAGTTGTAGGTGGGGCAGTTGTAGTTGGTACTTCTGTAGTTGTAGGTGGGGCAGTTGTAGTTGGTACTTCTGTAGTTGTAGGTGGGGCAGTTGTAGTTGGTACCGCTGTAGTTGTAGGTGGGGCAGTTGTAGTTGGTACCGCTGTAGTTGTAGGTGGGGCAGTTGTAGTTGGTACTGCTGTAGTTGTAGGTGGGGCAGTTGTAGTTGGTACCGCTGTAGTTGTAGGTGGGGCAGTTGTAGTTGGTACTTCTGTAGTTGTAGGTGGGGCAGTTGTAGTTGGTACCAGTGTAGTTGTAGGCAGGGCAGTTGTAGTTGGTACCAGTGTAGTTGTAGGTGGGGCAGTTGTAGTTGGTACCGCTGTAGTTGTAGGTGGGGCAGTTGTAGTTGGTACTTCTGTAGTTGTAGGTGGGGCAGTTGTAGTTGGTACCAGTGTAGTTGTAGGTGGGGCAGTTGTAGTTGGTACCAGTGTAGTTGTAGGTGGGGCAGTTGTAGTTGGTACTCCTGTAGTTGTAGGTGGGGCAGTTGTAGTTGGTACTTCTGTAGTTGTAGGTGGGGCCGTTGTAGTTGGTACCAGTGTAGTTGTAGGCGGGGCAGTTGTAGTTGATACCAGTGTAGTTGTAGGTGGGGCAGTTGTAGTTGGTAACAGTGTAGTTGTAGGTGGGACAGTTGTAGTTGGTACCAGTGTAGTTGTATGTGGGGCAGTTGTAGTTGGTACCAGTGTAGTTGTAGGTGGGGCAGTTGTAGTTGGTACTCCTGTAGTTGTAGGTGGGGCAGTTGTAGTTGATACTTCTGTAGTTGTAGGTGGGGCAGTTGTAGTTGGTACTTCTGTAGTTGTAGGTGGGGCAATTGTAGTTGGTACCAGTGTAGTTGTAGGTGGGGCAGTTGTAGTTGGTACCGCTGTAGTTGTAGGTGGGGCAGTTGTAGTTGGTACTTCTGTAGTTGTAGGTGGGGCAGTTGTAGTTGGTACCAGTGTAGTTGTAGGAGGGGCAGTTGTAGTTGGTACCAGTGTAGTTGTAGGTGGGGCAGTTGTAGTTGGTACCAGAGTAGTTGTAGGTGGGGCAGTTGTAGTTTGTACTCCTGTAGTTGTAGGTGGGGCAGTTGTAGTTGGTACTTCTGTAGTTGTAGGTGGGGCAGTTGTAGTTGGTACCAGTGTAGTTGTAGGTGGGGCAGTTGTAGTTGGTACCAGAGTAGTTGTAGGTGGGGCAGTTGTAGTTTGTACTCCTGTAGTTGTAGGTGGGGCAGTTGTAGTTGGTACTTCTGTAGTTGTAGGTGGGGCAGTTGTAGTTGGTACCAGTGTAGTTGTAGGCGGGGCAGTTGTAGTTGGTACCAGTGTAGTTGTAGGTGGGAGAGTTGTAGTTGGTACCAGTGTAGTTGTAGGTGGGAGAGTTGTAGTTGGTACCAGTGTAGTTGTAGGTGGGGCAGTTGTAGTTGGTACCAGTGTAGTTGTAGGTGGGGCAGTTGTAGTTGGTACTCCTGTAGTTGTAGGTGGGGCAGTTGTAGTTGGTACTTCTGTAGTTGTAGGTGGGGCAGTTGTAGTTGGTACCAGTGTAGTTGTAGGTGGGAGAGTTGTAGTTGGTACCAGTGTAGTTGTAGGTGGGGCAGTTGTAGTTGGTACCAGTGTAGTTGTAGGTGGGGCAGTTGTAGTTGGTACTCCTGTAGTTGTAGGTGGGGCAGTTGTAGTTGGTACTTCTGTAGTTGTAGGTGGGGCAGTTGTAGTTGGTACTTCTGTAGTTGTAGGCGGGGCAGTTGTAGTTGGTACCAGTGTAGTTGTAGGTGGGGCAGTTGTAGTTGGTACCAGTGTAGTTGTAGGTGGGGCAGTTGTAGTTGGTGCTGCTGTAGTTGTAGGTGCTGCAGTTGTAGTTGGTACTGCTGTAGTTGTAGGTGCTGCAGTTGTAGTTTGCGCTGCTGTAGTTTTAGGTAGTATAGTTGAGGTTGGTGCTGCTGTAGTTTTAGGTGCTGCAGTTGTAGTTGGTGCTGCTGTAGTTGTAGGTAGGCTAGTTGTAGTTGGTGCTGCTGTAGTTGTAGGTGCTGCTGTAGTTGTAGGTGCTGCAGTTGTAGTTTGTACTGCTGTAGTTGTAGGAGGGGCAGTTGTAGTTGTAGGTGCTACAGTTGTACTTTGTGCTGCTGTAGTTGTAGGTAAGGCAGTTGTAGTTGGTGCTGCTGTAGTTGTAGGTGGGGTAGTTGTAGTTTGTGCTGCTGTAGTAGTAGGTGCTAAAGTTGTAGTTGGTTCTTCTGTAGTTGTAGGTACTGCAGTTGTAGTTTGTGCTGCTGTAGTTGTAGGTGGGACAGTTGTAGTTGGTGCTGCTGTAGTTGTAGGTGCTGCAGTTGTAGTTGGTACTGCTGTAGTTGTAGGTGCTGCAGTTGTAGTTGGTGCTGCTGTAGTTGTAGGTGCTGCAGTTGTAGTTGGTACTGCTGTAGTTGTAGGTGCTGCAGTTGTAGTTGGTGCTGCTGTAGTTGTAGGTGCTGCAGTTGTAGTCGGAGCTGCTGTAGTTTTAGGTGGGGCAGTTGTAGTTGGTGCTGCTGTAGTTGTAGGTGCTTCAGTTTGTGCGGCTGTAGTTGTAGGTAGGATAGTTGTAGTTGGTGCTGCTGTAGTTGTAGGTAAGGCAGTTGTAGTTAGTGCTTCGGTAGTTGTAGGTAGGGCAGTTGTAGTTGGTACTTCTGTAGTTGTAGGTGCTGCAGTTGTAGTTTGTACTGCTGTGGTTGTAGGTGCTGCAGTTGTAGTTGGTGCTGCTGTAGTTGTAGGTGGGACAGTTGTAGTTGGTGCTGCTGTAGTTGTAGGTGCTGCAGTTGTAGTTGGTACTGCTGTAGTTGTAGGTGCTGCAGTTGTAGTTGGTGCTGCTGTAGTTGTAGGTGCTGCAGTTGTAGTTGGTACTGCTGTAGTTGTAGGTGCTGCAGTTGTAGTTGGTGCTGCTGTAGTTGTAGGTGCTGCAGTTGTAGTCGGAGCTGCTGTAGTTTTAGGTGGGGCAGTTGTAGTTGGTGCTGCTGTAGTTGTAGGTGCTTCAGTTTGTGCGGCTGTAGTTGTAGGTAGGATAGTTGTAGTTGGTGCTGCTGTAGTTGTAGGTAAGGCAGTTGTAGTTAGTGCTTCGGTAGTTGTAGGTAGGGCAGTTGTAGTTGGTACTTCTGTAGTTGTAGGTGCTGCAGTTGTAGTTTGTACTGCTGTGGTTGTAGGTGCTGCAGTTGTAGTTGGTGCTGCTGTAGTTGTAGGTAGGCTAGTTGTAGTTGGTGCTGCTGTAGTTGTAGGTGGGACACTTGTAGTGGGTGCTGCTGTAGTTGTAGGTGCTGCAGTTGTAGTTGGTACTGCTGTAGTTGTAGGAGGGGCAGTTGTAGTTGGTACTGTTGTAGTTGTAGGTGCTACAGTTGTACTTTGTGCTGCTGTAGTTGTAGGTAAGGCAGTTGTAGTTGGTGCTGCTGTAGTTGTAGGTGGGGTAGTTGTAGTTTGTGCTGCTGTAGTTGTAGGTGCTGAAGTTGTAGTTGGTGCTTCTGTAGTTGTAGGTACTGCAGTTGTAGTTCGTTCTGCTGTAGTTGTAGGAGGGGCAGTTGTAGTTGGTACTGTTGTAGTTGTAGGTGGGGCAGTTGTAGTTGGTACTGTTGTAGTTGTAGGTGCTACAGTTGTACTTTGTGCTGCTGTAGTTGTAGGTAAGGCAGTTGTAGTTGGTGCTGCTGTAGTTGTAGGTAGGCTAGTTGTAGTTTGTGCTGCTGTAGTTGTAGGTGGGACAGTTGTAGTTTTTGCTGCTGTAGTTGTAGGTGGGATAGTTTCAGTTTGCGCTGTTGTAGTTGAAGGTGCTGCAGTTGTAGTTGGTGCTGCTGTAGTTGTAGGTGCTGCAGTTGTAGTTGGTGCTGCTGTAGTTGTAGGTGCTGCTGTAGTTGTAGGTGCTGCAGTTGTAATTTGTGCTGCTGTAGTTGTAGGAGGGGCAGTTGTAGTTTGTACTGTTGTAGTTGTAGGTGCTACAGTTGTACTTTGTGCTGCTGTAGTTGTAGGTAAGGCAGTTGTAGTTGGTGCTGCTGTAGTTGTAGGTGGGGTAGTTGTAGTTTGTGCTGCTGTAGTTGTAGGTGCTGAAGTTGTGGTTGGTGCTTCTGTAGTTGTAGGTACTGCAGTTGTAGTTGGTGCTGCTGTAGTTGAAGGTGGGACAGTTGTAGTTGGTGCTGCTGTAGTTGTAGGTGCTGCTGTAGTTGTAGGTGCTGCTGTAGTTGTAGATGCCGCAGTTGTAGTTGGTACTGCTGTAGTTGTAGGTGCTGCAGTTGTAGTTGGTGCTGCTGTAGTTGTAGGTGCTGCAGTTGTAGTTGGAGCTGCTGTAGTTGTAGGTGGGGCAGTTGTAGTTGGTGCTGCTGTAGTTGTAGGTGGGGCAGTTTGTGTTGCTGTAGTTGTAGGTAGGATAGTTGTAGTTGGTGCTTCTGTAGTTGTAGGTAAGGCAGTTGTAGTTGGTGCTTCGGTAGTTGTAGGTGGGGCAGTTGTAGTTTGTACTTCTGTAGTTGTAGGTGGGGCAGTTGTAGTTGGTGCTGCTGTAGTTGTAGGTGCTGCAGTTGTAGTTGATGCTTCTGTAGTTGTAGGTACTGCAGTTGTAGTTGGTGCTGCTGTAGTTGTAGGTGGGACAGTTGTAGTTGGTGCTGCTGTAGTTGTAGGTGCTGCTATTGTTGTAGGTGCTGCTGTAGTTGTAGATGCCGCAGTTGTAGTTGGTACTGCTGTAGTTGTAGGTGCTGCAGTTGTAGTTGGTGCTGCTGTAGTTGTAGGTGCTGCAGTTGTAGTTGGAGCTGCTGTAGTTGTAGGTGGGGCAGTTGTAGTTGGTGCTGCTGTAGTTGTAGGTGGGGCAGTTTGTGTTGCTGTAGTTGTAGGTAGGATAGTTGTAGTTGGTGCTGCTGTAGTTGTAGGTAAGGCAGTTGTAGTTAGTGCTTCGGTAGTTGTAGGTGGGGCAGTTGTAGTTGGTACTTCTGTAGTTGTAGGTGGGGCAGTTGTAGTTGGTGCTGCTGTAGTTGTAGGTGCTGCAGTTGTAGTTGGTACTGCTGTAGTTGTAGGTGCTGCAGTTGTAGTTGGTGCTTCTGTAGTTGTAGGTACTACAGTTGTAGTTGGTGCTGCTGTAGTTGTAGGTGCTGCAGTTGTAGTTGGTGCTGCTGTAGTTGTAGGTGCTGCAGTTGTAGTTGGAGCTGCTGTTGTTGTAGGTGGGGCAGTTGTAGTTGGTGCTGCTGTAGTTGTAGGTGGGGCAGTTTGTGTTGCTGTAGTTGTAGGTAGGATAGTTGTAGTTGGTGCTGCTGTTGTTGTAGGTAAGGCAGTTGTAGTTAGTGCTTCGGTAGTTGTAGGTGGGGCAGTTGTAGTTGGTACTGCTGTAGTTGTAGGTGGGACAGTTGTAGTTGGTACTTCTGTAGTTGTAGGTGGGGCAGTTGTAGTTGGTGCTGCTGTAGTTGTAGGTGCTGCAGTTGTAGTTGGTACTGCTGTAGTTGTAGGTGCTGCAGTTGTAGTTGGTGCTGCTGTAGTTGTATGTAGGATAGTTGTAGTTGGTGCTGCTGTAGTTGTAGGTGCTGCAGTTGTAATTGGTGCTGCTGTAGTTGTAGGTAGGCTAGTTGCAGTTGGTGCTGCTGTAGTTGTAGGTTGGACAGTTGTAGTTGGTGCTGCTGTTGTTGTAGGTGCTGCTGTAATTGTAGGTGCTGCAGTTGTAGTTTGTACTGCTGTAGTTGTAGGAGGGGCAGTTGTAGTTGGTACTGTTGTAGTTGTAGGTGCTACAGTTGTACTTTGTGCTGCTGTAGTTGTAAGTAAGGCAGTTGTAGTTGGTGCTGCTGTAGTTGTAGGTGGGACAGTTGTAGTTGGTGCTGCTGTAGTTGTAGGTGCTGCTGTAGTTGTAGGTGCTTCTGTACTTGTAGGTGCTGCAGTTGTAGTTTGTACTGCTGTAGTTGTAAGAAGGGCAGTTGTAGTTGGTACTGTTGTAGGTGTAGGTGCTACAGTTGTACTTTTTGCTGCTGTAGTAGTTGGTGCTGCTGTAGTTGTAGGTGGGGTAGTTGTAGTTTGTGCTGCTGTAGTTGTAGGTGCTGAAGTTGTAGTTGGTGCTTCTGTAGTTGTAGGTACTGCAGTTGTAGTTGGTGCTGCTGTAGTTGTAGATGGGACAGTTGTAGTTGGTGCTGCTGTAGTGGTAGGTGCTGCACTTGTAGTTGGTACTGCTGTAGTTGTAGGTGCTGCAGTTGTAGTTGGTGCTGCTGTAGTTGTAGGTAGAATAGTTGTAGTTGGTGCTGCTGTAGTTGTAGGTGCTGCAGTTGTAGTTGGTGCTGCTGTAGTTGTAGGTAGGCTAGTTGTAGTTGGTGCTGCTGTAGTTGTAGGTTGGACAGTTGTAGTTGGTGCTGCTGTAGTTGTAGGTGCTGCTGTAGTTGTAGGTGCTGCAGTTGTAGTTTGTACTGCTGTAGTTGTAGGTGCTACAGTTGTACTTTGTGCTGCTGTAGTTGTAAGTAAGGCAGTTGTAGTTGGTGCTGCTGTAGTTGTAGGTAGGCTAGTTGTAGTTGGTGCTGCTGTAGTTGTAGGTGGGACAGTTGTAGTTGGTGCTGCTGTAGTTGTAGGTGCTGCTGTAGTTGTAGGTGCTTCTGTACTTGTAGGTTCTGCAGTTGTAGTTTGTACTGCTGTAGTTGTAGGAAGGGCAGTTGTAGTTGGTACTGTTGGTGTAGGTGCTACAGTTGTACTTTTTGCTGCTGTAGTTGTAGGTGCTGCAGTTGTAGTTGGTGCTGCTGTAGTTGTAGGTGGGGTAGTTGTAGTTTTTGCTGCTGTAGTTGTAGGTGCTGAAGTTGTAGTTGGTGCTGCTCTAGTTGTAGGTGCTGCAGTTGTAGTTGGAGCTGCTGTAGTTGTAGGTGGGGCAGTTGTAGTTGGTGCTGCTGTAGTTGTAGGTGGGGCAGTTTGTGTTGCTGTAGTTGTAGGTAGGATAGTTGTAGTTGGTGCTGCTGTAGTTGTAGGTAAGGCAGTTGTAGTTAGTGCTTCGGTAGTTGTAGGTGGGGCAGTTGTAGTTGGTACTGCTGTTGTTGTAGGTGGGACAGTTGTAGTTGGTACTTCTGTAGTTGTAGGTGGGGCAGTTGTAGTTGGTGCTGCTGTAGTTGTAGGTGCTGCAGTTGTAGTTGGTACTGCTGTAGTTGTAGGTGCTGCAGTTGTAGTTGGTGCTGCTGTAGTTGTAGGTAGGATAGTTGTAGTTGGTGCTGCTGTAGTTGTAGGTGCTGCAGTTGTAATTGGTGCTGCTGTAGTTGTAGGTAGGCTAGTTGCAGTTGGTGCTGCTGTAGTTGTAGTTTGGACAGTTGTAGTTGGTGCTGCTGTTGTTGTAGGTGCTGCTGTAATTGTAGGTGCTGCAGTTGTAGTTTGTACTGCTGTAGTTGTAGGAGGGGCAGTTGTAGTTGGTACTGTTGTAGTTGTAGGTGCTACAGTTGTACTTTGTGCTGCTGTAGTTGTAAGTAAGGCAGTTGTAGTTGGTGCTGCTGTAGTTGTAGGTGGGACAGTTGTAGTTGGTGCTGCTGTAGTTGTAGGTGCTGCTGTAGTTGTAGGTGCTTCTGTACTTGTAGGTGCTGCAGTTGTAGTTTGTACTGCTGTAGTTGTAAGAAGGGCAGTTGTAGTTGGTACTGTTGTAGGTGTAGGTGCTACAGTTGTACTTTTTGCTGCTGTAGTAGTTGGTGCTGCTGTAGTTGTAGGTGGGGTAGTTGTAGTTTGTGCTGCTGTAGTTGTAGGTGCTGAAGTTGTAGTTGGTGCTTCTGTAGTTGTAGGTACTGCAGTTGTAGTTGGTGCTGCTGTAGTTGTAGATGGGACAGTTGTAGTTGGTGCTGCTGTAGTGGTAGGTGCTGCACTTGTAGTTGGTACTGCTGTAGTTGTAGGTGCTGCAGTTGTAGTTGGTGCTGCTGTAGTTGTAGGTAGAATAGTTGAAGTTGGTGCTGCTGTAGTTGTAGGTGCTGCAGTTGTAGTTGGTGCTGCTGTAGTTGTAGGTAGGCTAGTTGTAGTTGGTGCTGCTGTAGTTGTAGGTTGGACAGTTGTAGTTGGTGCTGCTGTAGTTGTAGGTGCTGCTGTAGTTGTAGGTGCTGCAGTTGTAGTTTGTACTGCTGTAGTTGTAGGTGCTACAGTTGTACTTTGTGCTGCTGTAGTTGTAAGTAAGGCAGTTGTAGTTGGTGCTGCTGTAGTTGTAGGTAGGCTAGTTGTAGTTGGTGCTGCTGTAGTTGTAGGTGGGACAGTTGTAGTTGGTGCTGCTGTAGTTGTAGGTGCTGCTGTAGTTGTAGGTGCTTCTGTACTTGTAGGTTCTGCAGTTGTAGTTTGTACTGCTGTAGTTGTAGGAAGGGCAGTTGTAGTTGGTACTGTTGGTGTAGGTGCTACAGTTGTACTTTTTGCTGCTGTAGTTGTAGGTGCTGCAGTTGTAGTTGGTGCTGCTGTAGTTGTAGGTGGGGTAGTTGTAGTTTTTGCTGCTGTAGTTGTAGGTGCTGAAGTTGTAGTTGGTGCTTCTGTAGTTGTAGGTACTGCAGTTGTAGTTGGTGCTGCTGTAGTTGTAGGTGGGACAGTTGTAGTTGGTGCTGCTGTAGTTGTAGGTGCTGCTGTAGTTGTAGGTGCTGCAGTTGTAGTTGGTACTGCTGTAGTTGTAGGTGCTGCAGTTGAAGTTGGTGCTGCTGTAGTTGTAGGTGCTGCAGTTGTAGTTGGTGCTGCTGTAGTTGTAGGTGCTGCAGTTGTAGTTGGAGCTGCTGTTGTTGTAGGTGGGGCAGTTGTAGTTGGTGCTGCTGTAGTTGTAGGTGGGGCAGTTTGTGTTGCTGTAGTTGTAGGTAGGATAGTTGTAGTTGGTGCTGCTGTTGTTGTAGGTAAGGCAGTTGTAGTTAGTGCTTCGGTAGTTGTAGGTGGGGCAGTTGTAGTTGGTACTGCTGTAGTTGTAGGTGGGACAGTTGTAGTTGGTACTTCTGTAGTTGTAGGTGGGGCAGTTGTAGTTGGTGCTGCTGTAGTTGTAGGTGCTGCAGTTGTAGTTGGTACTGCTGTAGTTGTAGGTGCTGCAGTTGTAGTTGGTGCTGCTGTAGTTGTATGTAGGATAGTTGTAGTTGGTGCTGCTGTAGTTGTAGGTGCTGCAGTTGTAATTGGTGCTGCTGTAGTTGTAGGTAGGCTAGTTGCAGTTGGTGCTGCTGTAGTTGTAGGTTGGACAGTTGTAGTTGGTGCTGCTGTTGTTGTAGGTGCTGCTGTAATTGTAGGTGCTGCAGTTGTAGTTTGTACTGCTGTAGTTGTAGGAGGGGCAGTTGTAGTTGGTACTGTTGTAGTTGTAGGTGCTACAGTTGTACTTTGTGCTGCTGTAGTTGTAAGTAAGGCAGTTGTAGTTGGTGCTGCTGTAGTTGTAGGTGGGACAGTTGTAGTTGGTGCTGCTGTAGTTGTAGGTGCTGCTGTAGTTGTAGGTGCTTCTGTACTTGTAGGTGCTGCAGTTGTAGTTTGTACTGCTGTAGTTGTAAGAAGGGCAGTTGTAGTTGGTACTGTTGTAGGTGTAGGTGCTACAGTTGTACTTTTTGCTGCTGTAGTAGTTGGTGCTGCTGTAGTTGTAGGTGGGGTAGTTGTAGTTTGTGCTGCTGTAGTTGTAGGTGCTGAAGTTGTAGTTGGTGCTTCTGTAGTTGTAGGTACTGCAGTTGTAGTTGGTGCTGCTGTAGTTGTAGATGGGACAGTTGTAGTTGGTGCTGCTGTAGTGGTAGGTGCTGCACTTGTAGTTGGTACTGCTGTAGTTGTAGGTGCTGCAGTTGTAGTTGGTGCTGCTGTAGTTGTAGGTAGAATAGTTGTAGTTGGTGCTGCTGTAGTTGTAGGTGCTGCAGTTGTAGTTGGTGCTGCTGTAGTTGTAGGTAGGCTAGTTGTAGTTGGTGCTGCTGTAGTTGTAGGTTGGACAGTTGTAGTTGGTGCTGCTGTAGTTGTAGGTGCTGCTGTAGTTGTAGGTGCTGCAGTTGTAGTTTGTACTGCTGTAGTTGTAGGTGCTACAGTTGTACTTTGTGCTGCTGTAGTTGTAAGTAAGGCAGTTGTAGTTGGTGCTGCTGTAGTTGTAGGTAGGCTAGTTGTAGTTGGTGCTGCTGTAGTTGTAGGTGGGACAGTTGTAGTTGGTGCTGCTGTAGTTGTAGGTGCTGCTGTAGTTGTAGGTGCTTCTGTACTTGTAGGTTCTGCAGTTGTAGTTTGTACTGCTGTAGTTGTAGGAAGGGCAGTTGTAGTTGGTACTGTTGGTGTAGGTGCTACAGTTGTACTTTTTGCTGCTGTAGTTGTAGGTGCTGCAGTTGTAGTTGGTGCTGCTGTAGTTGTAGGTGGGGTAGTTGTAGTTTTTGCTGCTGTAGTTGTAGGTGCTGAAGTTGTAGTTGGTGCTGCTCTAGTTGTAGGTGCTGCAGTTGTAGTTGGAGCTGCTGTAGTTGTAGGTGGGGCAGTTGTAGTTGGTGCTGCTGTAGTTGTAGGTGGGGCAGTTTGTGTTGCTGTAGTTGTAGGTAGGATAGTTGTAGTTGGTGCTGCTGTAGTTGTAGGTAAGGCAGTTGTAGTTAGTGCTTCGGTAGTTGTAGGTGGGGCAGTTGTAGTTGGTACTGCTGTTGTTGTAGGTGGGACAGTTGTAGTTGGTACTTCTGTAGTTGTAGGTGGGGCAGTTGTAGTTGGTGCTGCTGTAGTTGTAGGTGCTGCAGTTGTAGTTGGTACTGCTGTAGTTGTAGGTGCTGCAGTTGTAGTTGGTGCTGCTGTAGTTGTAGGTAGGATAGTTGTAGTTGGTGCTGCTGTAGTTGTAGGTGCTGCAGTTGTAATTGGTGCTGCTGTAGTTGTAGGTAGGCTAGTTGCAGTTGGTGCTGCTGTAGTTGTAGGTTGGACAGTTGTAGTTGGTGCTGCTGTTGTTGTAGGTGCTGCTGTAATTGTAGGTGCTGCAGTTGTAGTTTGTACTGCTGTAGTTGTAGGAGGGGCAGTTGTAGTTGGTACTGTTGTAGTTGTAGGTGCTACAGTTGTACTTTGTGCTGCTGTAGTTGTAAGTAAGGCAGTTGTAGTTGGTGCTGCTGTAGTTGTAGGTGGGACAGTTGTAGTTGGTGCTGCTGTAGTTGTAGGTGCTGCTGTAGTTGTAGGTGCTTCTGTACTTGTAGGTGCTGCAGTTGTAGTTTGTACTGCTGTAGTTGTAAGAAGGGCAGTTGTAGTTGGTACTGTTGTAGGTGTAGGTGCTACAGTTGTACTTTTTGCTGCTGTAGTAGTTGGTGCTGCTGTAGTTGTAGGTGGGGTAGTTGTAGTTTGTGCTGCTGTAGTTGTAGGTGCTGAAGTTGTAGTTGGTGCTTCTGTAGTTGTAGGTACTGCAGTTGTAGTTGGTGCTGCTGTAGTTGTAGATGGGACAGTTGTAGTTGGTGCTGCTGTAGTGGTAGGTGCTGCACTTGTAGTTGGTACTGCTGTAGTTGTAGGTGCTGCAGTTGTAGTTGGTGCTGCTGTAGTTGTAGGTAGAATAGTTGAAGTTGGTGCTGCTGTAGTTGTAGGTGCTGCAGTTGTAGTTGGTGCTGCTGTAGTTGTAGGTAGGCTAGTTGTAGTTGGTGCTGCTGTAGTTGTAGGTTGGACAGTTGTAGTTGGTGCTGCTGTAGTTGTAGGTGCTGCTGTAGTTGTAGGTGCTGCAGTTGTAGTTTGTACTGCTGTAGTTGTAGGTGCTACAGTTGTACTTTGTGCTGCTGTAGTTGTAAGTAAGGCAGTTGTAGTTGGTGCTGCTGTAGTTGTAGGTAGGCTAGTTGTAGTTGGTGCTGCTGTAGTTGTAGGTGGGACAGTTGTAGTTGGTGCTGCTGTAGTTGTAGGTGCTGCTGTAGTTGTAGGTGCTTCTGTACTTGTAGGTTCTGCAGTTGTAGTTTGTACTGCTGTAGTTGTAGGAAGGGCAGTTGTAGTTGGTACTGTTGGTGTAGGTGCTACAGTTGTACTTTTTGCTGCTGTAGTTGTAGGTGCTGCAGTTGTAGTTGGTGCTGCTGTAGTTGTAGGTGGGGTAGTTGTAGTTTTTGCTGCTGTAGTTGTAGGTGCTGAAGTTGTAGTTGGTGCTTCTGTAGTTGTAGGTACTGCAGTTGTAGTTGGTGCTGCTGTAGTTGTAGGTGGGACAGTTGTAGTTGGTGCTGCTGTAGTTGTAGGTGCTGCTGTAGTTGTAGGTGCTGCAGTTGTAGTTGGTACTGCTGTAGTTGTAGGTGCTGCAGTTGAAGTTGGTGCTGCTGTAGTTGTAGGTGCTGCAGTTGTAGTTGGAGCTGCTGTAGTTGTAGGTGGGGCAGTTGTAGTTGGTGCTGCTGTAGTTGTAGGTGCTGCAGTTTGTGCTGCTGTAGTTGTAGGTAGGATAGTTGTAGTTGGTGCTGCTGTAGTTGTAGGTAAGGCAGTTGTAGTTGGTGCTTCGGTAGTTGTAGGTGGGGCAGTTGTAGTTGGTACTTCTGTAGTTGTAGGTGGGGCAGTTGCAGTTGGTGCTGCTGTATTTGTAGGTGCTGCAGTTGTAGTTGGTACTGCTGTAGTTGTAGTTGCTGCAGTTGTAGTTGGTGCTGCTGTAGTTGTAGGTAGGCTAGTTGTAGTTGGTGCTGCTGTAGTTGTAGGTTGGACAGTTGTAGTTGGTGCTGCTGTAGTTGTAGGTGCTGCTGTAGTTGTATGTGCTGCAGTTGTAGTTTGTACTTCTGTAGTTGTAGGAAGGGCAGTTGTAGTTGGTACTGTTGTAGTTGTAGGTGCTACAATTGTACTTTGTGCTGCTGTAGTTGTAGGTAAGGCAGTTGTAGTTGGTGCTGCTGTAGTTGTAGGTAGGCTAGTTGTAGTTGGTGCTGCTGTAGTTGTAGGTGGGGCAGTTGTAGTTTTTGCTGCTGTAGTTGTAGGTGGGATAGTTTCAGTTTGCGCTGTTGTAGTTGGTGCTGCTGTAGTTGTAGGTGCTGCCGTTGTAATTTGTACTGCTGTAGTTGTAGGAGGGGCAGTTGTAGTTGGAACTGTTGTAGGTGCTACAGTTGTACTTTGTGCTGCTGTAGTTGTAGATAAGGCAGTTGTAGTTGGTGCTGCTGTAGTTGTAGGTGCTGAAGTTGTAGTTGGTGCTTCTGTAGTTGTAGGTACTGCAGTTGTAGTTGGTGCTGCTGTAGTTGTAGGTGCTGCTGTAGTTGTAGGTGCTGCAGTTGTAGTTGGTACTGCTGTAGTTGTAGGTGCTGCAGTTGTAGTTGGTACTGCTGTAGTTGTAGGTGCTGCAGTTGTAGTTGGTGCTGCTGTAGTTGTAGGAAAGGCAGTTGTAGTTGGAGCTGCTGTAGTTGTAGGTGGGGCAGTTGTAGTTGGTGCTGCTGTAGTTGTAGGTGGGGCAGTTTGTGCTGCTGTAGTTGTAGGTAGGATAGTTGTAGTTGGTGCTGCTGTAGTTGTAGGTAAGGCAGTTGTAGTTAGTGCTTCGGTAGTTGTAGGTGGGGCAGTTGTAGTTGGTACTTCTGTAGTTGTAGGTGGGGCAGTTGTAGTTGGTGCTGCTGTAGTTGTAGGTGCTGCAGTTGTAGTTGGTACTGCTGTAGTTGTAGTTGCTGCAGTTGTAGTTGGTGCTGCTGTAGTTGTAGGTAGGCTAGTTGTAGTTGGTGCTGCTGTAGTTGTAGGTTGGACAGTAGTAGTTGGTGCTGCTGTAGTTGTAGGTGCTGCTGTAGTTGTAGGTGCTACAGTTGTAGTTTGTACTGCTGTAGTTCTAGGAGGGGCAGTTGTAGTTGGTACTGTTGTAGTTGTAGGTTCTACAGTTGTACTTTGTGCTGCTGTAGTTGTAGGTAAGGCAGTTGTAGTTGGTGCTGCTGTAGTTGTAGGTAGGCTAGTTGTAGTTGGTGCTGCTGTAGTTGTAGGTGGGACAGTTGTAGTTGGTGCTGCTGTAGTTGTAGGTGCTGCTGTAGTTGTAGGTGCTGCAGTTGTAGTTTGTACTGCTGTAGTTGTAGGAGGGGCAGTTGTAGTTGGTACTGTTGTAGTTGTAGGTGCTACAGTTGTACTTTTTGCTTCTGTAGTTGTAGGTACTGCAGTTGTAGTTGGTGCTGCTGTAGTTGGTGCTGCTGTAGTTGTAGGTGGGGCAGTTGTTGTTTGTGCTGCTGTAGTTGTAGGTTGGACAGTTGTAGTTTGTGCTGTTGTAGTTGTAGATGCTGCAGTTGTAGTTGGTGCTGCTGTAGTTGTAGGTGCTGCAGTTGTAGTTGGTATTGCTGTAGTTGTAGGTGCTGCAGTTGTAGTTGGTGCTGCTGTAGTTGTAGGTGGGGTAGTTGTAGTTTTTGCTGCTGTAGTTGTAGGTGCTGAAGTTGTAGTTGGTGCTTCTGTAGTTGTAGGTACTGCAGTTGTAGTTTGTGCTGCTGTAGTTGTAGGTAGGATAGTTGTAGTTGGTGCTGCTTTAGTTGTAGGTGCTACAGTTGTAGTTATTGCAGCTGTAGTTGTAGGTGGGGCAGTTGTAGTTTGTGCTGCAGTAGTTGTAGGTGTGCCAGTTGTAGTTTGTGCTGCTGTAGTTTTAGGTGGGGCAGTTGTAGTTTTTACTTCTGTAGTTGTAGATGGGGCAGTTGTAGTTGGTGCTGCTTTAGTTGTATGTGGGGCTGTTGTAGTTGGTACTGTTGTAGTTGTAGGTGCTGCAGTTGTAGTTTGTGCTGCTGTAGTTGTAGGTGGGGCAGTTGTTGTTGATACTTCTGTATTTGTAGGTGGGACAGTTGTAGTTGGTGTTGCTGTAGTTGTAGGTGCTGCAGTTGTAGTTGGTGCTGCTGTAGTTGTAGGTGGGGCAGTTGTATTTGGTGTTGCTGTAGTTGTAGGTGCTGCAGTTGTAGTTGATGCTGCTGTAGTTGTAGGTGGGGCAGTTGTATTTGGTGCTGCTGTAGTTGTAGGTGCTGCAGTTGTAGTTGGTGGTGCTGTAATTGTAGCTGGGGCAGTTGTAGTTAGTTCTTCTGTATTTGTAGGTGGGGAAGTTGTTGACACTTCTGTAGTTGTTGGTGGGACAGTTGTAGTTTTTACTTCTGTAGTTGTAGGTGGGACAGTTGTAGTTGGTACTGCTGTAGTTGTAGGTGGAGCAGTTGTTGTTAGTGGTACTTTTGTAGTTGTAGAAGATGTGGTTGCGGCTGTTGTGGTCAGTGCTGCTCCAGTTGTACTCAGTGTAGTTTTTGCTGAAATATTTGTTGTTGCTGTAGTGTTGTGTGTTGGAGTTGTGGTTGGTTGAATTGCTAAAATTATATTGGAACATTAAATACAGAAGTGAGAAGGTAACAGAAATTTTAATAATTTAGCGGTCAAAAGTTTGGACAAATGTTCACAATTTAATTTTTAAAAAATGAATAGACAGCTTGAGCCTTGTCTATCTAGCAGAAGCATCTATCATAAGATCCAAAATATTCATCACAGGGTAATGAGTGTTATTCCTCCTGATAGTCTGAACTATGAGCTGCATGCAGGTGCAAAATGGCATGTCCTGGCTTTTAACTTCCCCCCCCTACCTCCGACCATGCCATTTTAACTGGTTAGTCCATACAACCTAGGCCTCTTTCAGGCGTGGTGGACTCCATCTGCTCATCGGAGGATCTCTTTGCTGGTCCCTGTTGAGCAGGCGATTGAGAAGTCTATGTCTGCTATTGCAGACACTGCCTGCTGTCTTCTATGGGGTGGTTGGATGGAAATGGACCGCCTGCCTGTTTCCCCCTGACTGCCATCCGATCTGCTGGATAGATGAGGAGCAGATCCCCATCCATCTGCTTTTGGTCTACAGGATCAGATCGGATACCAGCGGGTGTCAGCGGACAATTGTCCATAGAGGTCTATGGATGGTCCGATCGGGTCCTTCTGAAAAACTGACAAGCGGACTCTATAGGACCACCAGTGTGAAAGGGGCCTTATAGCCACTTCAGGAGACCAGATCAGAGGGAATATGTTTTGTCTTTCATAAGAACCAAATTATTAGTCATAGTGAGAAAAGAGTTTGACCAATGCGTGAAAGAGAACGAACTATGAGCTGCGTGCAGATGCAAAATGATACGACGCAACCTCGTAGAACCACCTAGGGTTTGATTTAACAGTGTAATGGAACTTACCTGCAGCAGCGTCATGGTGTTTGGACCTCCTGTGATCAGGATGATGAGCTGGTGCCGGAATCCTTAACATCAACTCAGACATCAGAACTTGCTGATCCACACAACCTACAGCCACTTCAGGAGTCGCAAACTCTCCTCACAGGAGGTGAGATACCATCTCCAAAGGTGATTGGCTAGGGGTTATGCCAGCCATAGACAGATCGCATCTCAGCCGGTTCAGCAGGGACCTTCTGAGATTCGATCCATCTATTGGCAGACTGTTTGTATCAAACTTGATCCATCCATGGACTTGAGTACAACCAGCATGTTGGATTTTTAGCATGTGATTATTGCCAGCAGCTACAGCCATTAGCAGTAATCATTGTATCCTCCCAGCAGGGATGGCTCCCCGCATCCTCCCCTCGCCGGGAGAACACAAAAGCTCTGTGGGAGGGATTCCCCCATCATTACTGACTGTGTTAATGAGGGAATAAAGCAATAAAATGATGTCATCTATGGCCCGCCTTAAGCCAGCCATAGATGGAGCGATTTTCTTTCCTACAACCACAGGTTGATTCCCCCATCAACACAGTCAGCGTTGATAGGAGATTCCCTCCCACGGAGCCATTGTGTTCTGCCGGGGAGGAGGAGAACACAGTGATTACTGCTAGCCTCTATAACAGTCACTAGCAATAATCGCAAGTAAAATCCGACCAGGGGCGGACTGACCATTTGGGAACTTGGGCACTGCCTGGGGGCCCGGGGTCAGTAGGGGACCCCATGAGATGCCCCTGGTACCTTTCATAGGCTTTTTTGGGTGTGGCTTAAGTGTGGGTGAGGACACAGGGTCCCCATGATCCCCTATTTCCCGGGGGCCCCATGAGGTGTCAGTCTGCCCCTGAATCCGACTGCTTGTACCCAAGTTGATCGATCCAACAATTTGAGGACATTCAGGCTGCCCACACATGGTGTGAATCTCAGCTGGTCCTTGAGATTTGAACTGTCTATGGCCGGCTAAGACTTCGTTCCCACATCCATTCCAGTCTACAGATTAAAGTGGTTGGAAAGGTGCAAGGATTTTTACCTTCATTCATTCTATGCATGAAGGTAAAACTCCTTCTGTGTGCAGCAGCCCCCCTAATACTCACCTAAGCCCCCTCTCCATCCAGAGATGTGCACTGGAGTCTCCGCTGTCCCGGGACTCCCTCTTCTGATTGGCTGAGACAGAGGCAGGAGCCGTTGGCTCCCACTGCTGTCAATCACCAATGAAAAGAGAGAGGGGGCGGAGCGGAGCCTCGCCTCTGTGGGTGAATGGACACATGGAGCAGTGGGTGCCCCAATAGCTTGCTGCGGGGGCACCCAACAGGAGGGAGGGGTCAGGAGAGCCTTCAGGGGACCCGAGAGGAGGAGGATCCGGGCTGCTCTGTGTACAACCATTACACAGATAAGTTTAGACATGTTTGATATTTTGTTTCTTAACCACTTGCCCTCCAGAGGATTTACCCCCCTTAATGACCACGCCTCTTTTTGCTACTCGGCGCTGCACTAATTCAACTGATAATTGCGCGGTCATGCAATGCTGCACCCAAACGAAATTTACGTCCTTTTTTTCACACAAATAGAGCTTAATTTGATCATCTGTGCGCTTTTTATTTTTCACGCTATAAACAAAAAAAGGCCAAAAATTTTGAAGAAAAACAATATTTTTTACTTTCTGCTATAAAAAATATATCGTAAACTCAAAGTTAGTTATAAATTTAGGCCAAATTTAGGCCAAAATGTATTCTGCTCCATGTTTTTGGTAAAAAAAAATCCCAATAAGTGTCTATTGATTGCTTTGTGTGAAGTTATAGCGTCTACAAACTATGGTATAAATACTGCAATTTACGCCATTTTTCTGCTATAGAGCGCTGCGCTAGTTTAATGGACAATTGCACGGTCATGCAATACGGTACATAAATGAAATTTACATCCTTTTTTTCCCCACAAATTGAGCTTTCTTTCGGTGGTATTTGATCGCCTGTGCGGTTTTTATTTTTTGCGCTATAAAAAAAAAGGCTGACAATTTTGAGGAAAAAAAAACAATATTTTGGACTTTTTGCTATAAAACATGTCCAGTAAAAAAAAAATGCAAAAATCAAATTTAGTCATAAATTTCTGCCAAAATGCATTCTGCGACATGTCTTTGCTAAAAAAAATCCCAATACGTGTAAATTAATTGGTTTACGTGAAAGTTATAGCATTTACAAATGACGGGAAAAATACTGGGATTTAAAATTTTTATTTATACTAATAATGGCGCCGATCAGCGACATATAGCGGCAATCAGCGACATATGGCGGCGACCAGCGACTTATGGCGGGACTGCGGCGGACATTTTGACACTGGGGGGGAACTGACTTGGGGTCACTGACATCCCCAGTGACACCAATACAGGGATCAGTGAAAAAAAAACACTGAAACTGTACTAATGTCACTGGGGAGGAAGGGGTTAACATTTTTAGAATTTGCTGTGTAAGGGGAGTGTTTTACTAGGGGGCGGGGGTGTGTACTGTATGGGGGGGGGGGAGGGAGGGGGGAGCTGATCGAGGGAGAGAAACTCTTCTCTCCCTCTGCAGCTTGTCAGCGAACTGTCACAGAGCAGGCTGTGTGTAAACAATGCAGCCCTGCTCTGTGTCAGTGATTACCGCTCAACGCAGAAAAACGGCCGGTAAAAACCGTCCGTGACCCGGCGGCGGAGACCCGCTGCTGACACCCGCGGGACAGGCAGGGCGGGCACGTGCCTCGCGCGCGCCCCCTACCTGTTTTGGAGGCAGCCGTTTTAAAACGTGCTTTTGCCTACGAGCGCCGCCCTGCAACCGTTTATATGCGGTGGCTGGGCGGCATGTGGTTAAAAAAAAAACCAAGCCTTTAGAATCGCTTTAAGCAGACTGAAAATTAACATGATAGTTCGCCTGGAGAACACATTAACCGCTTGCCCGCCTATAGTAGAAATACTGCTACAGGGCAGCAGGGCTGTGCAAAGTCATGAACCTATACGTGATTTTGCATTCCTGGGTAGGGGGCAGGTGCGCCGCCCTTCCCGCGCTGCCATTGGTGGCTATGGATTTCAATCACCGGGTCCCGGAAAGAGATTCCCACCGGCACCTGGCGATTGTCGGGGAAAGCTGACAGAAGAGAGACCTGTGTGTAAACAACACAGGTCTCTCTCCTGCCAGCAAGGACATGCTGCTGTGTATTTCTCTGCACAGCATGTCTCCCTAGTAAAACAGCACACAGTTAAACCTTTGATCACCCCAGATGTTAACCCCATCCTGCCCAGTGCCATTAGTACAGTGTCATTGCTTTTTATTAGCACTGGTCACTGTATTAGTATCACTGGGGATGTCAGTGGCAGTTAGTTCCCCCCCCCAGTGTCAGAATGCCTGCCGCAGTCCCTCTATAAGTCGGTGATCACTGTCATTACTAGTATAAAAAAAAGTAAATTAAAATCCCAATATCTATACCGCCATTTGTAAACGCTATAACTTTCACATAAACCAATTAATTTACATGTATTGGGATTTTTTTTTAGCAAAGACACGGAGCAGAATACATTTTGGCCTAAATTTTATGACAAAATTGAATTTTTTTACTGGACATGTTTTATAGCAAAAAGTCAAAAATATATTTTTTGTTTCAAAATTGTCAGATGTTTTTTGTTTATAGCTCAAAAAATAAAAAATGCACAGGCAATCAAATACCACCGAAAGAAAGCTCTGTGGGGAAAGAAAGGACATACATTTTATTTGGGTGCAGCGTTGCTTGACCGCGCAATTGTCAGTTAAAGTACAACAAAAAATGGCCTGGTCAGGAAGGGGGGGAAATCCTCAGGAGGGCGAGGGGTTAAAAACACGTCAATGGAAGAATGCCCGATACATTTTATTTTTGTTTTTCTTCCTTTTTCATAGCAAATAGTCACATTTCCTGTTATTTTCTGTCTTCCATTTTGTAACTTTTACCTCTTTGCATCATTTTTTGCACTGCCCACCTGAGGATATGAAGGCGGTAACAAAGTTTGTTTTTTCACTTAAAGGGAAGGTAAGCCTATCATAAGGTACATCGACAATCTCCTAATACCTGTAGGTACATCGACTATCTCCTAATACTTGTAGGTACATCGACTATCTCCTAATACTTGTAGGTACATCTACTATCCCCTAATACCTGTAGGTACATCGACTATCCCCTAATACCTGTAGGTACATCGACTATCTCCTAATACCTGTAGGTACATCGACTATCCCCTAATACCTGTA
Source organism: Staurois parvus (assembly GCF_062004578.1). Lineage (NCBI taxonomy): Eukaryota > Metazoa > Chordata > Amphibia > Anura > Ranidae > Staurois > Staurois parvus. The sequence goes on from NW_028319017.1 coordinate 1,051,512, forward strand.
GGTACATCGACTATCCCATAATACCTGTAGGTACATCGACTATCTCCTAATACCTGTAGGTACATCGACTATCTCCTAATACCTGTAGGTACATCGACTATCTCCTAATACCTGTAGGTACATTGACAATCCCCTAATGCCTGTAGGTACACCGACTATCTCCTAATACCTGTAGGTACATCGACTATCTCCTAAAACCTGTAGGTACATCGACTATCCCCTAATACCTGTAGGTACATCGACTATCTCCTAATACCTGCAGGTACATCGACTATCTCCTAATACCTGTAGGTACATCGACTATCTCCTAATACCTGCAGGTACATCGACTGTCTCCTAATACCTGTAGGTACATCGACTATCCCCTAATACCTGTAGGTACATCGACTATCTCCTAATACCTGTAGGTACATCGACTATCTCCTAATACCTGTAGGTACATCGACTATCTCCTAATACCTGTAGGTACATCGACTATCTCCTAATACCTGTAGGTACATCGACTATCTCCTAAAACCTGTAGGTACATCGACTATCCCCTAATACCTGTAGGTACATCGACTATCTCCTAATACCTGCAGGTACATCGACTATCTCCTAATACCTGTAGGTACATCGACTATCTCCTAATACCTGTAGGTACATCGACTATCTCCTAATACCTGTAGGTACATCGACTATCTCCTAATACCTGTAGGTACATCGACTATCTCCTAATACCCGTTGGTACATCGACTATCTCCTAATACCTGCAGGTACATCGACTATCCCCTAATACCTGTAGGTACATCTACTATCCCCTAATACCTGTAGGTACATCGACTATCCCCTAATACCTGTAGGTACATCGACTATCTCCTAATACCTGTAGGTACATCGACTATCTCCTAATACCTGTAGGTACATCGACTATCTCCTAATACCTGTAGGTACATTGACAATCCCCTAATGCCTGTAGGTACATCGACTATCTCCTAATGCCTGTAGGTACACCGACTATCTCCTAATACCTGTAGGTACATCGACTATCTCCTAAAACCTGTAGGTACATCGACTATCTCCTAATACCTGTAGGTACATCGACTATCCCCTAATACCTGTAGGTACATTGACTATCTCCTAATACCTGCAGGTACATCGACTATCTCCTAATACCTGTAGGTACATCGACTATCTCCTAATACCTGTAGGTACATCGACTATCTCCTAATACCTGCAGGTACATCGACTGTCTCCTAATACCTGTAGGTACATCGACTATCCCCTAATACCTGTAGGTACATCGACTATCTCCTAATACCTGTAGGTACATCGACTATCTCCTAATACCTGTAGCTACATCGACTATCTCCTAATACCTGTAGGTACATCGACTATCTCCTAATACCCGTTGGTACATCGACTATCTCCTAATACCTGCAGGTACATCGACTATCTCCTAATACCTGCAGGTACATCGACTATCTCCTAATACCTGTAGGTACATCGACTATCCCATAATACCTGTAGGTACATCGACTATCTCCTAATACCTGTAGGTACATCGACTATCTCCTAATAGCTGTAGGTACTTCGACTATCTCCTAATACCTGTAGGTACATCGACTATCTCCTAATACCTGTAGGTACATCGACTATCTCCTAATACCTGTAGGTACATCGACTATCCCCTAATACCTGTAGGTACATCGACTATCTCCTAATACCTGTATGTACATCGACTATCTCCTAATACCTGTAGGTACATCGACTATCTCCTAATACCTGTAGGTACATCGACTATCCCTTAATACCTGTAGGTACATCGACTATCCCATAATACCTGTAGGTACATCGACTATCTCCTAATACCTGTAGGTACATCGACTATCTCCTAATACCTGTAGGTACATCGACTATCTCCTGATACCCGTCGATACATCGACTATCCCCTAATACCTTTAGGTACACCGACTATCCCCTAATACCTGTAGGTACATCGACTATCTCCTAATACCTGTAGGTACATCGACTATCCCCTAATACCTGCAGGTACATCGACTATCCCCTAATACCTGCAGGTACACCGACTATCCCCTAATACCTGCAGGTACATCGACTATCTCCTAATACCTGTAGGCACATCGACTATCCCCTAATACCTGTAGGTACACCGACTATCTCCTAATGCCTGTAGGTACATCGACTATCTCCTAATACCTGCAGGTACACCGACTATCCCCTAATACCTGTAGGTACACCGACTATCCCCTAATACCTGTAGGTACACCGACTATCTCCTAATGCCTGTTGGTTCATCGACTATCTCCTAATACCTGTAGGTACACCGACTATCTCCTAATGCCTGTCGGTACATCGACTATCTCCTAATACCTGTAGGTACATCGACTATCTCCTAATACCTGCAGGTACATCGACTATCCCCTAATGCCTGTAGGTACATCGACTATCCCCTAATACCTGTAGGTACATCGACTATCTCCTAATACCTGTAGATACATCGACTATCTCCTAATACCTGCAGGTACATCGACTATCTCCTAATACCTGTAGATACATCGACTATCTCCTAATACCTGCAGGTACATCGACTATCTCCTAATACCTGTAGATACATCGACTATCTCCTAATACCTGCAGGTACATCGACTATCTCCTAATACCTGTAGGTACATCGACTATCTCCTAATAGCTGTAGGTACACCGACTATCTCCTAATAGCTGTAGGTACATCGACTATCTCCTAATAGCTGTAGGTACATCGACTATCTCCTAATACCTGTAGGTACATCGACTATCTCCTAATACCTGTAGGTACATCGACTATCCCCTAATACCTGTAGGTACATCGGCTATCCCCTAATACCTGTAGGTACATCGACTATCCCCTAATACCTGTAGGTACACCGTCTATCCCCTAATACCTGTAGGTACATCGACTATCCCCTAATACCTGTAGGTACACCGACTATCCCCTAATACCTGTAGGTACATCGACTATCTCCTAATAGCTGTAGGTACATCGACTATCTCCTAATGCCTGTAGGTACATCGACTATCCTCTAAATGTGCACTGTTTAGGAGATATTCACATTCTTAGCAGCCAGTGATGTCACTGGCGCAGGCGCACTGCGCTCTTAAAGGATGGCACATGTGCAGGTGTGACGTCATCGTGTCCCGGCCATTCAAACGGCTGCAGCATGCAAACCTGAAAGGAAGACCGAATGACAGTGGTGTCCCAAGGCAGGTGCAGGAGGTGCGCGCCGTACCAGGTGACTCCTACCACACGGAGTGACACCGGACCTGCTTCACGAAAAGGTAAGTTGTAAAGCAAGTCGACGATCCCCGCAGGATGGATCCAAACCATCCTGCGGGGATCATCTGCTTTCTTTACAACTTATTTTTTCATGGTGCAGGTACGGTGTCACCCCGTATAGGTTGCATGCTGACGATCCCCGCAGGATGGATCGGTTCTGCGGACTGGGGAGCATAATGAATCGGAGTCGGATCCATTGTGCTCAATCCGCAGATCCGATCCATTCTGCGGGGATCGTCGGAGGGGGTGTCACCAAGTGTAATCGCAGCGGGTGACACCAACCCTAGGGACGCCCCTGCCGGATAAAGATGGAAGCCCTGTCAGGTGTCAGGTTATCAAGCCTTTAGTGTCGCTGGCTGCAGTTATAATTATCAGATCCACACTGGTTGAAACAGAAGTCTGAGCAATATATAGAATTAATTTTTTGTATCGGGAAATAAATAGTTTTGTGTAGCTAAGTATACAATTTCCAGCACTGCGCACCGCTCACGTGTCATTTCATCATGTGTCCATCTGACGTGTTACATCTGTTCATACCTCAATCATTTGTATTTAATTGATACATGGAATAAAATGTTGCAACATTATCTAATTCTAGCTTCACACCTATGCAGGTTGTGTTTGATGCATTTGATTCTCTCTTTTCATGTGACAACACTGAAGAAATGACACTTTGCTACAATGTGACGTAGTCAGTGTACAGCTTGTATAACATGGAAATTTGCTGTCCCCTCAAAATGACTCAACACACCGCCATTAATGTCTAAACCACTGGCAATAAAAGTGACTCCACCCCTAAATGACAAGGTCCAAATTGGGCCCAATTAGCCATTTGCCCTCCCAAGTGTCATGTGACTCCTTAGTGTTACAAGGTCTCAGGTGTGAATGGGGAGCGGGTGGGTTACATTTGGTGTTATCGCTCTCATTCTCTCATACTGGTCACTGGAAGTTCAACATGGTACCTCATGGCAAAGAACTCTGAGGATCTGAAAAAAAGAATTGTTGCTCTACATAAAGATGGCCGAGGCTATAAGAAGATTGCCAAGACCCTGAAACTGAGCTGCAGCACGGTGGCCAAGATCATACAGCGGTTTAACAAGACAGGTTCCACTCCAAACAGGCCTCACCATGGTCGACCAAAAAAGTTGAGTGCACGTGCTCAGCGTCATATCCAGAGGTTATCTTTGGTAAACAGATGTATGAGTGCTGCCAGCATTGCTTCAGGTTGAAGGGGTGGGAGGTCAGCCTGTCAGTGCTCAGACCATACACCGCACACTGCATCAAATTGTTCTGCATGGCTGTCATCCCAGAAGGAAACCTCTTCTAAAGATGATGCACAAGAAACCTGCAAACAGTTTGCTGACAACAAGCAGACTAAGGACATAGATTACTGGAACCATGTCATGTGGTCTGATGACACCAAGATCAACTGATTTGGTTCAGATGGTGTCAAGTGTGTGTGGCGGCAACCAGGTGAGGAGTACAAAGACAAGTGTGTCTTGCCTACAGTCAAGCATGGTGGTGGGAGTGTCATGGTCTGGGGCTGCATGAGTGCTGCCGGCACTGGGGGGCTACAGTTCATTGAGGGAACCATGAATGCCAACATGTACTGTGACATACTGAAGCAGAGCATGATGAGACTAGGCCACAGGGCAGTATTCCAACATGATAATGACCCCAAACACCTCCAAGACCACCACTGCCTTGCTAAAGAAGATGAGGGTAAAGGTGATGGACTGGCCAAGCATGTCTCCAGACCTAAATCCTATTGAGCATCTGTGGGGCATCCTCAAATGGAAGGTGGAGGAGCGCAAGGTCTCTAACATCCACCAGCTACGTGATGACGTCATGGAGGAGTGGAAGAGGACTCCAGTGGCAACCTGTGAAGCTCTGGTGACCTCCATGCCCAAGAGGGTTAAGGCAGTGCTGGAAAATAATGGCGGCCACACAAAATATTGACACTTTGGGCCCAATTTGGACCTTGTCACTTAGGGTGGAGTCACTTTTGTTGCCGGCGGGTTAGACATTAATGGCGGTGTGTTGAGTTATTTTGAGGGGACAGCAAATTTACATGTTATACAAGCTGTACACTGACTACGTCACATTGTAGCAAAGCGTCATTTCTTCAGTGTTGTCACAAGAAAAGAATCAAATATTTACAAAAATGTGAGGGGTGGACTCACTTCTGTGAGATACTGTAAATCCTATATAATAATTATATTTATATACAATAGTATGTATAGTTTAATATACATTTTTGTTTTTGGCTTTAGATGTATTGTTATATATATTTTCTCTTTATGATAATGATATTCCCGTCACCTCTTTGTTTAAATTTCTTAGACATGCTCAGAAAATTGATTATGAATATTGTATGTAACCGGCCTAAGCGTGTTTTTCATTATATTTTTTAAAATGCACAACACAAAAAACTCACTTGTCGATTGGCAGTTTGTATCCAATATAAGCCCTGAAAGAAAAAAAAAACAAATAAGTGTCATTTCACTGAACTCTCATAGAATTTTTACCATGTCAATGTAACTTCAAAAGTCATCTTCAATTTTGCTAAATTAGAAATACTCTTGGTGACCCCGCCATAAAAGTCCATTGCCTGTTATAGGGTGACAACGCAGGAGCACCACTAGGAGACAGGGAGAGAGCGTTGTCACTCCATAACAGGATGTGTTTAAAAAAGGGGTCTCCCTGGCAGAATCAGCAGCGCTGAGATATAACAAAGGATCAAAAAAATGGAAATGGATATTTTATTAACACAGCGGCACTTATTTAGAATATAACCAGTTAAAAGTTACATCAGAAATTGTAATCTATAGTCAGTAGAACACAATATAAGATGACATCCACTAATTAATATTTGCATCTACTTAATCTGAATATCTCATTGGAATAAAAACCAACAGTCATATTTGAGAGAGAAAAAAAAGGGACCTAAAATACGGTGGGTGGTAGTGTGGGGCCCCAGGTCAACTTTTGCATCGAGGCCCACAATCTTAAGGCTACACCTCTGATTATCCGTATCATAAAACCAGCAAATGTTCCTGAGAACTGAAAAAGAATCCAGATTTTGGATAAATGGCACAGAATGTAACTAGTTAAAAAAAAATGTGTTTCTGAAAGAGAACAGCAGATAAATAAAAATGAGACCAATCTTTAGATGACGTGGTGGATGATCAATGAATGATCAATGAATCAATACGGAACCTACCAATTAAAGTAACATTTGAAGATCACACAACCTGATTTCTTACCTGCCAGGAGCAGGAGGCGGAGCCCCCCTGCCATTCTATTGCTCATGCTGAGACCTCTTCTCAGCCCCGACACAGCTCACAGAATCCTGCCAGAAAATAAAAAAAATATATAAAACATCTTTAACGTCCAGAAAAGAAGGTTTCCTCTTGACATTACTATAATGCTTCGCTATGTGTGTGATATGATATGTTTCTTCCCCTACATCTTGCTCTGATGACCACTTCAAAGTTTTTAATTTCTGATTTTCTGATTGTGACTGACGGCTGTATCACATCCCAGCCACTTCCACAAATATGGGGACACGGCATTGGCATTTGGCACTTTCAGCCTCATAATTCATTTTATCATGCAGCATGATCTCATGATTAAGACGAGACTAAACGTGGTATATCCACTATGTGTGGCTCTCTACAAAGGGATCACGTGTTCTAATAGCCCCCCACCCCCCCACACCTTTGTATTTAGTCCTAAAATGAATCTTCTACATTCAGGGGGATGAGTGTTACTAATGTAATTTAGTCAAATCAGAAGTTATTATTTTATGTCAGAGCTGAATTGTCTGAAATGCTAAATGGCTTTATGACAGCCAGCTATGGGCATTAAAACACCAGACTTTCCCCCTTAACTGCTGGCTAACTTAGTAATATTAATAATAATAATAATATTAAACTTTATTTTATAAAGTGCTTCTACAGGTAGCTTCTCAATTTATTATTATTATTATTATTATTATTAGTATTATTATTATTATTATTAATAATAATAATAATAATAATAAACAACTTTATTTTATATAGTGCCCCTACAGGTAGCTTCTCAATATATTATTATTATTATTATTATTATTATTAATAATAATAATAATAATAATAATCTCTATTTTATATAGTGCCTCTACAGGTAGCTTCTCAATATATTATTATTATTATTATTATTATTAATAATAATAATAATAATATATTGATAAGCTACCTGTAGAGGCACTATATAAAATAAAGATTATTATTATTATTATTATTAATAATAATAATAATAATAATAATAAAACTTTATTTTATATAGTGCCTTTACAAGTAGCTTCTCAATATATTATTATTATTAATATTATTATTAATAATTATGGCATGATGGGACTTGTAGTTTTCGCAATAGCTGGAGCGCCGCCAGTTTGACTCCCCTGCTGTAGAGGAAAAAATTAGCGGTAAGTGTTGGCGCCACCCCTGGTTGGGTCAGGTTATGACAACTGATTTTTTTTGCTCCGATCTGACGTTTGCAACTATATGAATATTTGCAGAAGCTAGTCATTCCTGTATCATAATTGCTGAATTATCACATACAACAAATATCTTCCCATACATGCCATGACCTGATCATCACAAAAGAATAATCAATCACACTTTGACACTCTTAATAATGACTTATTTTTAGTAACCAGTTCAATTCTCAGAACTGTATATCAGATCCGTTTTTCTGGTTATGGTCGTGCTTCTTTGTCAATAACTTTGTTATTACTTAAGAAAACAAAGTAAAGCATATATTTTTTGGAACAAACAAGGATTTCTTTTGGTGATACCGTCTTGCAAAAATTATTTTTTTTCTACCCAAAAAATTGCACAAAACACACCTTTTTATTTGAGCACATAGTTACATAGTTAATGTGGTTACAAAAAGTTCAACCAACAGAAAGAGGAAGTAAAAAAAAAAAACCTCAATAAAAGCACGATCCAATTTGCTCCTGCAGGGGAAAAATTCCTTCCTGATCCCCCGAGAGGCAATCGGATATTCCATGGATCAACTTTACCTATAAATGTTATATCCAGTTATATTCTGTGTATTTATTCTCTTCTTCTCAAGAGAGAATAAATTCAGTTCCTCTAATCTTTCCTCATAGCTGAGCTCCTCCATGCCTCGAATCAGTTTGTTTGCCCTTCTCTGTACTTTCTCCAGTTCCCCAATGTTCTTTTTTGTGAATTGGTGCCAAAAACTGAACTGCATATTCCAGATGAGGTTTTACCCTTAAAGTGTCCCTAACCCCCCGCATTCACTATATCTGCTCTCCCCGGACCCTGCATTCACTATATACGCTCTCCCCGGACCCCGCATTCACTATATCTGGTCTCCCCGGACCCTGCATTCACTATTACTGGTCTCCTTGGACCCTGCATTCACTATATCCGCTCTCCCCGGACCCCGCATTCACTATATCCTTTCTCCCCGGACCCTGCATCCACTATATCCGCTCTCCCCGGACCCTGCATTGACTATATACGCTCTCCCTGGACCCTGCATCCACTATATCCGCTCTCCCCGGACCCCGCATTCACTATATCCGGTCTCCCTGGACCCTGCATTCACTATATCCTCTCTCTCCGGACCCTGCATTCACTATATACGCTCCCCCCGGACCCTGCATTCACTATTACTGGTCTCCATGGACCCTGCATTCACTATATCCGCTCTCCCCGGACCCTGCATTCATTATATCTAGTCTCCCCGGACCCCGCAATCACTATATCCGCTCTCCCCGGACCCTGTATTCACTATTACTGGTCTCCTTGGACCCTGCATTCACTATATCCGCTCTCCCCGGACCCCGCATTCACTATATCCGCTCTCCCCGGACCCCGCATTCACTATATCCGCTCTCCCCGGACCCTGCATTCACTATTACTGGTCTCCTTGGACCCTGCATTCACTATATCCGCTCTCCCCGGACCCCGCATTCACTATATCCGCTCTCCCCAGACCCTGCATTCACTATTACTGGTCTCCTTGGACCCTGCGTTAACTATATCCGCTCTCCCGGGACTCTGCATTCACTATATCCAGTCTCCCCAGACCCCGCATTCACTATATCCGCTCTCCCCGGACCCCGCATTCACTATATCCGCTCTCCGCGGACCCTGCATTCACTATATCCACTCTCCCCGGACCCTGCATTCACTATATCCGGTCTCCCCGGACCCTGCATTCACTATATCCACTCTCCCCGGACCCTGCATTCACTATATCTGGTCTCCCCGGACCCCGCATTCACTATATCTGGTCTCTCCAGACCCTGCATTCACTATATCCGCTCTCCCCGGACCCCGCATTCACTATATCTGGTCTCTCCAGACCCTGCATTCACTATATTCGGTCTCCCACAGTACACAGAACATGGAAATGCAATTATTTTAGTAAATATAAACTGCTAAATACCTTTTCTCATCAGCAGTATATAGCAGTCTTGTGACTTCAGCAGAACGCTTGTTAAAGCTTGTTAAAGCTTGTAGGAGGAGTTTTCTTTCTGCTCTAGGAGGATGCAGAACCCCTGACCTCTGCCTGTACAGTGCTGATTGGCCCTGTGCTGATTACATGTACTCTCCAAAGAAAAAGAAAAACCTCTCTAGCAATACACACCAAACTGAGCATGTGTATGTGACTATGAATTCAGTCTGTATCAGGTGGTCATTTCAACAAAAGGAGGAGCAGAGAAGACAGGATCAAATAGCCTTTTTACACAATGCAGAGGATTAACCCCTTAGGTTCCACAGTGAGTATAACAGGCATTCTTTACTGCATTGCTATGTTGTGGGCAGGGGCGGACTGACAACTCATGGGGCCCCCGGGCAATAGGGGATCATGGGGCCCCTGTGTCCTTGCCCAAACTCAAAAAAGCCTTTGAAAAAGGTACCAGGGGCATCTTATGGGGCCCCCTACTGACCTCGGGCCCTCGGGCAGTGCCCGAGTTTCCAAATGGTCAGTCCACCCCTGGTTGTGGGTTTAGTAACACTTTACTTAAAAAAAACAGAGCTAGTGTTGATAAAAAAAAGTATTTAATTGTATAATTTGTACCATTTATAATGACCCTAAAAGTACCCTTTTTGCATTTTTAAAAAGTTAAAAACAATGGTTTAAAACAAAAAAAATCTGACTTTATATGCAAAATCTGAAGAACATATATAAAAAATATATATTTTTAAAAATAGTTTTCATATATTTTGTAATATATAAAAAAATGCATTTCACCATGCAGTGTATATAAATATATATATACAGTTGCAAGAAAAAGTATGTGAACCCCTTGGGATTACATGGAGTTTTGCATGAATTGGGCATAAATTGTGCTCTGAACGTCATCTAAGTCACAACAATAGAAGAACACAGTCTGCTGAACATAATACTACACAAACATTAGATGTTGCCATGGTTTAATTGCTCATAACATGTAAACATTCACAGTGCAGGGAGGAAAAAGTATGTGGGGCCCTAGCTTAATGACTTCTCCCAGAGCTAATTGGAGCCAGGAGTGAGCCAACCTTGACTCCAATCAGTGTGATGATATTGGATGTGTTGCTGACAGCTGTCCTGCCCTTAAAAAACACACACCTGTTTTGGGTTTACTGGTTTCAAGAAGCACTGTCTGATGTGAACCATGCCTCGCAGAAAAGAGCTCTCAGAAGACCTACGATCAAGAATTGTTGACTTGCATGTAGCTGGAAAGGGTTACAAAAGTATCTCCGAAAGCCTTGATGTTCATGTGTCCACGGTAAGACAGACTGTCTACAAGTGGAGAAAGTTTAGCACTGTTGCTACTCTCCCTAGGCGTTGTCGTCCTGTAAAAATGACTGCAAGAGCACAGCGCAGAATGCTGCATGAGGTAAAGAAGAATCCCAGAGTGTCAGCTAAAGACCTACAGAAATCTCTGGCACATGCTAACATTTTTGTTGACACATCTACAATAAGGAAAACATTAAACAAGAATGGAGTACATGGGAGGACACCACGGAGGAAGCCATTGCTGTCCACAAAGAATATTGCAGCACGTTTGAAGTTTGCAAAAGAGCACCTGGATGTTCCACAGCACTACTGGCAAAATATACTGTGGACAGATGAAACCAAGATTGAGTTGTTTGGGAAGAACACACAACACTATGTGTGGAGAACAAAAGGCACAGCACACCAACATCAAAACCTCATCCCCACTGTGAAACATGGCGGAGGGAGCATCATGGTTTGGGGCTGCCTTGCTGCCTCAGGGCCTGGACGGATTGTTGTCATTGATGGGAAAATGAATTCCAGAGTTTATCAAGACATTTTGCAGGAAAACGTACGACCATCTGTCCACCAACTGAAGCTCCGCAGAGGATGGGGGATGCAACAGGACAATGACTCGAAGCATACAAGTAATTCAACAAAACAATGGCTGCAACAGCATAGAAAACGCCTTCTGGAGTGGCCCAGTCAGAGTCCTGACCTCAACCCGATTGAAATGCTGTGGCATGACCTTAAGAGAGCGATTCACACCAGACATCCCAAGAATATTGCTACACTGAAACAGTTTTGTGAAGAGGAGTGGTCCAAAATGACTCCAGATCGTTGTGCAGGTCTGATCTGCAACTACAGGAAATGTTTGGTTGAGGTTATTGCTGCCAAAGGAGGGTCAACCAGTTATTAAGTCCAAATGTTCACATACTTTTTCCTCCCTGCACTGTGAATGTTTACATGTTATGTGCAATTAAACCATGGCAACATCTAATGTTTGTGTAGTATTATGTTCAGCAGACTGTGTTCTTCTATTGTGGTGACTTAGATGACGTTCAGAGCACATTTTATGCCCAATTCATGCAAAACTCCACGTAATCCCAAGGGGTTCACATACTTTTTCTTGCAACTGTATAGCGAGAGAGAGAGAGAGAGAGAGAGAGAAGTACAAAAGTTTTTTTTTTTTTTTTATACCTTATTAAGGGTATAAAAAAAAAAAAAAAAAAAACGTTTGTACTTTTTTGGTACTTTTTTTTTGATAATCTTATGATTGACTGTTTGGATTCAGTATGACTCCTTTGAGGGGATATTGTGTTGATGTCAGAGTGAAATGAAAATCTTATGTTCTTTTTAGCCCTGATGAAGTATTTGTAGCTGCTAAGTTTTAATAAAGGGACACTTACCTGTCTTCACCTGAACTGGTTCTTCGGCAGTCTTCGGGTCCCCGGAGCCAGCATGTTTACTTGGGGCAGCCACTGCGATTCCTTGCAGCTTCACATTTGGCTTCCCACTGGGTATGTGTGAGCCGGACTGCACTTTGTGAATGGTTCTGTAGCCTTCTGGTACCTGTGACATGTCCTAGAAGGTTGAGGACAGCAGGGAGCACTTCCAGTGGATTTGAAACAGAAATCCAATGAGAAGTGGGAGCAGGTACCTGTCAAACCCCCCCCCCCCCCAAAAAAAGTGCCAAAAATAGAAGGGAGGGAGAGCAGAAAGTGGAACTTACCCTTTAAAAAAAAAAAGAATATAGATCAAGCTCCTATCACATTAACAATATAAATCTTTATTGCTCATTGTGAATAGAATTCTAGGAGGGATCACTGGCAGGAGGAAGGAGGTCCTGATTCCTCTGTATAGATCTTTATATCACTAGAGGGGTCACCGGCAGGAGGAAGGAGGTCCCAATTCTTCTATATATAGATCTTTATATCACTAGAGGGGTCACCGGCAGGAGGAAGGAGGTCCTGATTCCTCTATATAGATCTTTATATCACTAGAGGGGTCACCAGCAGGAGGAAGGAGGTCCTGATTCCTCTATATAGATCTTTATATCACTAGAGGGGTCACCAGTGGGAGGAAGGAGGTCCTGGTTCCTCTATATAGATCTTTATATCACTAGAGGGGTCACCGGAAGGAGGAAGGAGGTCCTGGTTCCTCTATATAGATCTTTATATCACTAGAGGGGTCACCGGAAGGAGGAAGGAGGTCCCGATTCCTCTATATAGATCTTTATATCACTAGAGGGGTCACCGGAAGGAGGAAGGAGGTCCCAATTCCTCTATATAGATCTTTAGATCACTGGAGGGATAACCAGCAGGAGGAAGGAGGTCCGGATTCCTCTATATAGGTCTTTATATCACTAGAGGGGTCACCAGCCGGAGGAAGGAGGTCCTGATTCCTCTATATAGATCTTTAGATCACTAGATGGGTCCCCAGCAGGAGGAAGGAGGTTCCAATTCCTCTATATAGATCTTTATATCACACGAGGGGTCACCGGCAGGAGGAAGGAGGTCCGGATTCCTCTATATAAATCTTTAATTAGACCTCATTTAGAATACTGTGTCCAATCCCGGAAACCTCACTTACAAAAAGATATTGATAAGATAGAACGAGTCCAGAGACGGGGAACAAAAATGGCTCAGGTCTGGGGAATAAAACATATCAAGAGCGACTTCAGGAACTTAACATGTACAGTCTGGAGGAAAGAAGGGAAAGGGAAGACATGACTGAAACCTTTAAATTCATCAAGGGGGCAAATAAGGTTCAGGAGGGCAGTATTTCAACATGAAACCAAAATCAGGAACACGGGGACATGACCATAAACTAACTGGAGGAAAGTCCAAAACTAATCTCAGAAAGTACCATTTTACTGAAAGAGTAGTTGATACTTGAAATAAACTTCCAGCAGAGGTAGTGAGCCAGTCAACAATAAATAGCTTCAAACATGCCTGGAACAAGTATAGATCTATACTCAGACAAAAAAGTTAACAAAAACAACAAAACAAAAACAACCCCCCCCCCCCCCCAAAAAAAAGAAAAAAATGAGCAGAGTAGATGGACCACTCAGCCTTTTCTTGCCATCACTTTTCTAAGTTTCTACAAGGACACAGGAGGGAGGCAGGACCTTTTCATATGTTCTGCAGAAGACCCCCTTTTTGTCAACTTGGGCCCCCCCCACAGTGGCGGAATGCCAGGGCCCGTTCGCAAGTACGACCTTTGCGACCCTGGTAGTTCCACCACTGCTGTGGAGAAAATAAAAATGTTACTTAAAGAAAAATACCACACATGTGGAGGACTTTCTCTGTGGCTGATAAATGTGTATTCATGTTGTGTGTGACTCATTGACAGGTAGGATTTCTTATCACACCTTCATAGAGAATTATATTCAAAGCAGCTCCCAGTTAATTAGAGCTCATGGCACAGATACGAATGTGTTGTGCTTTTCCAGCTGATTAGTGCTGATTATGTAAAGTATCGCCTGCCAATATTTATATAGCCAGTTATACGGCAATGATGTATTCCATCTTCACTGCGTTCCTCAAGGTTCCACCATGTTCTAAATATACTCAGTGTCTGTGGTAGACACCTAAGTCTTACATATTCAAAGTGATATAAAGTAACCAAGTGTTCTATTTGGATATAAAAGAATGTTGAGGGGAGGAGCCAAGCAGCCATATAGTTTAGTAAATCAAATTTACTTTGGACACCATACTATTGGACACTCTTCCTACTCATGAGGGTCTCAAGGGTGGCTGGAATACACATTTCAAGAGTCTAAACATTCCCTTCATCGAGTAATATTTAGACACAAGGTGCTCACTGGAGTGGATATCACACATAGATTCCCTGTCCTGCAAAGGTTTGTGGACAACTCACCATACTATTGGACACTCTTCCTACTCACAAGGGTCTCAAAGGTTGCTGGAATACACCTTTCAACAGTCTAAACATTCCCTTCATCGGGTAATATTTAGACACAAGGTGCTCCCTGGAGTGGATATCACACAAAGATTCCGTGTCCTGCACATATCATCAAAGGTTTGTGGACAACTCACCATACTATTGGACACTCTTCCTACTCAAGAGGATCTCAAGGGTGGCTGGAATACACCTTTCAACAGTCTAAACATTCCCTTCATCAGGTAATATTTAGACACAAGGTGCTCCCTGGATTCTCCATAGATTCTCTGTCCTGCACATAGGTTTGTGGACAACTCACCATACTATTGGACATTCTTCCTACTCACGAGGGTCTCAAGGGTGGCTGGAATACACCTTTCAAGAGTAAACATCCCCTTCATCGGGTAATATTTAGACACAAGGTGCTCCCTGGAGTGGATATCACACATAGATTCCCTGTCCTGAACATATCATCAAAGGTTTGTGGACAACTCACCATACTATTGGACATTCTTCCTACTCACAAGGGTCTCAAGGGTGGCTGGAATACACCTTTCAAGAGTCTAAACATTCCCTTCATTAGGTAATATTTAGACACAAGGTGCTCCCTGGAGTTGATATCACAGATCGATTCTCTGTCCTGCACATAGGTTTGTGGACAACTCACCATACTATTGGGCAGCACAGTGGCTAAATGGTACTAGCAGTACTAGCGTTGTTGGTTCAAATCCCAACCACTGCACCACCTGCCTGGAGTTTGTATGTTCTGTCTGTGTGGGTTTCCTCCGGGTACTCTCGTTTCCTCTTACACTCCAAAGACATGCTGGGAGGTTAATTGGCTCCTGTCTAAATTGTCCCTAGTATGTGTATGTATGAATGTGAGTTAGGGACCTTAGATTGTACACCCCTTGAGGGTTAGGGACTGATGTGAATGTACAATATATATGTAAAGTGCTGCGTAAATTGATGGCGCTATATAAGTACCTGAAATAAATAAATACAAGTCAAAATGAAACATCCTTGAAGAGTTGTTCAAGTGGATTGCTTCAAAAAAGTCTATTCACCCTGAGGTCATCACAGAGGACAAGGGGGCGCTCTTTACATCTGGAGGAAAAGAAATTTAATCTCCAAACACGGAAAGGTTTCTTCACAGTAAGAGCTGTGAGAATGTGGAATAGACTCCCTCAAGAGTTGGTTGTGGCCAGCTCAGTGGATTGCTGTAGGAAAGTCCTGGATTCTTTCTTGGATACACAGAATATAAATGGATATAACATTTATAGGTGACGTTGATCCAGGGAATATCCTTTTGCCTCTCGGGGGATCAGGAAGGAAATTTTTTCCCTGCAGGAGCAAATTGGATCGTGCTTTGCTGGGTTTTTTTTTGCCTTCCTCTGGATCAACTGTGGGTGTAGGATTGTAACTTTTTTTTTCTTCTATGGCTGAACTGGATGGACTTTTGTCTTTTTTCTGCCAGACCATCTATGTAACTATGTTTCCAAAAGAGAAAGAAAAAACTCAATTGTATTCTTCTGAAAACTTTTTATTTGGACTTTTTTCATTATTTGATTTTTATACTTTTATATATTTCTTTTAAAAAAAAAAGTGCAAATAAAGAGTATTCAGAAGAATACTCTTTATTTGGACTTTTTTCATTAATTGATTTTTATAATTTTATATATTTTTTTTTAAAGTCCAAATAAAAAATATTCAGAAGAATATTCTTTATTTGGACTTTTTTCAATATTTGATTTTTATAATTTTATATATTTTTTTTAAGTCCAAATAAAAAGTATTCAGAAGAATATTCTTTATTTGGACTTTTTTCATTATTTGATTTTTATAATTTTATATGTATTTTTTAAAAAGTTCAAATAAAGAGTATTCTTCTGAATACTCTTTACTTGGACTTTTTTCATTATTTTAAAAATAAACCCTGGCAGTGTTAAATGGTTTATCCCAACCCCTGTAACTGTTGCTTCTGCTGGACAGCTTGGTCTGTTAAAGGAAGTGGAAAAATAACATCTGCTGGTAGGATCAACAAATAATAAATCTATGTTATGGGGGAAAGGGGGGACAAAAAATATGTCTTAATGCCATTGTTACACTATATTTTATGTCACTTTTGCTCGTGGTACTGTTTTTTAATTATATCATTTATTTCCTTTTCATTATTATTTTCATAACAAAAAACACAAAGAATTATTGCAATAAGATATAGTTAGCTGTCCCATCTAACATAAAAGTTCTGCCTAAAACAGTATCCATAAAAGACTAAAAAAAAATATTGATGCAACATTAGGAGGCATAAAGAGACAACTATAATGAACGAACAAAAACCTAGTTAGCTAATTACACACTTTGAATGCAACAATAAAAAGGTAATAATGGAAAGCTCGCCATGTTAAGTTCTGAACACTACAAAGAATAAACTGCTACACTTAATTTGCGCCATCCCAAAGTACCCTGTAACTTTTACATATTGTACCGTGTGCCAAACAAAAGGCCCAAGGGGTGAATCCGGCCCGCCAGGCCATTTCATGTGGCCCTTGCTCCTCTACTGGAGCTGCTGCACCCCCCCATCCCCATCCCCACAGGACAGAATTCCTCCTACAGATCCTGTGTTTCGACCTGCAGCCATCTGATGACATCTGCTGTAAGGGAGGATGGGGGACTCTTGAATTCTGGTGGTGGGGAGGTTTCTTGGCATCTGATGTAAGGGGAATGGGTGAGGTGCTCTTGACATCTGATGGTGGGGAGGTCTCTTGACATCTGATGTAAGCGAGGGTGGGGGACTCTTGAATTCTGATGGTGGGGAGGTCTCTTGACATCTGATGTAAGGGAGGGTGGGGTGCTCTTGACTTCTGATGGTAGGGAGGTCTCTTGACATCTGATGTAAGGGAGGGTGGGGTGCTCTTGACTTCTGATGGTGGGGAGGTCTCTTGACATCCGATGTAAGGGAGGGTGGGGTGCTCTTGACTTCTGATGGTGTGGGGTCTCTTGATATCTGATGTAAGGGGGGGTGGGGGACTCTTGACTTCTGATGGTGGGGAGGTCTCTTGACATCTGATGTAAAGGAGGGTGGAGGACTCTTGACTTCTGGTGGTGGGGAGGTCTCTTGACATCTGATGTAAGGGGGGTGGGGTACCCTTTACTACTGATGGTGGGGAGGTCTTTTAACATCTGATGTAAGGGGGGGTCTCTTGACATCTGATGTAAGGGTGGTGGGGTACTCTTTACTACTGATGGTGGGGAGGTCTCTTAACACCTGATGTAAGGGGGGGTGGGGTGCTCTTGACATCTGATGTAAGGGGGGGTGGGGGACTCTTGACTTCTGGTGGTGGGGAGGTCTCTTGACATTGAATGTACAGTAAGGGAGGGTGGGGGACTCTTGACTTCTGATGGTGGGGAGGTCTCTTAACATGTGATGTAAGGGTCTGGAGGAGGAGCAGAGGAGAGCTGGAGTCAACTGCTGGAATCTGCAACATGTTGAGACCAGTGGATTCAGAGAAGAGGGCTGCACAGAGAGAAGCAGGATCTGTAGGAGGATTTCTGTCCTCCTCTTTGCTGTCAACTGCTCATGTAGTTAAAAAGTATGACAAATTTTATTGCATCATAATATCTTAAAAAACACATTCAGACCTATTGTAGGTCATAAAATCAGTACCGCTACAGTACATCAAATTTCAACTGCAATTAATTCCCTGTAGTTCCATAAAAGTACAATACGCAGCAGTTACTTATTATTATTATACAGGATTATTACAGCACGATGATCCTCATCAGTCATTGAGTTTCCCATTATTGCTTCATCAGGACAGAAGAGGAAAGATTTCAGTGGTAACTTATTATTATTATACAGGATTTATGGCGCCAACAGTTTGCTCAGCGCTGTACAATATAACGGGAGACAATACAGCAAAAATACAAGAAGGTTAGGAGGGCCCTGATCCTGGGCGCTTACAATCTAATAACATGTGACACATATGCAGAAAGCTCCCTGGGTGGGCACCGAGCAGAATGCCAGAAGGCCAAACCGACCAGGATCATTCTCAAAATATTAGGTGAAGGGCATTAGACAATTACATAGTTACGTAGTTTGTCTGGCTGAAAAAAGACAAAAGTCCATCTAGTTCAACCATTAAAAAAAAGAAAAGAAAAAAAAAGTTATAATCCTACACCCACAGTTGATCCAGAGGAAGGCAAAAAAAACCAGCAAAGCACGATCCAATTTGCTCCTGCGGGGGAAAAAAATTAATTCCTGATCCCCTGAGAGGCAATCGGATATTACCTGGATCAACAATGATGTCCTCAATATGATAACCTCTCAGATATTGTATATTATTTATTTCAGGTACTTATATAGCAACATCAATCTACTCAACACTTTACATATATATTGTACATTCACATCAGTCCCTAACCCTCAAGAGGTGTACAATCTAAGGTCCCTAACTCACATTCATACATACACATACTAGGGACAATTTAGACAGGAGCCAATACACCTACCAGCATGTCTGGAGTGTGGGAGAAAACCCACGCAGGCACAGGGAGAACATGCAAACACCAGGCAGGTGGCGCTGTGGTATTTGAACCAACGGTCCTAGTACTGCCAGGCGGAAGTGTTAACCATTTAGCCACTGTGCTGCCCGTATACATGTCTATGTCAGGTTTATATTTCTTCCAGAATATTGCTGACCCAAATATATATTGTCTTGAGAATCTCAGGCATGCATCTTTATGCATCTGCAGTATAGTTGGGCATTCCTTTATTAAACCTATTCAATCCGGTAACTCAAAAACTTAGAGGGTTCCACCAGATAATGCACAGTCAATTGTCATTAACTTCTCTTAAGAGGCAAGGCACCTCCCAAGGTTCAAGGTATTAATATGCTGGACAGCTTGTCCCGGTGCAGTGCCACTTAGCAAACATGAACCCCCAGAGCTCCGAGTCATAAATTGTGTAATATTTTGCCAGAATTTCTCTACTATTGGGCACTGAAATAAATCAGTTTTTCCAAAAAGACATTTAGGACAGGTAGATAGCCACACTGATGACTTTCTCAAATTGTCACTTGTTATTGCTTACTAACCTTCCTGATTTTTTTTAAACCCCTTCCAATCCTTCTACTTTTAATTTCACAAATACTTTACTTGAGAAGAGGTATAGATACATTGGGCCCAAAGGTCAAAGAGTATATACAGTCATTGGTAACAAGTAATTACAGTCATTGGTAACATCCATTTGCAAAAATAACACTCATCTTAGTGAAAGCATGGGAAGTCCATTGGTTTTCAAAAGCTCAACAAGGTATATATATACCTATATAACAGGAATGGACGTTTTATCTCTATGGCCAGGATTTCAAAGGTTATTGAGAAAGTCAAAACCAGGTCATAACCACAGAAAAAGCTAAGGAAGGAGTGGTTCACAAATAGAGAGAAGAAGAATACGTAACCTCATTGGCAGATGGGTGCATCTAAAAGGCTGACTGCCAGGCGGAACTGTTAACCATCTAGCCACTGTGCTGCCCGTATACCTGTATATGTCAGGTTTATATTTCTTCCAGAATATTGCTGACCCAAATATATATTGTCTTGAGAATCTCAGGCATGCATCTTTATGCATCTGCAGTATAGTTGGGTATGCCTTTATTAAACCTATTCAATCTGGTAACTCAAAACCTCAGAGGGTTCCACCAGATAATGCACGTCAATTCCCAAGGTTCAAGGTATTAATATGCTGGACAGCTTGTCCCGGTGCAGTACCACTTAGCAAACATGAACCCCCAGAGCTCCAGGTCATAAATTGTGTAATATGTTGCCAGAATGTCTCTACTATTGGGCACTGAAATAAATCAGTTTTTCCAAGAAGACATTTAGGACAGGTAGACATCCACACTGATGACTTTCTCAAATTGTCACTTGCTATTGCTTACTAACCTTCCTGCTTTTTTAAACCCCCCCCCCAATCCTTGTACTTTTAATTCCACAAATACTTTGTTTGAGAAGAGATATGGATACATTTGGCCCAAAGGCCAAAGAGTATATTCCGGTGAAGTAATTACAGTCATTGGTAACATCCATTTGCAAAAACAACACCCATCCTAATGAAAGCATGGGAAGTTCATTGGTTTTCAAAGAGATCAACAAGGTTCATATATATATATACCTATATAACAGGAATGGACATTTTATCTCTATGGCCAGGATTTCAAAGGCCATTGAGAAAGTCAAAACCAGGTCATAACCACAGAAAATGTGTGTTGAGCTGAGTCTTGAAAAAAGTGAGAGAGGGTGGAAAGAAGCCCAAAAGCTAAGGAAGGAGTGGTTCACAAAATGGAGAGAAGAAGAATACGTAACCTCATTGGCAGATGGGTGGATCTAAAAGGCTGACAGTCTAGCTGGCAGCCTTGGTTAGAACTAATGCCTTGACCAATCCTTGTACTTTTATGTCATTCATCCTTGTGTGGGATGGCAAGGAGGACCTGATGTGATAGTAGATCAGTTCATGCCTCACTCCATAAAAGTGTCTTATTAAGGAAGTATGTTATATTTGTACATCAAGTTGTCCTCAGAGAAGTCTTGATAATTAGTATAGTACTGGAGACTAGTTAGCACAAATATTGTATACCATGAAAATAGAGGATCTACGAAGCTCATGGTTGAGGAACTTTGAGTTTGTAGCAGATGGAAAGAACTGGGTCAGTAGATGTAAAATATTGTCAATGGAACAAGTACTGTACATAACAAATATCTAAAGATATGTTAGTCGGTTAACATCCACTTACCTGCCTCCCTATGAATATGTCCAGTATTGTCCTCCCAGTAGTCACAGATGAATGACAGACATTGCAGGTAAGTGGTCTCTTTTATAAAGGAGGTTGTCCCATCTGATGACCTATCACAGACACCGTTCAGGGAGGAAATGGCATTCTCCTCATATAATAAAACATTGCAACTATAAGTATGATCTATCACACTACATAACTGTCTAATTCAGATGAGCAACATAGCACAGTATACCGGAATGTCAGGTATGAAGGCTGCTTAATAAGAAACAATTATGATTTCCCTATTCAATGAAGCAATAACTGGCTTTGACAGTGAATCAATCATTACGCTATTCACTCTTAAATTGCTATTATTTTTCTGTTGTTTTCAATTGCTTTTATTTACTTTCGAATTGTTAGATAAACAGTTTACTGTTGGCTTGCTCATAGGCCATCAGTTTTGGTGGAGAGGTATAGCACAACCTATATCCAATCAAATGCTATAGATGAGGAAAGACAGCAGCACTGAACCTTAGTGCCGTCTTAAAAGCAAAATGGCCCCCTGGGCCAAGTAACATACTCGGATCCCTAGCAGCCTGCATCAGGTGTCCCTATCATAGTGCCCCCTTATATCAGGTTTCTCCATCACAGTGCCTATATACTGTACATTTGCCCCATCACAGTATTCCCTTACATCAGAGTTGTTTTCCCACCTTTGCCCTTGTACTCACAGTTCACAAATGATGTTCCCACCTGCAATAAATCCAGCTTCTCCTTCCTCTCCCGTGCTGAGACTGAGGGGAGTTCTCAGTCTCAGCACCAACTCTTTTCCGCTCCCTGCACGAGGGAAGAGAAAGCTGAATCCTCTCTTCAGCAGAAGCCAGCCACTGCTCCTTCTGACAGGAGTGACATTGCAGTTACTCCTGTCAAAAAGGAGCCTCATGAGTGGCCAAATGGCCAGAGCCCCTCCCCTAGCAAAACTCCCACTTTGTCCCCTTGTCTTGGCCCTGATCATGGGCCCCCCAAGCACCTGGGGCCCAAGGGCAGTGCTCATCCTCAGCTTCCTAGCCTAAGTCAAAAAATCACCAGTGCACAGGCAAGGGTTGTTGTTAACTCTTCAAATAGAAATCCAACCATAGAAAAGGTGGCAACTCAATAATATCTTCAGGGAAAGTACTTTCATTAGCTTACATGGTAGGATCCAGTCCAAAAAAAAGGAAGCTAATAGGTTTCAGCTAAAAAAAAGAGCCTTAGTCGCAGTACAACATGACTAAGGCTTTACAGATAAAACGCATCAGCCTCCTCTTTTTGGGCTGGATCCTACCGTGTAATAAAGGAATCATCATTGAAGACGTAACCAAGCTGCCTGATTTTCTTAGGTCAGATTTCAGAAAAGGACTCTACTGATGCCATGGGATTAATGGCACACTTTACGTGAAATATCAATAAGTAACTCCAAATCTCAGTAAAATGTAAATAAATCTAAAATACATTCACCAGCCACTTTATTAAGTGCACCTTGCTAGTACTGGGTTGGACCCACTTTTTCCTTCAGAACTGTTTTCATTCTTAGTGGCATAAATTCAACAAGGTTTTGGAAACATTCCTCAGAGATTGTGGTCCATACTGACATGAGTTACTGTTGCCTTTCTATCATCTGGAACCAGTCTGCCCATTCTCCTCTGACCTCTGACATCAACAAGGCATTTTCCTCCACACAACTGCCGCTCACTAGATATTTTCTCTTTTTCAGACCATTCTCTGTAAACCTTAGAGATGGTTATGCATGACAATACCAGTAGATCAGCAGTTTTTGAAATACCAGCCCGTGTGGCACCAAAAACCATGCCACATTCTAAGTCATTTAAATCTCCTTTCTTCCCCATTCTAAAGCTTGTTGAAGACGACTTCAGCAAGTTATCTCCACCACGTCTAGATGCTTAAATGCATTGAGTTGCTGCCATGTGATTGGCTGATTAGCAATTTGTGTTACCAAGAAATTGATCCCCTGAGGAAACTCTCTGCGAAACGCGTTGGTTCATGTCTTCTGTTGCATACCTCACCATTGGAAGATCTGCAAATTCATGCTGTTTATGTTTTGTTCATTAAACACATAACACCTTAATAAACAGATTATAGCAAGAGGCTTCAGCATCATGTTGATTTGAGCCAGGGGCGGACTGACAACTCACAACTCATGGGGCCCCCAGGCAATAGGAGATCATGGGGCCCCTGTATCCTTGCCCAAACTAAAAAAAGCCTATGAAAAAGGTACCAGGGGCATCTCATTGGGCCCCCTACTGACCCAGGGGGGGGGAGGGGGTTGAAGCAGTCAATGCTGGTTTGGGCGCAGAAGCCCCAAATCTGTATCCAGGTTCTCCAGTTCTCAGAGTCTGTGCGTTTCGGGGAGACATGGACTTGAATCTAAAGTGAAACTACTACCCCAGGCACACATCTCCCAAAGAATAGAGCTCACTCAGATGCCAGGGCCCATGGTCAGTAGGCAAAGGGCTAGCCTGTGGTCCAAAAGCCCCTGTCCCAGTTGGGTCTGTCACACAGACAATATATGATGTCATGTTCTGTGCTACCTAAGGCAATTGTGATGTCGTAAAGGGAGAATATAAGGGGGGGCAGTAGAATTAGAGGCATCCCATATATAGACTCTGCCTGTTTTCATTTCATTCTCGCTTCTTGCATGGGTGTTACAACCATGATCTTGTTATATATACAGTACATTAAATCTTAGATGTAGACATTATGACCCTGATTTACTATTGTGCCTAGGCGCATTTCCGTGGGCTAGCGTCTACTTTTTAGTAGCGACCGTCTACTTTTAGATGGCGAAGACATTTACTAAAGAAAGCGTCAACAAGTAGACGCCAAATCCAATTTACTAACTAGACACAGTCCAGGAATCAGACCCAAAAAGCAGACTTGCTAAGAAGCATGTCTAACACCATGGAAAATCACTGCAGAGACATATTCTCATTGAAATTTGCTTTGCCAAATATCAGGACTTCTGACATTTCAAAAATTTTTTAAAATGTGTAAAAAATCGTTTTTTTAAAGCTAGTCGTCACAGTAAAGAACTAGGCGCTTTTCCATGGTCTATGGCCGATATAAATGCGCATGTGCAGAACACATTTTAGACGTCTTCCGTGGGCGCTTTCTTTTTAGACGTTGTTCAATAGTAAATCTCTGGCTGGATTCCTCTGACAGCCGGCACTCGGTCACGTCTCCTGTGTGTGGAGTCCTCTGACAGCCGGCACTCGGTCGCATCTCCTGTGTTCGAAAAAACAGCACTCAGCATATCTTTATGTATTCTAATTTGATTTCCTTAGTTCTATTGATTCTATTTTTGTTTCTTATCCTTTATAATTATTTCTGTAATGATTTTACTTATTTCGAAGGTCTAGATAATATTTATTTTGACAGCTGAATGTAAAAATAAATGTGTGCAATAAAAAAAAAAAAAAAAACTGCGTGGGGTCCCCCCTCCCATCCATACCAAGCCCTTTGGGTCTGGTATGGATATTAAGGGGTGACTCCACGATGAAATTAAATAAAAAACAGCGTGGGGTCCCCCCCAAAATCCATACCAGACCCTTATCCAAGCATGCAGCCCGGCAGGTCAGGAAAGGGGGGGACAAGTGAGCACCCCCCCCCTCCTGAACCATACCAGGCCACATGCCCACAACATGGGGGGGTGCTTTGGGGCAGGGGGGCTCCCCCCCAAAGCACCTTGTCCCCATGGTGATGGGGACAAGGGCCTCTTCCCCACAACCCTGGCCAGTGGTTGTGGGGGTCTGCGGGCGGGGGGCTTATCAGAATCTGGAAGCCCCCTTTAACAAGGGGGCCCCCAGATCCCAGCCCCTCCCAAGTGAATGAGCATTCGGTGCATGGTACCGCTACTCATTCACAAAAAAAACAAAGTGTAGTGTAAAAAAACAGTACAGGGTCTTTGACAAGTCCTTTAATAAAACAATGTCCCCCGAAGTAGATCCGACGTCAATCACGGTGTCACGCGGCGGCGACCCGAAAAAAGAAAAAAAAATTTCAGATCCCCATGGAGGCTCACCAGCCTTATGCAGTGAGCCAGGGTGACAGTTCTTAAATAGCTAAGGGGCGGGGCCAGCTGGGGACATCATCCGGGTGACCCTGCCCCATGTGACATCATTGATGTCATATGGGGTGGGATCACATGCTTGATGTCCCCGGGTATCCTGCACATTACCTATTTAAGAGCTGTCAGCGAGACTCATTGCATAAGGCTGGTGCGCCTCCATTGGGAGCGGAACTTTTTTTTTTCTTTTTTCGGGTCGCCGCCGCGGGACACCGTGATTGACGTTGGATCTACTTCAGAGGACATTCTTTTATTAAAGGACTTGTCAAAGACCCTGTACTGTGGTTTTTTACACTACGCTTTTGCTTTTTTTGTGAATGAGTAGCGGTACCATGTACCGCATACTCATTCACGTGGGGGGGGATCTGGGGACCCCCTTGTTAAAGGGGGCTTCCAGATTCTGATAAGCCCCCCGCCCGCAGACCCCCACAACCACTGGCCAGGGTTGTGGGGAAGAGGCCCTTGTCCCCATCAACATGGGAACAAGGTGCTTTGGGGGGGAGCCCCCCTGCCCCAAAGCACCCCCCCATGTTGAGGACATGTGGCCTGGTATGGTTCGGGGGGGTGCTCGATCATCCCCCCCCTTTCCTGACCTGCTAGGCTGCATGCTCGTATAAGGGTCTGGTATGGATTTTGGGGGGAACCCCATGCTGTTTTTTATTTAATTTCGGCGTAGAGTTACCCCTTAATGTCCATACCAGACCCGAAGGGCTTGGTGTGGATGGGAGGGGGGACCCCACGCAGTTTATATTTATTATTATGGTGCTGGTTTTTAAATGTAATTCTGGCTTTTTTTTGGTCTTCACTATAGCTCAGAAATTCAGGTAAAAGAGAAAGTTTTGTTTGAGTTTATTTCCTTAAAGGTAACAAGGTTGACTTTTAGTTAATTAAAATGAAGAAATTGTTCTGTAACTTCGGGGAAAGTGACATCTAAGCTTGTGAACTATAGTGAAGGACAAAAAAATGCTGGCATTAGCATTGAAAAATCAGCACCGACATACACTTTGTAATGTGAACCAAATTATTCAAACATTTGTAAACCGGCCAATTAATTTTAATGGTTTGGCATTTGTACACCAAATATGACGTTCCCCGAGGCGTTGGTAAACCAAGGTACGCCTGTATTAGTATTAATATGTGAGTTAGCGAGCGCACCTTATAAAGCTGCTAGTGCACAAAAAGGAACCACAGAGCCTTTCTAAGAATATAACGTAAAAATGGGGTGTGCAGCGCTATACAAATAAAACACACTGTCATAAATATGACAAAAAGTAAAAAAAGTCCTATAGACTAAATGACAAACAGTCCGAGGTGATATGGTATCAGTCCAGATAGGTATATTCCAGTGATGGAGTATATATGACTTCAATCCAAATGGGTATATTCCAACATTCCAACATGAAGGTGTAGAAAAATTGCCCACTCACCGGAAGTGCAATTTAATGTGCACATAGAAATTCCATGAAGCCGAAGGTCCTGTGAAGGTGCGGCCTGATGATAAAGGTGTCCTCTGGTGGTTAATGGGGTGACGGCTGCCAGAGATGATGGTCTGGACCTATATCCCGAATCATCCAACCTGGGCGGACTCCTACAATGCTGGGCTGAGATGTGGAGGCTCAGTGCCAGGTAATAGAGATGAAAACGCTCATGAGGTAGTATTGTGAAATGTATTTATTAGGGTATATATCATTATGGTAAACAGTAAACGTACAGGGTGATAATAACCTATACAAGTATAGTGTAAATGAGCTCTTGAATACACTGACCAGTGGATAAAAATGATGGCCACCGGACCTCCTGATCCGGTGGTGTGACGTCAAAGCGTGCAGAGGCTCCTCCTAGACGCGCTTCGTGTAATAACACGTCTCCTGTAGGGGTGATGCCAATTAGTATTGTATTAGTATTGTAATCCTGTGTATTGGGATACATAGAACCAACATACATCTGAATTGGCAACATAGCACAACATTTGTGTCACATCGGAGATATCTGGCTGGTTACACTGACCTTGCCCAGGGACTTAGGGTGGATTCACACCACAGAAATACAGACAGATTAGCATTGCAGCTCTGTGGATTAGTGGTTAGCACTGCTGCCTCACAGCACTAGGGTTGTTGGTTTGAATCCCAACCATGGCAAGTAGTAGCATGATCTCACTGTGTGGCTGTCTTCACATAGGTGTTCTGGCAACATCTTTGCTTTCTGTCTAAATGATCCCTAGAATGTGAATTAGAATGAGGCCTTGTCTGTTCAAACACCTTCAAAGCTGCACCTTATGTGAATGTCATACAATGGGGTGAGATAAGGGCCTGGACTACTAATAATTTGATAATGCTGGTTTACACTCCACCCCCTTTTGTGAAGGATTTATCAAGCAAAGAGCTGATAGAGAGAAGAGTGAGCAAGAGATGCATACTGAAGAGTGATAAAGAGAGACATACAGAAGAGTGAGTGAGAGAGAAGAGCGAGCCAGTGAGACAAAGAAGACTGAGAGAGAGATACACACCGAAGAGTGATAAAGAGAGACATACAGAAGAGTGAGTGAGAGAGAGAAGAGCGAGCCAGTGAGCCAAAGAAGAGTGAGCGAGAGATACATACCGAAGAGTGATAAAGAGAGACATACAGAAGAGAGAGACGTGCGAGCCAGTGAGACAAAGAAGAGTGAGCGAGAGATACATACTGAAGAGTGATAAAGAGAGACATACAGAAGAGTGATTGAGAGAGAAGAGCGAGCCAGTGAGACAAAGAAGAGTGAGCACGAGATACATACTGAAGAGTGATAAAGAGAGACATACAGAAGAGCAAGAGAAGAGAGAGCCAGTGAGACAAAGAAGAGTGAGCAAGAGATACATACCGAAGAGTGATAAAGAGAGACATACAGAAGAGTGAGTGAATGAGAGAGAAGAGCGGGCCAGTGAGACAAAGAAAAGTGAGCGAGAGATACATACAGAAGAGTGATAAAGAGAGACATACAGAAGAGTGAGAGAGAGAGAGAAGAGCGAGCCAGTGAGACAAAGAAGAGTGAGCAAGAAATACATACCGAAGAGTGATAAAGAGAGACATACAGAAGAGTGAGTGAATGAGAGAGAAGAGCGGGCCAGTGAGACAAAGAAAAGTGAGTGAGAGATACATACCGAAGAGTGATAAAGAGAGGCATACAGAAGAGTGAGAGAGAGAGAAGAGCGAGCCAGTGAGACAAAGGAGAGTGAGCGAGCGATACATACCGAAGAGTGATAAAGAGAGACATACAGAAGAGTGAGTTAATGAGAGAGAAGAGCGAGCCAGTGAGCCAAAGAAGAGTGAGCGAGAGATACATACTGAAGAGTGATAAAGAGAGACATACAG
Source organism: Staurois parvus (assembly GCF_062004578.1). Lineage (NCBI taxonomy): Eukaryota > Metazoa > Chordata > Amphibia > Anura > Ranidae > Staurois > Staurois parvus. The sequence goes on from NW_028319017.1 coordinate 1,080,763, forward strand.
AAGAGTGATTGAGAGAGAAGAGCGAGCCAGTGAGACAAAGAAGAGTGAGCACGAGATACATACTGAAGAGTGATAAAGAGAGACATACAGAAGAGCAAGAGAAGAGAGAGCCAGTGAGACAAAGAAGAGTGAGTGAGAGATACATACCAAAGAGTGATAAAGAGAGACATACAGAAGAGTGAGTGAATGAGACAGAAGAGCGGGCCAGTGAGACAAAGAAAAGTGAGCGAGAGATACATACCGAAGAGTGATAAAGAGAGACATACAGAAGAGCGAGAGAGAGAAGAGCGAGCCAGTGAGACAAAGAAGAGTGAGCGAGAAATACATACCGAAGATTGATAAAGAGAGACATACAGAAGAGTGAGTTAATGAGAGAGAAGAGCGAGCCAGTGAGACAAAGAAGAGTGAGCGAGAGATACAAACAGAAGAGTGATAAAGAGAGACATACGGAAGAGTGAGTGAATGAGAGGGAAGAGCGAGCCAGTGAGACAAAGAAGAGTGAGCGAGCGATACATACCGAAGAGTGATAAAGAGAGACATACAGAAGAGTGAGAGAAGAGCGAGCCAGTGAGACAAAGAAGAATGAGCGAGAGATACATACCGAAGAGTGATAAAGAGAGACATACAGAAGAGTGAGAGAAGCGAGAGAAGAGCGAGCCAGTGAGACAAAGAAGAGTGAGCGAGAGATACAAACAGAAGAGTGATAAAGAGACACATACAGAAGAGTGATAAAGAGAGAAATACAGAAGAGTGAGAGAAAGCGAAAAGGCTTGGGTGGGGAATCCACAAATCAAAACTGTTACAAATACTGGCGTGGAAATCCCCCCAAATGCATAGCAGACACTTATCCCAGCAGGCAGGTACCGCACGCCTTCAAAGATTTATTTCCTTTGTTGATTTGCCTGCTTCGTTCACACTAGATGTAATTGAAAATTGCCCTTTAAGTTGCCAATTTCACCGTTTTCTAGAGATTTTCAAACTAGTCGTGATTTCAATTGTGTTTAGCATTGCGATTTCTATTGGAGTCTAGATGTGAAATTGCTACTAAATGGCCCAAAAGTTCAACAAGAACCACCTTTGAAATGGCGCTGCAACAAATGGCGTATGTTAATCCCCTCACATTCACAGTCATTATATCCGATATCATGTAGGATGTCAATTCACAAATCGCACCTGAAATTGCACACCCTGGATGCGACTCATCATGCGATTGGCATGGCCAGCAACTTTCCATTTGCATGGCAAATTGCACACAATGTTACTGGGGGCTAACACCACTGTCACATCTAATCCGATGTGGCAATTGCCCAACTTACAGTGAAGTTGCACGAGTTCACAATCCAATTGGATGTGAATGGAGCCTACAGTGGACAATAGGGTGCAACCAGGGGCGGACTAACAAATCATGGGGCCCTGGGCAATAGGGGATCATGGGGCCCCTGTGTCCTTGCCCAAACTCAAAAAAGCCTATGAAAAAGGTACCAGGGGCATCTCATGGGGCCCCCTACCGACCCTGGGCCCGCGGGCAGTGCCCGAGTTTCCAAATGGTCAGTCCGCCCCTGGGTGCGACTTGGTCTATGATTTGCAAGTCGCCTGTTATGCCAATTGCATGCCAAATCGCAAACAATGCTACTGGGGGCCACCCCGGTCACATTAAAGCAGATTTCTAAGTGGTGTTATTTACACTACAGTCACATCATGTGACTTACATTGAAGTCGCATGATTTCAAAGTCGGGGGACATGGTGATTTCAAGTGTAATTTGCAAGACATCTGACACAGATCTCTCTGCAAATCGCATGAAAAGTAGTGTGTTCATTACTTTATTATTTCTTGCGGCTCCGACCAAGTTTGAACCACAACACTATGAACGCTTCAATAGCGGGCACATTGAGTGCGACTTGTCATGTGATTTGCACAACATGTGAGTTGCAAATCGTATGCAAAGTCGCACCCTATTGTCTGCTATTAGAGCGGCCACATGGGTGGGTTTCAAACACTGGTTTCTATAGTAGTACATGTATAGTACATGCATAGAGATCTGTGTCAGATGTCTTACAAATTGCATTGAAATGGTCAACTTTACTGTAAGTCGCATGATTTGTAAATCAGCTTTGATGTGACCGGGGTGTAATGTTTGATTTCTGGAGTGTTTTGCAGATTTATGGGAAATGCCGCATACTAGCCAAATCGAATTGTCATTTTCAGTATTGCATGCGAGATGTGGTCATGTGACTGCCTTAACTCCTGCGATAATCTGGAGGGAATTGTGACCATAGTAGCAATAAAGGATCCAATTGGGGTTCCCTTTCACATCCCTGCTCAATGTTCTGTTGTATGCTGCACACGTACATTTCACTGTGGATTTCTGTCTGACTCTGATTTGTGGGGCCTGTATACCAAGGGTTAATGCAGGTGCAGGGGCGGACTGACCATTGGGGAACTCGGGCACTGCCCGAGGGCCCAGGGTCAGTAGGGGGCCCCATGAGATGCCCCTGGTACCTTTCATAGGCTTTTTTGGGTGTGGTTTGAGTGTGGGCGAGGACACAGGGGCTCCATGATCCCCTATTGCCCGGGGGCATCATGAGTTGTCAGTCCGCCCCTGCCAAGGTGGGAGGAGGATTCATCAGGTGCAAACACTTTCCCTGACCAAATGAAGGACAGTGGTGGGTGTGGCCTAATTGGGGCTGGGGCCTTGTTAGGCGATCTCCAGATACAACCTAGCTTATATATAGACCTTCAGTAGTGGGAGATTTGGCCTGTTACTAGGCCGGGTGATTTTGTACCAAGTCCTTGTGGTAGTTTGGGGAGGAAGAGATATTGTGCTGAATTGCCCCAGAAACCACTCAGGCTGTGTTTGGAAGTGGGCTGGAAATGGTCTTTTTTTTTGCCTTGTAAAGTGTTTGTGTGCTATCGTACAATGATTGTTTGTTATTGTACAATGATTGTGTGTGTTGTTGTACAATGATATTGTACAATGATTGTTATTGTACAATGATTGTGTGTGTTGTTGTACAATGATATTGTACAATGATTGTTATTGTACAATGATTGTGTGTGTTGTTGTACAATGATATTGTACAATGATTGTTATTGTACAATGATTGTGTGTGTTGTTGTGCAATGATTGTGTGTGTTGTATAATGATTGTGTGTGTTGTACAATGATTGTTATTGTACAATGATTGTGTGTGTTGTGCAATGATTGTGTGTTGTTGTACAATGATTGTGTGTGTGTTGTACGATTGTGTGTGTTGTACAATGATTGTTGTGCAATGATTGTGTGTGTTGTTGTACAATGATTGTGTGTGTTGTACGATTGTGTGTGTTGTACAATGATTGTTGTACAATGATTGTGTGTGTTGTACGATTGTGTGTGTTGCACAATGATTGTTGTTGTGCAATGATTGAGTGTGTTGTGCAATGATTGTGTGTGTTGTTGTGCAATGATTGTTGTTGTCCAATGATTGTGTGTGTTGTTGTACAATGATTGTTGTTGGGCAATGATTGTGTGTGTTGTTGTGCAATGATTGTTGTTGTGCAATGATTGTGTGTGTTGTTGTACAATGATTGTGTGTGTTGTACAATGATTGTGTGTGTTGTACAATGATTGTGTGTGTTGTACAATGATTGTGTGTTGTACAATGATTGTGTTTGTGTGTTGTTGTACAATGATTGTGTGTGTTGTATAATGATTGTGTGTGTTGTACAATGATTGTTATTGTACAATGATTGTGTGTGTTGTGCAATGATTGTGTTGTTGTACAATGATTGTGTGTGTTGTACGATTGTGTGTGCTGTACAATGATTGTTGTACAATGATTGTTGTTGTACAATGATTGTTGTTGTGAAATGATTGTGTGTGTTGTTGTACAATGATTGTTGTTGAGCAATGATTGTGTGTGTTGTACAATGATTGTGTGTGTTGTGCAATGATTGTGTGTGTTGTACAATGATTGTGTGTGTTGTGCAATGATTGTGTTTGTGTGGTGTTGTACAATGATTGTGTGTGTTGTACAATGATTGTGTGTGTTGTGCAATGATTGTGTGTGTTGTACAATGATTGTGTGTGTTGTACAATGATTGTGTGTGTTGTGCAATGATTGTGTGTGTTGTACAATGATTGTGTGTGTTGTGCAATGATTGTGTTTGTGTGGTGTTGTACAATGATTGTGTGTGTTGTACAATGATTGTGTGTGTTGTGCAATTGTGTTTGTGTGGTGTTGTACAATGATTGTGTGTTTTGTACAATGATTGTGTGTTTTGTACAATGATTGTGTGTGTTGTACAATGATTGTGTGTGTTGTACAATGATTGTATGTGTTGTGCAATGATTGTGTTTGTGTGGTGTTGTACAATGATTGTGTGTGTTGTACAATGATTGTGTGTGTTGTACAATGATTGTGTGTTGTTGTTGTACAATGATTGTGTGTTGTTGTACAATGATTGTGTGTTGTACTATGTGTTGTTGTACAATGATTGTTTTTTCTCTTTGCATTGTAAGCCTAACACACGTCAATCGTTTTGTTTTAAATCTGCTCTTGCTTCAATTTTGCCTGCTTATTTAGACTCCAATGCATTTTTCTGACAAACCTGCTGAGCAATGTATGTGTGGGGGATTTGTAGAGGTGGGAGGGGCTCATTTTTTCACCTATGTCTTGTTCTATTGATATTTTGATCTGGAGCCTGTTTTGTGAATAGATCTTCATACTAAGTGATTGTGTATGTTCATTTTTGCAGAGAAGACAGGATCAAACAGCCTTTTTACACAAGACAGTGTATTAACCCCTTAGGTTACACAGCGAGTATAACAAGGATGCTTTACTGCATATTTAGACTGCTTTGACTGTTGTGGGTTTAGTAATAGTTTAAGTACTATTGCTTGCTTCCTTATCACACATGCTCAAGCAGTTTTGGGAATACAGCTTCCAATGTGGATCCTAGTGTAGTGGCTAGGCAGTTATTAGCTCAATATGTGTAGGCCTGTACCAGGGGTGGACTGACAACTTATGGGGCCCCCGGGCAATAGGGGATCATGGGGCCCCTGTGTCCTTGCCCAAACTTAAAAAAGCCTATGAAAAAGGTACCAGGGGCATCTCATGGGGCCCCCTACCAGAGGCGGACTGACAACTAATGGGGCCCCCGGGCAATAGGGGATCATAGGGCCCCTGTATCCTTGCCCAAAAAAGCCTATGAAAAAGGTACCAGGGGCATCTCATGGGGCCCCCTACTGACCCCGGGCCCTCGGGCAATGCCCAAGTTTCCAAATGGTCAGTCCGCCCCTGCCCCCTACTGACCCCGGGCCGTGCCCGAGTTTTCAAATGGTCAGTCCGCCCCTGGCCTGTACACATCCATACCTTTCTGAGACCAAGTTCTGCTCTCTAGCACAGCATGGAATAATTGGCAGCAGGTCAGTATTTTTGGGGCCTGAGGAGGATGCCAAAAAGTGGGGCCTTCATGCTGCGAATGCATGAAGGCAAGAAACTGTGGCCTTTTGCCTAAATTTCCAATGACCTACCGACATAGGATATGTGCCCCCAAAATACACTAGCAGAGGGGTGGGAGAGCCTATCTCTGGGGGGGGTGGGAGAGCCTATCTCCGAGGAGCTTCTCAGCTCTTAGTGTTTGGCAAGTGTTCCGAGTTGTGTGTCTTTGAATGGTTAAGGCCTTTCCCTTGTGTCAACCTTTGAAAAGGTTACAGCTAAGGGTATAGTGGCTATTAACACCACAACCCCTTACAATATCCAACATAAAGATTGAACTTTGTTCATTTTCATGTGCACACCCTCTTCTATTTGGATATTCAGGAGCCAGAATTTCACGTTCGACTTTCTTTGAATTCCATGGCTCCCTAGGGTCATACACTATCCAAACTTATCTGGAGTTAGTCTGCACCTTGTGCTTCAAGTCTGAGAGAATGTAAGGCTTGGTTTCAACATTGTGTGTGTAGTAAACTATTAAATTTACAAAGCCTCGAATTATACTGACATGTGGAGCTCTTTTGCTTGCGTTTTTTTCAAGTTTCATGGCACTCTGAAAGGGAGTGGCTGCACTCCCGAGCCCCCCGGGAAGCAATGGATGGAGGAGGAGGAGGAGGACAAGGACTCTTTGGAGGAGGGGGAAGTGTCCTCCAGTTCCCACGAGCCCCAGGACCCAGTTGGGCCAGGTATGTCCCATTTGTATGAATGTTATCAATAGAGATGAGCGAATCGAACATGGCGAAGTGGAATTTGTTTTGAATATTGGGAAATCCGAAAATTAGCAGACTTCGGATGCGCGAATCGAAATTTTCCAAAAATGGCGGCGACATGTGTGGCGACGGAGTGGGGATCTCTGGGAAGGCGCGCAAACAAGGCGCGCTGACCCATAATGCATTCATTCATGACATGTGATCGCATTAGCCAATCAGCAGCCAGCCAGCCAGCACTGTGTAATGGTCGAGCTATAAATTGCGGCCATCTTAGAATTCTCCATTAGCCTCCGGTCATTCAAGAGAGACAGACCTCTCTGTATTAGGGACAGAGTTAGGGCCAAAGAGACTTTAGGGCCACAGAATCGTTACTTAGGGACACAGAATTGTTAATCAGGGACACAGAATTGTTACTCAGGGACACAGAACTGTTACTCAGGGGCACAGAATTGTTACTCAGGGACAGACACAGAATTGTTACTGAGGGACACAGAATTGTTACTGAGGGACACAGAATTGTTACTCAGAGACACAGAATTGTTACTCAGGGACACAGAACTGTTACTCAGGGACACAGAATTGTTACTCAGGGACAGACACAGAATTGTTACTGAGGGACACAGAATTGTTACTGAGGGACACAGAATTGTTACTCAGGGACAGACACAGAATTGTTACTGAGGGACACAGAATTGTTACTGAGGGACACAGAATTGTTACTCAGGGACACAGAATTGTTACTCAGGGACACAGAACTGTTACTCAGGGACACAGAATTGTTACTCAGGGACAGACACAGAATTGTTACTGAGGGACACAGAATTGTTACTGAGGGACACAGAATTGTTACTGAGGGACACAGAATTGTTACTCAGGGACAGACAGAATTGTTACTCAGGGACACAGAACTGTTACTCAGGGACACAGAATTGTTACTCAGGGACAAAGAACTGTTACTCAGGGACACAGAATTGTTACTCAGGGACAGACACAGAATTGTTACTGAGGGACACAGAATTGTTACTGAGGGACAGACACAGAATTGTTACTGAGGGACACAGAATTGTTACTGAGGGACACAGAATTGTTACTGAGGGACACAGAATTGTTACTCAGGGACACAGAATTGTTACTCAGGGACACAGAACTGTTACTCAGGGACACAGAATTGTTACTCAGGGACAGACACAGAATTGTTACTGAGGGACACAGAATTGTTACTGAGGGACACAGAATTGTTACTCAGGGACAGACACAGAATTGTTACTGAGGGACACAGAATTGTTACTGAGGGACACAGAATTGTTACTGAGGGACACAGAATTGTTACTCAGGGACACAGAACTGTTACTCAGGGACACAGAATTGTTACTCAGGGACACAGAACTGTTACTCAGGGACACAGAATTGTTACTCAGGGACAGACACAGAATTGTTACTGAGGGACACAGAATTGTTACTGAGGGACACAGAATTGTTACTGAGGGACACAGAATTGTTACTGAGGGACAGACACAGAATTGTTACTAAGGGACACAGAATTGTTACTGAGGGACACAGAATTGTTACTGAGGGACACAGAATTCTTACTGAGGGACACAGAATTGTTACTCAGGGACACAGAATTGTTACTCAGGGACAGACACAGAATTGTTAGTGAGGGACACAGAATTGTTACTGAGGGACACAGAATTGTTACTGAGGGACACAGAATTGTTACTCAGGGACAGACACAGAATTGTTACTGAGGGACACAGAATTGTTACTGAGGGACACAGAATTGTTACTCAGGGACACAGAATTGTTACTCAGGGACACAGAACTGTTACTCAGGGACACAGAATTGTTACTCAGGGACACAGAACTGTTACTCAGGGACACAGAATTGTTACTCAGGGACAGACACAGAATTGTTAGTGAGGGACACAGAATTGTTACTGAGGGACACAGAATTGTTACTGAGGGACACAGAATTGTTACTCAGGGACAGACACAGAATTGTTACTGAGGGACAGACGCAGAATTGTTACTGAGGGACACAGAATTGTTACTGAGGGACACAGAATTGTTACTCAGGGACACAGAACTGTTACTCAGGGACACAGAATTGTTACTCAGGGACACAGAACTGTTACTCAGGGACACAGAATTGTTACTCAGGGATAGACACAGAATTGTTACTGAGGGACACAGAATTGTTACTGAGGGACACAGAATTGTTACTGAGGGACACAGAATTGTTACTCAGGGACACAGAATTGTTACTCAGGGACACAGAATTGTTACTCAGGGACAAAGAACTGTTACTCAGGGACACAGAACTGTTACTCAGGGACAGACACAGAATTGTTACTGAGGGACACAGAATTGTTACTGAGGGACAGACACAGAATTGTTACTGAGGGACACAGAATTGTTACTGAGGGACACAGAATTGTTACTCAGGGACACAGAATTGTTACTCAGGGACACAGAACTGTTACTCAGGGACACAGAATTGTTACTCAGGGACAGACACAGAATTGTTACTGAGGGACACAGAATTGTTACTGAGGGACACAGAATTGTTACTCAGGGACAGACACAGAATTGTTACTGAGGGACACAGAATTGTTACTGAGGGACACAGAATTGTTACTGAGGGACACAGAATTGTTACTGAGGGACACAGAATTGTTACTGAGGGACACAGAACTGTTACTCAGGGACACAGAACTGTTACTCAGGGACACAGAACTGTTACTCAGGGACACAGAATTGTTACTCAGGGACAGACACAGAATTGTTACTGAGGGACACAGAATTCTTACTGAGGGACACAGAATTGTTACTGAGGGACACAGAATTGTTACTGAGGGACAGACACAGAATTGTTACTAAGGGACACAGAATTGTTACTGAGGGACACAGAATTGTTACTGAGGGACACAGAATTGTTACTCAGGGACACAGAATTGTTACTCAGGGACAGACACAGAATTGTTAGTGAGGGACACAGAATTGTTACTGAGGGACACAGAATTGTTACTGAGGGACACAGAATTGTTACTCAGGGACAGACACAGAATTGTTACTGAGGGACACAGAATTGTTACTGAGGGACACAGAATTGTTACTGAGGGACACAGAATTGTTACTCAGGGACACAGAACTGTTACTCAGGGACACAGAATTGTTACTCAGGGACACAGAACTGTTACTCAGGGACACAGAATTGTTACTCAGGGATAGACACAGAATTGTTACTGAGGGACACAGAATTGTTACTGAGGGACACAGAATTGTTACTGAGGGACAGACGCAGAATTGTTACTGAGGGACACAGAATTGTTACTCAGGGACAGACACAGAATTGTTACTGAGGGACAGACGCAGAATTGTTACTGAGGGACACAGAATTGTTACTGAGGGACACAGAATTGTTACTCAGGGACACAGAACTGTTACTCAGGGACACAGAATTGTTACTCAGGGACACAGAACTGTTACTCAGGGACACAGAATTGTTACTCAGGGACAGACACAGAATTGTTACTGAGGGACACAGAATTGTTACTGAGGGACACAGAATTGTTCCTGAGGGACACAGAATTGTTACTGAGGGACACAAAATTGTTACTGAGGGACACAGAATTGTTACTCAGGGACACAGAACTGTTACTTAGGGACACAGAATTGTTACTCAGGGACAGACACAGAATTGTTACTGAGGGACACAGAATTGTTACTGAGGGACACAGAATTGTTACTGAGGGACACAGAATTGTTACTCAGGGACACAGAATTGTTACTCAGGGACACAGAATTGTTACTCAGGGACAGACACAGAATTGTTACTGAGGGACACAGAATTGTTACTGAGGGACACAGAATTGTTACTGAGGGACAGACGCAGAATTGTTACTGAGGGACACAGAATTGTTACTGAGGGACACAGAATTATTACTGAGGGACACAGAATTGTTACTCAGGGACACAGAACTGTTACTCAGGGACACAGAACTGTTACTCAGGGACACAGAATTGTTACTGAGGGACAGACGCAGAATTGTTACTGAGGGACACAGAATTGTTACTGAGGGACACAGAATTGTTACTGAGGGACACAGAATTGTTACTCAGGGACAGACACAGAATTGTTACTGAGGGACACAAAATTGTTACTGAGGGACACAGAATTGTTACTGAGGGACACAGAATTGTTACTCAGGGACACAGAACTGTTACTCAGGGACACAGAATTGTTACTCAGGGACAGACACAGAATTGTTACTCAGGGACACAGAATTGTTACTGAGGGACACAGAATTGTTACTCAGGGACAGACACAGAATTGTTACTGAGGGACACAGAATTGTTACTGAGGGACACAGAATTGTTACTCAGGGACACAGAACTGTTACTCAGGGACACAGAATTGTTACTCAGGGACAGACACAGAATTGTTACTGAGGGACACAGAATTGTTACTGAGGGACACAGAATTGTTACTCAGGGACAGACACAGAATTGTTACTGAGGGACACAGAATTGTTACTGAGGGACACAGAATTGTTACTCAGGGACACAGAACTGTTACTCAGGGACACAGAATTGTTACTCAGGGACACAGAATTGTTACTCAGGGACAGACACAGAATTGTTACTGAGGGACACAGAATTGTTACTCAGGGACAGACACAGAATTGTTACTGAGGGACACAGAATTGTTACACAGGGACAGACACAGAATTGTTACTGAGGGACACATAATTGTTACTCAGGGACACAGAATTGTTACTCAGGGACAGACACAGAATTGTTACTCAGGGACAGACACAGAATTGTTACTCAGGGACACAGAATTGTTACTCAGGGACACAGAATTGTTACTCAGGGACACAGAATCGTTGAATTAAAGAGTATGTCAGACAACATGCAGAGGAGTGGCAGAGGAGGCATTGTTTCAGGAGCGAGTAGACGTGGCAGCAGAGGAAGGGGTCGAGGCAGCACTAGTCGCAGCCAGAGGCCAGTGCTCCCGGTGTCATCCAGCGGTCGTGTCTCCACCGACAACCCTGCCGTCATCGATTGGTTGGCTCGGTCATCTTCCTCTTCCCAGGTCACCTCTGACACCTACAGCCAACGGTCGGTGGGTACGTCAGACACAACCGTTAGTTGGCATGGCCCGGGAGCAAGCCCACTGAAATCACGTGTCCTCTACCTGCCCCTGTCCTTTGGTGTTCCTTCACCAAGCGAAGTATCGCATGCTGTGGGCTCAGCCCCACTGTACAGTGAGGAAGTGCTAACAGAGGGCGGTCAGGAACGGGGGGAGACATCCGCCTCTTCAGCAGCCAGGCGAAGAAGTACTGGCGAGGAGAGTGGCTCGGTAGCCGGTCTAGAGACAGGTCTGTCTCCTGACCCACACGCAGCCGAGGGGGCTAGTAGTGAGGCGGAGACCCTAATTGATGATGATGAGGCTGATCGCACTTGGCAGCCTCGTCGTCATCAGGCTATTGCTTCCGCATCATCAGGAGAAGAGGGTGCCAGCTTTGCAGCGAGCAAAACAGTCGATGGGTTGCCCAGGAGGCAGCAGGGTCGCAGCAGTGTCAGTGGAGGCAAACGGCCACGGAGTAGAGCACCAGCTCCACTGCAGCCTACCACCACGGCCAGTAGTGGTGCCGGTGTGCACGGAGGAAGTAGCAGTCAGCCAGTGAGGAGTATCGGGGGCAAAGTTTCCTACTCGGCGGTGTGGCAATATTTCGTCAAGCCGCCCGAGGAAGTAAACGTAGCCGTATGTCTACTATGTGGCCAGAAAGTCAAGCGTGGCCATGGGGCCCATGTCTCCATCGCCACACTCTCCCATGTGCCACTTTCAGGTCTCCTCACACTGCTGGTGGGTTCCATTTTGTCATAGGGTGCTGGCAGATTACGGGCCTCCCATTGCTGCTGCCAGGCCCGTAATCTGCCATGGGCCCCCGTACCGCCTCCTCATGCTGCTGCCAGGTCCAGAGTGTCTCATGGGTCCCTGTACTGCCTCCCATTGCTGCTGTCTCCATCACCACACTCTGCCATGTGCCACTTTCAGGTCTCCTCACACTGCTGGTGGGTTCCATTTTGTCATAGGGTGCTGGCAGATTACGGGCCTCCCATTGCTGCTGCCAGGCCCGTAATCTGCCATGGGCCCCCGTACCGCCTCCTCATGCTGCTGCCAGGTCCAGAGTGTCTCATGGGTCCCTGTACGGCCTCCCATTGCTGCTGTCTCCATCGCCACACTCTGCCATGTGCCACTTTCAGGTCTCCTCACACTGCTGGTGGGTTCCATTTTGTCATAGGGTGCTGGCAGATTACGGGCCTCCCATTGCTGCTTCCAGGCCCGTAATCTGTCATGGGCCCCTGTACCGCCTCCTCATGCTGCTGCCAGGCCCGTAATCTGTCATGGGTCTCTGTACGGCCTCCCATTGCTGCTGTCTCCATCGCCACACTCTGCCATGTGCCACTTTCAGGTCTCCTCACACTGCTGTTGGTTTCCATTTTGTCATAGGGTGCTGGCAGATTACGGGCCTCCCATTGCTGCTGCCAGGCCCGTAATCTGCCATGGGCCCCCGTACCGCCTCCTCATGCTGCTGCCAGGTCCAGAGTGTCTCATGGGTCCCTGTACGGCCTCCCATTGCTGCTGTGTCCATCGCCACACTCTGCCATGTGCCACTTTCAGGTCTCCTCACACTGCTGGTGGGTTCCATTTTGTCATAGGGTGCTGGCAGATTACGGGCCTCCCATTGCTGCTGCCAGGCCCGTAATCTGTCATGGGCCCCTGTACCGCCTCCTCATGCTGCTGCCAGGCCCCTAATCTGTCATGGGTCCCTGTACGGCCTCCCATTGCTGCTGTCTCCATCGCCACACTCTGCCATGTGCCACTTTCAGGACTCCTCACACTGCTGGTGGGTTCCATTTTGTCATAGTGTGCTTGCAGATTACGGGCCTCCCATTGCTGCTGCCAGGCCCGTAATCTGTCATGGGCCCCTGTACCGCCTCCTCATGCTGCTGCCAGGCCCGTAATCTGTCATGGGTCCCTGTACGGCCTCCCATTGCTGCTGTGTCCATCGCCACACTCTGCCATGTGCCACTTTCAGGTCTCCTCACACTGCTGGTGGGTTCCATTTTGTCATAGGGTGCTGGCAGATTACGGGCCTCCCATTGCTGCTGCCAGGCCCGTAATCTGTCATGGGCCCCTGTACCGCCTCCTCATGCTGCTGCCAGGCCCGTAATCTGTCATGGGTCCCTGTACGGCCTCCCATTGCTGCTTTCTCCATCGCCACACTCTGCCATGTGCCACTTTCAGGTCTCCTCACACTGCTGTTGGTTTCCATTTTGTCATAGGGTGCTGGCAGATTACGGGCCTCCCATTGCTGCTGCCAGGCCCGTAATCTGCCATGGGCCCCCGTACCGACTCCTCATGCTGCTGCCAGGCCCGTAATCTGTCATGGGCCCCTGTACCGCCTCCTCATGCTGCTGCCAGGCCCGTAATCTGTCATGGGTCCCTGTACGGCCTCCCATTGCTGCTGTCTCCATCGCCACACTCTGCCATGTGCCACTTTCAGGTCTCCTCACACTGCTGGTGGGTTCCATTTTGTCATAGGGTGCTGGCAGATTACGGGCCTCCCATTGCTGCTGCCAGGCCCGTAATCTGCCATGGGCCCCCGTACCAACTCCTCATGCTGCTGCCAGGTCCAGAGTGTCTCATGGGTCCCTGTACGGCCTCCCATTGCTGCTGTCTCCATCGCCACACTCTGCCATGTGCCACTTTCAGGTCTCCTCACACTGCTGGTGGGTTCCATTTTGTCATAGGGTGCTGGCAGATTACGGGCCTCCCATTGCTGCTGCCAGGCCCGTAATCTGCCATGGGCCCCCGTACCGACTCCTCATGATGCTGCCAGGCCCGTAATCTGTCATGGGCCCCTGTACCGCCTCCTCATGCTGCTGCCAGGTCCAGAGTGTCTCATGGGTCCCTGTACGGCCTCCCATTGCTGCTGTCTCCATCGCCACACTCTGCCATGTGCCACTTTCAGGTCTCCTCACACTGCTGGTGGGTTCCATTTTGTCATAGGGTGCTGGCAGATTACGGGCCTCCCATTGCTGCTGCCAGGCCCGTAATCTGCCATGGGCCCCCGTACCGACTCCTCATGCTGCTGCCAGGCCCGCAATCTGTCATGGGCCCCTGTACCGCCTCCTCATGCTGCTGCCAGGTCCAGAGTCTCTCATGGGTCCCTGTACGGCCTCCCATTGCTGCTGTCTCCATCGCCACACTCTGCCATGTGCCACTTTCAGGTCTCCTCACACTGCTGGTGGGTTCAATTTTGTCATAGGGTGCTGGCAGATTACGGGCCTCCCATTGCTGCTGCCAGGCCCGTAATCTGCCATGGGCCCCCGTACCGACTCCTCATGCTGCTGCCAGGTCCACAGTGTCTCATGGGTCCCTGTACGGCCTCCCATTGCTGCTGTCTCCATCGCCACACTCTGACATGTGCCACTTTCCGGTCTCCTCACACTGCTGGTGGGTTCCATTTTGTCATAGGGTGCTGGCAGATTACGGGCCTCCCATTGCTGCTGCCAGGCCCGTAATCTGCCATGGGCCCCCGTACCACCTCCTCATGCTGCTGCCAGGTCCAGAGTGTCTCATGGGTCCCTGTACGGCCTCCCATTGCTGCTGTCTCCATTGCCACACTCTGCCATGTGCCACTTTCAGGTCTCCTCACACTGCTGGTGGGTTCCATTTTGTCATAGGGTGCTGGCAGATTACTTCCTCCCATTGCTGCTGCCAGGCCTGTAATCTGCCATGGGCCCCCGTACCGACTCCTCATGCTGCTGCCAGGCCCGTAATCTGTCATGGACCCCTGTACCGCCTCCTCATGCTGCTGCCAGGTCCAGAGTGTCTCATGGGTCCCTGTACGGCCTCCCATTGCTGCTGTCTCCATCGCCACACTCTGCCATGTGCCACTTTAAGGTCTCCTCACACTGCTGGTGGGTTCCATTTTGTCATAGTGTGCTGTATGGCCTCCCATTGCTGCTGCCTCCACTGCCACACTGTGGCTCCACACTCTGGTTTTGGCCCTGTGACTGCCCAAATGAGTGAAGTGTGCGGTGATTCTAAGATCGATGGCACTCATCTGCATGTCATACTGACTGACAGTATTATTTCTCTTCCCCAGCAGACTCCAAGGGCATTTAAATTAAGGGTACAGTGTTCTGCACTAATATAAAGGCTCTCTGAAGCCTAGAAACACCCTTTTTATAAGTTAATTTCGCAGCGAATATATTCGCCTCGAATCAAATTTATTCCTCGAATTCGCCGAATCAGCCGAATCGAATTTTTGAATACTTTGCTCATCTCTAGTTATCAACTTTACAATATTTGCTTTTGGACAGTGTCTATGTGTGGTGGATTCTAGA
Organism: Staurois parvus; assembly: GCF_062004578.1. Taxonomy (NCBI): domain Eukaryota; kingdom Metazoa; phylum Chordata; class Amphibia; order Anura; family Ranidae; genus Staurois; species Staurois parvus. Next base: position 1,096,377 of record NW_028319017.1, read on the forward strand.
GATGAGCGAATTATTCAAAAATTCGATTCGACTGATTCGGCGAATTCGTGAAAAAATTTTGATTCGAGTCGAATATATTCGCCGCGAATTTATCTTATAAAAGGGTGTTTCTAGGCTTCAGAGAGCCTTTATATTAGTGCAGAACACTGTACCTTTAATTTAAATGCCCTTGGAGTCTGCTGGGGAAGAGAAATAATACTGACAGTCAGTATGACATGCAGATGAGTGCCGTCGATCTTAGAATCACCGCACACTTCACTCATTTGGGCAGTCACGGGGCCAAAACCAGAGTGTGGAGCCACAGTGTGGCGGTGGAGGCAGCAGCAATGGGAGGCCATACAGCACCCTATGACAAAAATGGAAACCACCAGCAGTGTGAGGAGACCTGAAAGTGGCACATGGCAGAGTGTGGCGATGGAGACAGCATCAATGGGAGGCCGTACAGGGACCCATGACACACTCTGGACCTGGCAGCAGCATGAGGAGGCGGTACAGGGGCCCATGACAGATTACGGGCCTGGCAGCAGCATGAGGAGTGGGGAAGGGGGCCCATGGCAGATTACGGGCCTGGCAGCAGCAATGGGAGGCCGTACAGGGACCCATGACACACTCTGGACCTGGCAGCAGCATGAGGAGGCGGTACAGGGGCCCATGACAGATTACGGGCCTGGCAGCAGCATGAGGAGTCGGTACGGGGGCCCATGACACACTCTGGACCTGGCAGCAGCATGAGGAGGCGGTACAGGGGCGCATGACAGATTACGAGCCTGGCAGCAGCAACTTGGACAGGAGGACGTTCAGCTTCTGCACCGTCGGGTGCGTGCTCGCAAACTGTTGTCTCTTGGAAACGGATTCCAAGAAAGACTGCTGACGGAATCCGTGAAGAGGAGTAGCAGGAGAAGGAGCATCTGAACGAGCGGAATATGCCAACAAGCGACAACAGGGGCCCATGACAGATTACGGGCCTGGCAGCAGCATGAGGAGTCGGTACGGGGGCCCATGGCAGATTACGGGCCTGGCAGCAGCAATGGGAGGCCCGTAATCTGCCAGCACCCTATGACAAAAAATGGAACACACCAGCAGTGTGTGAGGAGACCTGAAAGTGGCACATGGCAGAGTGTGGCGATGGAGACAGCAGCAATGGGAGGCCGTACAGGGACCCATGAGAGACTCTGGACCTGGCAGCAGCATGAGGAGGCGGTACAGGGGCCCATGGCAGATTAGGGGCCTGGCAGCAGCAATGGGAGGCCCGTAATCTGCCAGCACCCTATGACAAAAAATGGAACACAACAGCAGTGTGAGGAGACCTGAAAGTGGCACATGGCATGAGACACTGTGGACCTGGCAGCAGCATGAGGAGGCGGTACAGGGGCCCATGGCAGATTAGGGGCCTGGCAGCAGCTATGGGAGGCCCGTAATCTGCCAGCACCCTATGACAAAAAATGGAACACACCAGCAGTGTGTGAGGAGACCTGAAAGTGGCACATGGCAGAGTGTGGCGATGGAGACAGCAGCAATGGGAGGCCGTACAGGGACCCATGAGAGACTCTGGACCTGGCAGCAGCATGAGGAGGCGGTACAGGGGCCCATGGCAGATTATGGGCCTGGCAGCAGCAATGGGAGGCCCGTAATCTGCCAGCACCCTATGACAAAAAATGGAACACAACAGCAGTGTGAGGAGACCTGAAAGTGGCACATGGCATGAGACACTGTGGACCTGGCAGCAGCATGAGGAGGCGGTACAGGGGCCCATGGCAGATTAGGGGCCTGGCAGCAGCTATGGGAGGCCCGTAATCTGCCAGCACCCTATGACAAAAAATGGAACACACCAGCAGTGTGTGAGGAGACCTGAAAGTGGCACATGGCAGAGTGTGGCGATGGAGACAGCAGCAATGGGAGGCCGTACAGGGACCCATGAGAGACTCTGGACCTGGCAGCAGCATGAGGAGGCGGTACAGGGGCCCATGGCAGATTACGGGCCTGGCAGCAGCAATGGGAGGCCCGTAATCTGCCAGCACCCTATGACAAAAAATGGAACACAACAGCAGTGTGAGGAGACCTGAAAGTGGCACATGGCATGAGACACTGTGGACCTGGCAGCAGTATGAGGAGGCGGTACAGGGGCCCATGGCAGATTAGGGGCCTGGCAGCAGCTATGGGAGGCCCGTAATCTGCCAGCACCCTATGACAAAAAATGGAACACACCAGCAGTGTGAGGAGACCTGAAAGTGGCACATGGCAGAGTGTGGCGATGGAGACAGCAGCAATGGGAGGCCGTACAGGGACCCATGAGAGACTCTGGACCTGGCAGCAGCATGAGGAGGCGGTATAGGGGCCCATGGCAGATTAGGGGCCTGGCAGCAGCTATGGGAGGCCCGTAATCTGCCAGCACCCTATGACAAAAAATGGAACACACCAGCAGTGTGAGGAGACCTGAAAGTGGCACATGGCAGAGTGTGGCGATGGAGACAGCAGCAATGGGAGGCCGTACAGGGACCCATGAGAGACTCTGGACCTGGCAGCAGCATGAGGAGGCGGTATAGGGGCCCATGGCAGATTAGGGGCCTGGCAGCAGCTATGGGAGGCCCGTAATCTGCCAGCACCCTATGACAAAAAATGGAACACACCAGCAGTGTCAGGAGACCTGAAAGTGGCACATGTTTGGGGCATGATTCATGGCGGATTTAGTCAGTTGTGTCAGGAACTGGTGGTTTGAAATCCAGACTAATCCACGCCTGATTCATTTTCACAAACGTGAGTCTCTCCACACTTTCGGTGGACAGTCGTGTCCTCCGCGGAGTTACAATACCTCCTGCCGCACTAAACACGCGCTCCGATGCCACGCTACTGGCCGGGCATGACAGCCTTTCAAGGGCAAATTCAGCTAGTTGGGGCCAAAGGTCAAGTTTCGTTGCCCAGTAGTCAAGGGGATTGTCTACCTCGGTTGGCAGGGTGCTGTCCAAGTAGGCCCAACCCTGTTGTTTGAGGTCCTGCTCCAGGTCTACCTGATGCTGCTGCTGCTGCGGCTGGTTAGTAGTTTCCTCACTGCGCTGGTGAAGAAAGCTACTCATCATCGACTGCAGACTGAGGCAGCCGCTGCTGGTGGAGCTGCGACTGCTCCTACCACCCCACCCCTCCCCTGCTGCCATGGCAGTGGAACGCGAGCGCACAGGGCCCACAGTGTCTGAGGATGGACGTTGGCGCAGAAAGGCAGAGACCAACTGACTACATAGGTGGTTTTTATAGTACTTTATTTTGGCCTCCCTCTCAGCAGGTGTGAAAAAGGCCACCATTTTTGAACGGTAGCGAGGGTCCAACAAGGTGGACAGCCAAAAGTCATCCCTCTGTCTGATGGTTATTATTCGGCTGTCGCTACGCAAGCAACCGAGCATGCTATGGGCCATTTGTGCCAAGGAATGCGAGGGACTCCCTGCCTCCATCTCCACAGCATACTGCCACGGTGCGTCTGGGTCCTCTGTCTCCTCCTCCTCCTCCTCTACCAGATGCTCCTGCTCCTCCACTCCTGTCCGCTGAGTGGAAAAAACACCCATTTCACTCAATAATTCCTGAGCACAAATGTCCTCCTCTACCTCCTCCTCTTCTTCCTGTCCTGCCCCCACAGGGGTCATGTGGCGTTGAGATCTGTGCGCCACGTCTACCGCACCCTGACCAGCCATTGTTAACAGCATTTGTTCCAGGACGTGCAACAGAGGAATGACGTCGTTCATCCCATAGTCCTGCCGACTCACGAATAGCGTGGCCTCCTCAAAGGGCCTGAGCAAGCGGCAGGTGTCACGCATGAGCTGCCAATGGCTGACATCGAAGTTACACAGGGGAGTACCTTTATCCGCTTGTAACATCAGGAAATCGGTGATGGCCTTTCGCTGTTCGTAAAGGCGGTCTAACATGTGTAGGGTTGAATTCCACCTTGTTGCAACGTTGCAGATCAGGCGATGCTGTGGAATTCCGTTCTGCCGCTGCAGCTCAAGGAGGGTGTGCTTTGCGGTGTAGGAATGGCTGAAATGCATGCAAAGTTTACGTGACATTTTAAGGATGTCTTGCAGTGGGATGGTGGATTTTAGGAACCGCTTGACAACCAGATTGAACACGTGAGCCATGCATGGCGCATGGCACAACCTTCCTTGACGCAGAGCAGACACCATGTTCTTTCCGTTGTCGGTCAACATGGTTCCGATTTAAAGTTTGCGCGGAGACAGCCATCTGTCGATTTCTCTGTTCATTACACTGAGAAGTTCCTCCCCTGTGTGACTACGTTCGCCAAGGCATACCAGGTGCAGCACAGCGTGACACCGTTGCGCCCTGCACATGTGATATGCCGGTCGGGTAATGGGACTTGGCACGGGGGTGGCGGCTGAGGACACGAAGGAAGAAGAGGTGGTAGAGGCGGACATCTTTGCCGGACCAAGGACGTGCAAACGTGGAGGCAAAAGCGGCGTGACCTGTCCAAGTTGCTGGTGCGGCTGTGACGGCACCACGTTCACCCAGTGGGCCGTAAATGACATGTACTGTCCCTGACCGTAGTTACAGCTCCACACGTCGGCGCTGCCGTGCACTTTGGCAGAGACCGACATGCTCAAAGACTGGCCCACCATCTCTTCTACATGTGAATGCAGGGCTGGCACTGCCTTTTTGGCGAAGAAATGACGGCTTGGCACTCTCCACCGCAAGCCATCATTTCTCGGAAAGGTGCTGAATCCACCACTTGGAAAGGGAGGGACTGCAGCACCAGCAACTTGGACAGGAGGACGTTCAGCTTTTGCACCGTCGGGTGCGTGCTCGCAAACTGTTGTCTCTTGGAAACGGATTCCAAGAAAGACTGCTGACGGAATCCGTGAAGAGGAGTAGCAGGAGAAGGAGCATCAGAACGAGCGGAAGATGCCAACGAGTGACAACTCCCCTCAGCAGAGGTGTTGGAGCCTTGACTGGCTGATAGAGGGCGATTGATGTCGGGTGATGGAGCAAGTAACGGAGCGGGTGATGGAGCGGGGGCTGGGGCAGGCAGAACCGCCGTATCTTTATCACGGTTTTCCCAGGCCACCGAATGGCAACGCTGCATATGCTGACGCAACGCTGTAGTCCCAACATGGGCCCCCTGGCCACGCTTGACTTTCTGGCCACATAGTCGACATACGGCTACGTTTACTTCCTCGGGCGGCTTGACAAAAAATTGCCACACCGCCGAGTAGGAAACTTTGCCCCCGATACTCCTCACTGGCTGACTGCTGCTTCCTCCGTGCACACCGGCACCACTACTGGCCGTGGTGGTAGGCTGCAGTGGAGCTGGTGCTGTACTCCGTGGCCGTTTGCCTCCACTGACACTGCTGCGACCCTGCTGCCTCCTGAGCAACCCACCGACTGTTTTGCTCGCTGCCAAGCTGCCACCCTCTTCTCCTGATGATGCGGAAGCAATAGCCTGATGACGACGAGGCTGCCAAGTGCGATCAGCCTCATCATCATCAATTAGGGTCTCCGCCTCACTACTAGCCCCCTCGGCTGCGTGTGGGTCAGGAGACAGACCTGTCTCTAGACCGGCTACCGAGCCACTCTCCTCGCCAGTACTTCTTCGCCTGGCTGCTGAAGAGGCGGATGTCTCCCCCCGTTCCTGACCGCCCTCTGTTAGCTCTTCCTCACTGTACAGTGGGGCTGAGCCCACAGCATGCGATACTTCGCTTGGTGAGGGAACACCAAAGGACAGGGGCAGGTAGAGGACACGTGATTTCAGTGGGCTTGCTCCCGGGCCATGCCAACTAACGGTTGTGTCTGACGTACCCACCGACCGTTGGCTGTAGGTGTCAGAGGTGACCTGGGAAGAGGAAGACGACCGAGCCAACCAATCGATGACGGCAGGGTTGTCGGTGGAGACACGACCGCTGGATGACACCGGGAGCACTGGCCTCTGGCTGCGACTAGTGCTGCCTCGACCCCTTCCTCTGCTGCCACGTCTGCTCGCTCCTAAAACATTGCCTCCTCTGCCACTCCTCTGCATGTTGTCTGACATACTCTTTAATTAAACGATTCTGTGTCCCTGAGTAACAATTCTGTGTCTGTCCCTGAGTAACAATTCTGTGTCCCTCAGTAACAATTCTGTGTCCCTCAGTAACAATTCTGTGTCCCTGAGTAACAATTCTGTGTCCCTGAGTAACAATTCTGTGTCCCTCAGTAACAATTCTGTGTCCCTCAGTAACAATTCTGTGTCTGTCCCTGAGTAACAATTCTGTGTCTGTCGCTGAGTAACAATTCTGTGTCCCTCAGTAACAATTCTGTGTCCCTCAGTAACAATTCTGTGGCACTAAGTAACAATTCTGTGTCTGTCCCTGAGTAACAATTCTGTGTCTGTCCCTGAGTAACAATTCTGTGTCTGTCCCTGAGTAACAATTCTGTGTCCCTCAGTAACAATTCTGTGTCCCTCAGTAACAATTCTGTGTCCCTGAGTAACAATTCTGTGTCCCTCAGTAACAATTCTGTGTCCCTCAGTAACAATTCCGTGTCCCTCAGTAACAATTCTGTGTCTGTCCCTGAGTAACAATTCTGTGTCTGTCCCTGAGTAACAATTCTGTGTCCCTAAGTAACGTTTCTGTGGCCCTAAGTAACGGTTCTGTGGCCCTCAGTAACAAATCTGTGTCCCTCAGTAACAATTCTGTGTCTGTCCCTAAGTAACAATTCTGTGGCACTAAGTAACGTTTCTGTGGCCCTAAGTAACGATTCTGTGGCCCTAAGTAACGTTTCTGTAGCCCTAAGTAACGTTTCTGTGGCCCTAAGTAATGGTTCTGTGTCCCTCAGTAACAATTCTGTATCCCTCAGTAACAATTCTGTGTCTGTCCCTGAGTAACAATTCTGTGTCCCTAAGTAACAATTCTGTGTCTGTCCCTGAGTAACAATTCTGTGTCCCTAAATAACGTTTCTGTGGCCCTAAGTAACGGTTCTGTGGCCCTCAGTAACAAATCTGTGTCCCTCAGTAACAATTCTGTGTCTGTCCCGAAGTAACAATTCTGTGACCCTAAGTAACGTTTCTGTGGCCCTAAGTAACGTTTCTGTGGCCCTAAGTAACGTTTCTGTGGCCCTAAGTAACGATTCTGTGGCCCTAAGTAACGTTTCTGTAGCCCTAAGTAACGTTTCTGTGGCCCTAAGTAACAGTTCTATGGCCCTCAGTAACAATTCTGTGTCCCTCAGTAACAATTCTGTGTCTGTCCCTGAGTAACATTTCTGTGTCCCTAAGTAACGTTTCTGTGGCCCTAAGTAACGGTTCTGTGGCCCTCAGTAACAAATCTGTGTCCCTCAGTAACAATTCTGTGTCTGTCCCTAAGTAACAATTCTGTGGCCCTAAGTAACGTTTCTGTGGCCCTAAGTAACGTTTCTGTGGCCCTAAGTAACGATTCTGTGGCCCTAAGTAATGTTTCTGTGGCCCTAAGTAACGTTTCTGTGGCCCTAAGTAATGATTCTGTGGCCCTAAGTAACGTTTCTTTGGCCCTAAGTAACGGTTCTGTGTCCCTCAGTAACAATTCTGTATCCCTCAGTAACAATTCTGTGTCTGTCCCTGAGTAACAATTCTGTGTCCCTAAGTAACGTTTCTGTGGCCCTAAGTAACGGTTCTGTGGCCCTCAGTAACAATTCTGTGTCCCTCAGTAACAATTCTGTGTCTGTCCCTAAGTAACAATTCTGTGGCCCTAAGTAACGTTTCTGTGGCCCTAAGTAACGTTTCTGTGTCCCTAAGTAAAGTTTCTGTGGCCCTAAGTAACATTTCTGTGGCCCTAAGTAACGTTTCTGTGTCCCTAAGTAACGTTTCTGTGTCCCTAAGTAAAGTTTCTGTGGCCCTAAGTAACGTTTCTGTGGCCCTAAATAACGTTTCTGTGTCCCTAACTAACGTTTCTGTGTCCCTAAGTAACGTTTCTGTGTCCCTAACTCTCTCCCTGAATACAGCCAGGTCTGCCTCTGTTGAATGACTGGAGGCAAATGGAGAATTCTAAAATGGCCGCCATTTATAGCTCGACCATTACACTGTGCTGGCTGGCTGCTGATTGGCTAATGCGATCAAATGTCATGAATGAATGCATTATGGGTCAGCGCGCCTTGTCTGCGCGCCTTCCCAGACATCCCCGCTCCGTCGCCGCACATGTCGCCGCCATTTTAGGAAAAATTTCGATTCGCGCATCCGAAGTCTGCTAATTTTCGGAATCGGCACGAATCGCAATTTTCCTAATATTCGAAACGAATTCCACTTCGCCTACTTCGATTCGCTCATCTCTAGTGGTGTCACATGAGGTGTGTTGGGTAAAGGGTGGGAAGGCTGGCACCAGACCTATTTTTTTTTTTGTGATTCCTGATGTGCTCCAAGCTACAAATGCCACCTTGCAGTGTGCATGTGTTAACACTCGAGGGGGCATTTGTGTTTTTGCGTAGGGGAGGGGAATATTGTATGGACTGAGCCCTTTTGCAGCTAGACTGTCAAAGACTTAGACCTTGTGACATCTTCCTGTGAAGCCTCAGATCTGCTGCCGATCTGTGTCCTTTGCTTTGGGATGCTTGAAGTCACTCTTGTGTAGACCCCAGAAAGGAAAGTGGGAATGGCTGCAAGGGCTGACCAATTAGTGTTTCCACTATTACTGTAGTGTAAGCGTAGCTAAGCTGATGTGTGTGAGCCAATTCCTCTTGTCAAGAGCAAGCCTCTCCAATATTGGAATGCTGGCACCACACCACTGGCAAGGAAGACTGTTCCTTATCATGGCTATCAGCTGTAACATTTGGGTTACGTCCTAAGGTGATCTGAAACATCGTCAATGGACAGCCAGAGAGTATGTTAGCATTGTAGGATATGAGAAGCTTGCTGGAGTGTGGGTGCCAACAATGGCCAAATAATTTTGGCCTTAAGCTCTTCTGGTTCTGGTCATCTAGTTTAGTAACCCAAACCGAAAGAGGAGTTTGCTATGTTGGGTAGGGCTAGGGCTTACTACCTGGGGCCTGTACTATGTGACTGTTTAACATCCATGTGTTTGTCAAATGTCAGGCCTCGCATATTTACTGTCTTTTTTTTGTTACTCTTCACGTAGTTGTACCTCAGGATGCCCCGCCTGTTATGGGGGAACTCCAGCCCCCTCTGGATGCAGAGGCCAACATCCCTGAAGCTCAGTTTCTAAACAGTTTACACATATTCACATGTAAAGTATGTAGAAGGCTTAAGCTCCCCCTTGTCTAAATTGGTCGGCCTCATCCTGGCCCCCCCAAAGAAATAAAACATTCACACTAAACACATCAGGCAAATAGGGGCTTAAGCTTCACACTTAGACCTGACAGATGAGTTTGTCTACATAGGCATACATTAAAGTGTTTTTCTAATTAACTACTTGCCGACCTGCCGCAGTGTTTTTACTGCGGCAGGGCAGCACCTCTGCGCACAGCACCATCTTTTAACGTCGCTCGCACTCCCTGTGTTTTTGTGGGCAGGGGGGGTGCGCGCGCGCCCCCGCCGACCCGCGAGTGTCACCATTCGATCCCCGAAGAATCAATCATTCGGTTTCAGTCAGTGATGTCCGGCTGAAATCGGATGATCGGTCCCTGTCCTATCCTGTCCTGTGTTGACAGTTACACAGGACAGGATATGATGTCAATCTTCTCTGCCTGGGCACATTCCGTTCCAGACAGAGAAGAAGACATACAAATTGTGAGTAAAAAGCAGTACACTTACAGTTAGAACACACCTAGGACACATTTAACCCCCTGATCGCCCCCCCCCCCAGTTGACCCCTTCACTGCCCTGTTACAAGTGTCATTGATTACAGTGAACAGATTTTTACTCATCACTGTATTAGTGTCACTGGCGACTTCCGATAGTGTTAGCGCCCCTCCCAGATAGCGCCAGTTTGCCCGCTAGTACACCAGTAATCCCATTTAACCCCTTGATCACCCCCCCCCCCGTTAACCCCTTCACTGCTCTGTCACCAGTGTCATTGATTACAGTGAACAGATTTTTACTCATCACTGTATTAGTGTCGCTGGCGACTTCCAATAGTGTTAGCGTCAGTTAGCGCTCCTCCCAGATAGCATCAGATTGCCGCTAGTACACCAGTAATCACATTCAACCCCTTGATTGCCAGGAACACACTCACTTGCACACTAAACCTCCATTGCTAGTACAGTGTCTGATTGGATCAATATCTTTGATCAGATCAGCGCTATATCAGCGTTCACATTAGTATAGTGTCCCCAAAAATGCAGCGTCAGCGGGATCAGCCCCGACACCTGCCAACACCTGCGTTTAGCCCCTATGCCCCCCCCCTTCTCCCTCAGCAAGTGCAGTGTCAGTAGATAACTGTCACTTGATACATTATACACAATACCGCAGTGTTCACAGAATCAGGCCTGATCTCTGTTAGCACTTGTCGGTAAATTTTTTGTAGCGGTTCAAGCAGTCCCTGACAGCCAGGCGCTCTTTTTCCCGTGAGTCGTACTAGGTACCTGTAAATTTAGTAGCCAAAATGTCCAACCAAAGGTACTCTAGTGAAGAGGCCTACAGGATTCTGAGCAAGGGGAAGACTTACTGACAGAATTCGCCTCAGAATACGAGCCTGTAGACAGCAGAAGCACCCTGACAGTTAGCTCAGAAGAGGTCCCTGCTAAGATCAGGCATACCCGACCCCATTTCCAGGTTGCTGAGGTGGTACAAATGCATGATGACTCTCATATGCAGCAGAGTGTCAGTACTAGTGCCGCGCTACCTTTTGGTGAACTAGCGAGCACCAGCGGTATGTATAAGACCAGTATATGGTCTTATACATACCAGCACTGCAGTATCACTTGTCAGATTAAAAACTGTGTACATACAGCTGCTGTGTCCCCATAGTGTAACAGGTGGCTCCAGCCACATGAACAACCCCCTCATTCATGCTGTACAGGACAGAGGACCTGTGTGAATGTGGCATTTTGTGTATTTTTTTTCCTCAGCCCATTAATTTCAATGGGCTGCCTAACGTGTGGGAACATACCAAAATACTGCCGGCATATTATTTTCAAAGTGTGTTGCACCTAACCGCACAGTAGTGTAGTGCCATGCATTTTTGTGGCTGTTTTTAATAGACGTGTGTAGGTGCAATTACGTTTTCATCATGGTACCTGCGCACATCTGCAAAGGGCATTACATTTCTTTGCTGTGCTGGAAAATGTGTGTTCTTGCATGTTTCTGCACCACAAATGGTGTGAACAAGTCCTAAGGGCCAGTTCACACTATAGAAACAGTCTAGATGTGTTCCTGATGCATTTTTTTTTCATGCCCTTTTGGCATGCATGTTTAGTGTGTTCCAGTACATTTTGGATGCGTTTTGGACACGTTGCATTGCATTTTTGTATCCCTTCCAGTTAGTTTTTTCTACTTTCTTTTTATTCAATTTAATTAGGGACATGTGCGTTTTAGTACATTCAAGGGCATTTCAACGTGTTCCAGTACAATTCTGTGCAGAAACAATGCAGCGTGGTCAACTTTGTTTACAGCACCTGCAATGCACTGAAAATGCAAGCGCTGATGTGAACTATGACATTGACAACCATATAACCTTCTTTCTGTGCGTTTGTGATACCGAAAAAGCAACTGAAACACATGTAGTGTGAACTGGCCATAACGGTTATTAGAGGTAAGGGAACGGGACTGACCAGGAATTGTGAATTCAGTCAGACTAGTGGTGAGATACAATCAGGAATTGTATAATAATGTGAGATCTGAGCTGGAGGTGATAGGAAATGAGACACATTCACTTGATCAGTAAATAAATAGTTAAGAGTGGGGCGGGGATACATAGATTTGCATATGGGACAGGTGATGATGGGGTGGGCGAGGGGGTCAAGTTGTATAAGGAGACTGTTTTAAAAGAAGATAAAAAAAAGTTACAATGAAATATACACAGCATGAAACTTGCACATTTCAAACTTGTCAGAAGAACAGGACGCAGGTAAGATTCACCCCCTTTCCACTTTCTAGTCATTAGGCAAAATCTTAATTGATTGATCAATATTCCTGGCACTGATACAACCCAGAAAATTGATCTCCATTTTTTTAACATTCATACATGTCAAGGAATTTATAATCTAAGGGCAGAAACTCAGCCATGTACTAGGCCCAATTAACCTAACAGCATGTCTTTGGACTGTTGGCAGAAACACATCCATACAGGGAAAGCATGCAAACTGGGATGCAGCCATGACTGGGATTAGAACCCATGACCAGGGGTGGACTGACAACTCATGGGGCCCCCGGGCAATAGATGATCATGGAGCCCCTGTGTCCCTGCCCAAACTCAAAAAAGCCTATGAAAAAGGTACCAGGGGCATTTCATGGGGCCCCCTACTGACCCCGGGCCCTAGGGCAGTGCCCAAGTTTCCAAATGGTCAGTCCGCTCCTGCCCATGACCCATGTGCTGTAAGTTCTGAGTTCTAACCACTAAGCCACTGTGGGAGACAGAGTTTGAGCTGCAATGTAGAATAGTTACATTGTTTAAAAATGATAAAGCGAGCGCTGGTCAAATTATATAGACTACTAAAATGGTACTACACAAGATAAATATAAATCTAGGTATAGATATGAAGGTAGCAGCTAGCACTCAGGGTATTGGCAACAGTCCCAGAATAGAAATATGTTAAAGTAATAGTGCTGCGCTATAAATGCATGTTATCAATCATCAATGCATTTAAAATTCAAAAAGTGCAAATAAGTGCAATAATGATGTAAACTGATAAATGGTGCTTAAAAAAAGTTCATATAATCATTCCTGAATAATGGAATGTCCTTCGTGTGAGAGTACCAACTCAGAGAGTGCCTATGAATGGCATGTGTGGTTTATCCGTGACAAACAGTAGTGCATGGACTCGTGAAAGGTAATCCACCCTTGGGACGGGTGTAGTACACTATTAAACACCTTTCTGGCTCCTGTGGCTGAGCTAATTTCTCCCCAGGACCATTTTGGCACCCACCCTGATGGATGGATGGAGTTGGATGACTAACCCATAGCTGCCAACATACCGCTGCACCCCCACATGTGTGATGTGTATAACCCATGCGCATTAATACTTTTGTTCTGGTGAGTGTACACCCATCCCAAGGGTGGATTACCGTTCACGAGTCCATGCACTACTGCTCGTCACGGATAAACCACACATGCCATTCATAGGACATTCCATTATTCAGCAATGATTATATGAACTTTTTTTAGCACCATTTACCAGTTTACATCATTATTGCACTTATTTGCAATTTCTGGTTTTTACATGCATTCATTATTGATCACATGCATTTATAGCGCTGCACTATTACTTTAACATAGAATAGTTACATGATTAAAGAGAAGGAAGCTATATCATTATATTGGGAACTTATAACTAGACATTCAAAATTATTTGAGATATAAGTGTGAAAATGTTTAACATTTGAAAATAGAATGTATGACATTCATTAGTAAATGCATTAGTTGTCTGATCATTTTGGAGAAACAGCAACAAAAAAAAATAAATTACAATATAGGTGTACTTTTTATTTTATTTCTAAGTATTCTCATATGCAAACAGAAAAACGCCAACGGGACAAAGCCCGCGGTTGTGCGCCAGCTAGCGAACATATCCGGTATTGCACCTAAAAATGTGCCAGACACGATTGTGTAAAGCGCTGTGGAAATTGATGGCGCTATAGAAGTACCTGAAATAAATAAATCATTCACAATCCCCACCACCACCCTTACCCAAAAATAAAAAAAAAGCGCTCTGCTCGTGACACCAGCTCCCGCCTTCTGACAGCTGCGCCTTGATGACAGATGTCATGATTAGCTAATCGGCAGGTTAGCAGGGGGTGGGGTAGGCTTCCCTGAAGAGATGGGTTTTCAGGGTGCACCTAAAGGAGAAGAGAGTAGGTGATAATCTGATGGGTTGGGGCAGGGAGTTCCAGAGGATGGGTGACACCCTGGAGAAGTCCTGGAGGCGGGCATGGGAGGAGGAGACCAGGGAACTAGAGAGAAGGAGGTCTTGTGAGGAGCGGAGTGTGCATTTTGGGTGGTACGTGGATATTAGGTCAGTGATGTAGTTCGGGGCAGTATGGTGGACAGCTTTGTACGTCAGTGTTAGGATTTTGAATTTGATCCGTTGCGCAATCGGAAGCCAGTGGATTGGCAGAGGGGGGTGGCGGAGATGGAGCGGTTGAAAAGGTGAATGAGTCTGGCAGCCGTATTCAGGATGGACTGAAGCGGGGATAGCCAGCGGCGAGGCAGTCCAGTGAGGAGGGAGTTGCAGTAGTCGAGTCGTGATATGATGAGGGAGTGGATGAGCTGTTTAGTGGTTTCTGGGGTTAGGAACGTGCGTGAATCAAAAAACAGAAAAGACACCATCGCGTAATATATCAAAACCATCTGATTTATTCGATGAAAAAGCGCTTACATAGTTAAGATGTACATCGGCGTTGGTTCAAAACCTGTAGATCGGACCTCATCTAAAATGGCCGCTGTGCAACTTCCGGTTATCGTCTGACGTCACTTACTGACGTGTTTCATCATTACGACTTTGTCAATGCTGATGTACATGTTAAGTATGTAAGCACTTTTTTATCTAATAAATCAGAAGAGCTGCAGAAGAGGTGTGAGGGTCACATGAAATGGCCTGACATGGCCTTGTGTTTGACACATGTGCTGTAGAGAAAAGAGCACTGCAGATAAACAGGTATAACCTATATAGGAAGCAGGGGCAGAATGACCATTCGGGCATTGCCCTAGGGCCCGGGGTCAGTAGGGGGCCCAGTGAGAGGCTCACTGGGCACAATTCACTAAGCGGTATCTTACCGCATCCAAGTATGCGGTAGGATCCCGCATAGCATTATTTTTAAAAAAGTAATTTTATCAAGTCATTATTTTAGTAGTGAAAACCATGCGTTCATGTTGTAGCTGTCAGCGGGGTTCCCCACTGACAGCTGAATGTAAAAGAAAGAATTGTCAGCAACTAAAAAAATAATTTAAAAAATGGTGTTGGGTCCACCCCCCCCCTCCATCCATACCAAGCCCTTCAGGTCATAACACTTGCAAAGGGTTCCTGAGCCTTTAAATGGTCTCTCAGTCTGGTTCAGTAGGAATCACAATCATGGGAAAGACTGCTGACCTGACACCATCACTGACACCCTCCATAAGGAGGGAAAGCCTCAAAAGGTCATTGCAGAAGAAGTTGGATGTTCCCAAAGTGCTGTATCAAAGCACATTAATAGAAAGTTATGTGGAAGGGAAAATTGTGGAAGAAAAATGTGCACAAGCAGCAGGGATGACCGCAAATGAATGGGCAAAAGGAGGACCACATGGCCACATAGATGTGAACCTGGGGTGACAGCAATCTACTCTCATTTGTGGACAACACCCACCTGTCTCCTGTTAGAATACATGTTTTAATATCTCAAACCTTCTCACTGCCACAGCCATCTCTCCCATTGTCACTTACTGCATTTTCAAGGTGACATACAAAGCTTTTAATAGTCCTCTATACATATCTATGTTGAAGGGATTTGGGAGAAGGCTCTGAAGCACGTTGCCCGCCCTTTGACGGAATTACCACAATTATTTCCGTAGGAGCTGTAGTACCATCATTACAATCCTTTTGACACTCCTAGTCTCACTTGTGTTTTGTTTTATCATGTATTAGTTGTTATTCGACTTGTTCTAAGTCTTCATTAATTAAAGCAGGTAGCAATTATGATAATGTAAATACTGCTCCTTTACATAATTGATAGGTGTCCTACATTCTGAAGAAAAAAAATCCTTAGGCATCAGATAATGTCAGGATCTGTATTGTCATCTATCATGGAGATCAAAGGGTTTTTTAATCAGGCTTATATGTGGCTTCATAATGCTTTTTACGTTTGTAGTGCTACCCCCACAGGAGCCGCTGGTTATATTGGGTCCTCTATTCTTACCTTAACCTTGGCAAAGATCTCAGCACCACTGACACCTCGGGTATAGATGTCGGTAGGTAGAGATAAAAACTTTTTGAGAACACCTTAGGGGCATCCTGAAATGAGATTCAAGACCTTGTGGTAAAGTAACATAGTATATTGTAAAAAAAAAATATACAGTATTGTAAAGCTACACATTATATAGCTAGAGTGTTACCTTAAGTTCAAACTAAACCAGCATGAACTATAGCTCTTCCCACTAAATTAGCAGCATAGGGCAACAGCAGACTGGTATCAATGCAGATCAGGGCTATGGGAACTTGGGGTGAGAGAGCTAAGCCTTGGCCTTCTGGAAACAGAGAAATATACATATGTTGGAAAATGGTGCTCTATAGCAGGTGAATTAGGTACAGTCTTTAGGGTAGTCTTCTGCTGGCTACGTTGGGGCCCTTGAAGATGTTGATGCGCTTGTTGGAGAGGAGGGGGTAATATCCCTGCAAACAGTGAGTCAGTCCTAGAAAACATTGGACTCCTTGGAACATGGATGAGGGAGTGGCCAAGTGAGGGTTAACACTCTGAGATATGACAATGGTTAGATATATGGGTTTTCCATTAATATATATATATATATATATATATATTTAATAGTAAGCAGATAGGGGATGTCAGTAGGAATAGAGGACAGTAAAGTTCTCCAAGAGACTAGGCACAGAGTCAGTAAAAGGAATCACTAATGGGTCAATATCTACTCACTAGCTCCTCGGCACTTGTTGAATCAAGGATGTTGGATCCCAGGTATCTTCCTGCAGCGATTTGACAAGTGGTGGATTCTATGATCCAGCTGTGAACCTCGACTAGGTTCAGTACTTTGGATCCCCCAGTGGCACAAATGGTGGGCCTTGATGCAGGAATTGACCACTGCAAGGAACTACTCTGCCTCTAGCTGAGTCTAGCGGTCTACTGCCGATCTTCCCACTCTCTGGAACTGACAAGCCCAGGGGAAGACTGACCATTCCGGCACTCGGGCACTGCCCAAGGGCCTGGGGTCATTAGGTGGCCCCATGAGATGCCCATAGTACCTTTCATAGGCTGTTTTGGGTGTGGTTTGAGTGTGGGCGAGGACACAGGGGCCCCATGATCCCCTATTGCCCGGGGGCCCCATGAGTTGCCAGTCCGCCCCTGGACGGGCCGCAACATAGATGTGACACTAAATATCTGACCAGACTCTCCATTTCTCTCTTGCAGGACCTTCTCTTTCTTACACACCAGCGGTTAACCAATTGCATCTGCGTTTTCTATTTATCTGGCCCTTCCTGCCTCCAGGCACACTGGATTCTGTCATTTCTCTTGCTTGCAATGATACTGGTATCTCTTCTGGCCCAAACTACATCTCCCAGAATTAAGTGCTCCAGGATTAAAAGAATCAAAGGTTCTTAGTTTGAAGGAATTCCATCTTGTGGCTTAAAAAAGTGAACTGCATTCAGGAGATATTCACCATAATAATGCATTATAAACCCTGCGCATTCCAGTAACAGTGATTCTGGTTACACTTGGCACCCCATACAGCGTGTGTCCTGAAACCTATTTACCCTGTATACTAGGCCTGGACTGGCCAAAGGGCACACCGAGCCGGGGCCGCCTGGATAGGAAGGGCAGCCAAGTGGCACATAGAGGAACAGGTTCTTGCATTTCACTCCTGCAGCCACTGAATTCCCACTTCTCTCCTCTCCCTCCTGCAGGCATTCAGCTGAGGTAGGAGAGAAATGCACAGACTGGTTCCTCTATGTGCCGCCTGCTTTCCCTTACTATCCATCTTCTGCTGCCCTCCTGTATACTCCCCCAGGTTCACCCCCCCATCCCTCACAGCGCTGCTACTGCAGGGGATCTGTCAGTATAGACTGTGCCCTGGGGCTCTGTGCTGAGAGAGTATCTCTCCCACAGCACAGAGCCAGTGCTGACAGTACCCCCCACCATCACCACAGATGGGATAGGACAGAGAAAGCTGGTTCTGCCCCTCCTCCGCCCACCCTCTCCTCCCGTATCTGCCCTGCCCACACTTCCCACAGTCTTGCATCTTCTCTCCCTCTTTCTCTCTCTCTTCCTATTTCTCTCTCTTTCCTTTTTTCTTCCTTCTCTTTCTCTCTTTGCTTGCTTTCTTTATTTATTTCTCTTTCAATTTCTCTCTCTTCCTTTCTCTCTCTCACCCTTTTTCTTCCTTCTTGCTCTCTCTTTCCTCTTTCTCTCTCTCTCACCCCCCCCCCCCCCTCTCTCTCTTTTCGTTTCTCTCTTCCTAGTTCTTTCTCTTCCTTTCTCTCTTTCTTTCTTTCTTGTTGTTCTACTTGTTCTAAGTCTTCATTAATTAAAACGGGCAGCTATTATGATAATGTAAGCACCGCTCCTTTACATAATTTATAAGTGCTCTACATTCTGAATAAAAAAAATCCTTAGGCATCAGATAATGTCAGGGTCTGTATTGTCATCTATCAAGGAGATCAAAGGGTTTTTTTTTATTAGGATTATATGTGGCTTCATAAAGAAAATACCTTTTTACTTGTGTAGTGCTACCCCCACAGGAGCAGCTGGTTACATTGGGTTCTCTGTGAGAGAGCTAAGCCTTGGCCTTCTGGAAACAGAGAAATATACACATGTTGGACAATGGTGCTCTATAGCAGGTGAATTAGGTACAGTCTTTAGGGTAGTCTTCTGCTGGCTACGTTGGGGCCCTTGAAGATGTTGATGCTCTTGTTGTAGAGGAGGGGGTAATATCCCTGCAAACAGTGAGTCAGTCCTAGAAAACATTGGACTCCTTGGAACATGGATGAGGGAGCAGCCAAGTGAGGGTTAACACTCTGAGATATGACAATGGTTAGATATACAGGTATTCCATATATATCTTTCTTTCTTTCTTTTTTTCTCTCTTTCTTTCTTTCAGAGAAAGCTGGTTCTGCCTCTCCTCCGCGCACCCTCTCCTCCCGTATCTGTCCTGCCCACACTTCCCACATGTGTCTTCTCTTCCTATTTCTCTCTCTCTCCTTTTTTCTTCCTTCTCTTTCTCTCTTTGCTTGCTTTCTTTATTCTCTTTCTATTTCTCTCTCTCTCTCTCTCACCCCTTTTCTTCCTTCTCTCTCTGTCTCTTTTCTTTCTCTCTCTCTCTCTCTCTCTCTCCCCCTCTCTCTCTCTTGCTTTCTCTCTCCTTCTCTCTCTTTCTCTCTCTCCTTCTTTCTCTTTCTCTCTCTTTCTCTCTCTCTCTCTCTCTTTCTCTCTCTCTTTTATCTTTGCTTTCTTTCTTTTCTTTCTCCACTCTGGAGACCGCTAGATTTGACTTTTTTTGTGTCATACCAATACAAACAAGAGAAATAAACATGAGAATACCGAAACATTTGTAATTGCAACAATTTTCTGGGCGAAGTGGTGCATTAGCTGATATAAATGCAGGGGGGAACAATATATTTAGCAATGACTGTAGATAGATAGATTTTTTTAAACATATATTTTTAACGCATTTTTTCAGAAAGAAAAGAGAGCATAAAATAGGAACATAAAAAATAAATCAACAGTACAAAATTTGTGTACCGTCAGCTCCCATTTTTTATAATGCATTTCATTTTCTCAATAACTAACTGTTAGCGGTGGCTTGGGGGCACTGCGAGGCCTGTAAAGGAACATGAGACATTTTCCATGAAGGTAGATTCTCCAAACAAATTTCGCCTAACCAGCATCATATCACTATAAACTACAATTAGAGTCTAATTCAGATAGAATATCTGAGAGGAAGAAATTCATAATTTTGCAGCAGAAACAATTGAGTCCTGTCCGTGATACTTTTTTTATTTGCACTAACATACAATTTTGAGGACAAGCTTTCGGGGTATGTCCCCTTCTTCAAGGTCCAGGCAGTACTACTACACAAAGTTTTAGCAGAATGTTAAAGAGATGTTGGAATGGGGGAGAGAAAAAAAAAAAAAACAGAAAGAAACACACACAAACAAATGTACCGTATATACTCGAGTATAAGCCGAGTTTTTCAGCACATTTTTTGTGCTGAAAAACGGCCCCCTCGGCTTATACTCGAGTCAACGTCTGCAGATGTCTAGCAGGGGGGGCGCGAGGCTCCATCAAGGGGGGCGCGTACAGGGGTGGGCAGAGGGCTGCTGTCTCTTACCTGGCTCGATGATGATCCACGATGATCCATCCAGGAAGCGCTGCTCCTTCCGTCACTCCGGCCACTCCCTCACTCCTGCCGCTCGGCTCCGCCTCCTCACCGGTGATTGGCCGCCAGAACTGTAGCTCAGGAAAGGTACACAGGCGGCCAATCACGGGCGAGGAGGCGGAGCTGAGCGGACCCGCGAAAATCGAGTGAGGGAAAAGCCGGTAAGTGTGCAGTGCAGAGGTACTGCTGCAACCACATATGTTGGCTGCAGCAGCACCATACTGCAACAGGGGTCAGCAAGTGTCATTGGTGTCAGTGGGAGGAATAGTGCCGCATCATTGGTGTCACTGATACTAATGATGGGGCATTATTCCTCCCACTGACACCAACGATGGGGCACTATTCCTCCCACTGACACCAACGATGGGGCACTATTCCTTCCACTGACACCAACGATGGGGCACTATTCCTCCCAGTGATACCAATGATGGGGCACTATTCCTCCCACTGACACCAATGATGGGGCACTATTCCTCCCACTGACACCAATGATGGGGCACTATTCCTCCCACTGATACTAATGATGGGGCATTATTCCTCCCACTGACACCAACGATGGGGCACTATTCCTCCCAGTGATACCAATGATGGGGCACTATTCCTCCCACTGACACCAATGATGGGGCACTATTCCTCCCACTGACACCAATGATGGGACACTATTCCTCCCACTGACACCAATGATGGGACACTATTCCTCCCACTGACACCAATGATGGGGCACTATTCCTCCCACTGACACCAATGATGGGGCACTATTCCTCCCACTGACACCAATGATGGGACACTATTCCTCCCACTGACACCAATGATGGGGCACTATTCCTCCCACTGACACCAATGATGGGACACTATTCCTCCCACTGACACCAATGATGGGACACTATTCCTCCCACTGACACCAATGATGGGGCACTATTTCTCCCACTGACACCAATGATGGGGCACTATTCCTCCCACTGATACCAATGACGGGACACTATTCCTCCCACTGACACCAATGATGGGGCACTATTCCTCCCACTGACACCAATGATGGGGCACTATTCCTCCCACTGACACCAATGATGGGACACTATTCCTCCCACTGACACCAATGATGGGACACTATTCCTCCCACTGACACCAATGATGGGGCACTATTCCTCCCACTGATACCCTCGGCTTATACTCGAGTCAATAGTTTTTCCCAGTTTTTTGTGGTAAAATTAGGTACCTCGGCTTATATTCAGGTCGGCTTATACTCGAGTATATACGGTACACAGCAATAGTTATAGGACTAGGATTAGACTAGAGATAAATCCTAGTCTTATAACCATTACTGTGTACATTTGTATGTGTGTCTCTTTCTGTTTTGTTTTTTCTCTCCCCCTTCCAACGTCTCTTCTAACATTCTGCTAATACTTTGTGTAGTAGTACTGCCTGGACCTTGAAGAAGGGGACATACCCCCAAAGCTTGTCCTCAAAATTGTATGTTAATGGAAATAATAAAAGTATCACGTCAGGACTCAATTGTTTCTGTCGCAAGTGAACTAATACGTCTGCAATCACCTCAAGCATAATTTTGTAGCGAAAACAATTTTACCCCTAAATCCTATTATCTGCCAATAAATCAGTTCATCAGTTTATTTTTATAATACATGTAAATGTATTATACATATTAAGCTGTTGTTATTCTTAGGATTAGTGATGTGTATATTTTTGTAAGCTGTACAATCCGCTGTTAATTAAATTATTCTCTAGATTGACAATGTCACATATGTGTATAATGAGTCACTGAAATTTGGGATCAACCTGATCAGCAGGGTGCAGATTGAATGTGATAAGCCCAGTACAGTATGTGATAATGATAATCAGGGCCCTTTCACACGTCTGCATTGTGGCATCGCATGTGTTACTGGGTGCTGTAGAGCAGTGGTCTCCAAACTGCGGCCCGAGGGCCAGATGTGGCCATTTGCTTGCTTTTATCTGGTCCTTGGGGCACTATTTCATCCACTGATACCAACAATGGGGCATAACTCCCTCCACTAACACCAATGAAGGGGCACAATTTCTCCCAATGACACCAATAATAGAGCCCAGTGACACCAAAGGGGGGACAGAATTCCTCCCAATGACACCACTGATGGGGCGCCATTCCTCTCACTGACATCAGGACCTTTTCTAGTCCCATTGGCCAGTCCGGCCCTCCTAAAGTCTGAAGGACAGTAAACTGGACCTTTGTTTAGAAAGTTTGGAGACCCCTGCTGTAGAAAACGGAGACCCGCATTGCATGCGGTGCTTCATTGTGCTGCCATCAATCCTGAATGGCGCATCGATGTACTAGGGCAGCGTTTTAGCATGCTGCAATGCACACCAATGCATTGTAATGTATGGCATTAGAAAAAAAGGGCGATGTGCAAATTTTAAGCATGTCAGGGTGTGTTGGAGGCCCATTCACACATATTAATGGCCAACATGGCACTCATTAATGCACTACAAAGATGTAAACGCCGGGTCCTTGTAGTTTACATCTACTTTAATGTAAACATTTTCTGACAGCAACACGATACTGCCATTGCTGGTCCCCCACACTGGAAATGTTAGGTGCCTGACTGTCATGCTGCTTCTTCAGCTTTACTAGCCCAGAATATACAGTATTTGCAGGTTATAAAGGAAATACCTTTTACTTGTGTACAGGGGCGGGCTGACAACTTATGGGGCCCCCAGGCAATAGGGGATCATGGGGCCCCTGTGTCCTTGCCCAAACTCAAAAAAGCCTATGAAAAAGGTACCAGGAGCATCTCATGGGGCCCCCTACTGACCCCGGGCCCTCGGGCAGTGCCCGAGTTTCCAAAGGGTCAGTCCGCCCCTGCTTGTGTATCGCTACCCCCACAGGAGCTGCTGGTTATATTGGGTCCTCTGTTCTTACCTTGACCTTGGCAAAGATCTCAGCACCACTGACACCTCGGGTATAGACATCAGTAGGTAGAGATAAAAAATTTTTGAGAATACCTTAGGGTCATCCCGAAATGAGATTCAAGACCTTATGGTAAAGTAAAAATAGTATATTGATTCTTCAGCTTCACTAGCCCAGAATGTACAGTATTTGCAGTTTATAATTTCAAGTATTCTAAGAAGAGTTATATAACAATTTAATATGTGCCCTTTGTGTTGATTAGTCTTTGATTTATGGCATGTTTTCTTATTTCATAGAAAGTACTAATATAGGTTTAATTCTATCCACTACTTATACTTTAATTCTTGAGAGTAGAAGTATAAATTGGGGCAGGCTGGTAGGGGCCATAGTGAATACTTTGCCCAGGGGCCCATGGTGCTATTAAGATGGCCGTGTTTGTACATGTCTCTCTAACAGGGGCGGACTGACCATTTGGAAACTCGGGCACTGCCCAAGGGCCCGGGGTCAGTAGGGGACTCCATCAGATGCCCCTGGTACCTTTTTCATAGACTTTTTTGAGTTTGGGCAAGGACACAGGGGCCCCATGATCCCCTGTTGCCTGGGGGCCCCATGAGTTGTCAGTCCGCCCCTGCTCTCTAATACACACAATGAGAAAATTGGATGGAAAAAAGCGAATTCAGAGTTATTGTCCGATAATCTCTTTGTTAGTACACAGCTTTTTAGAGGCGATCATGACAGCTCCTGTGAAAATATCTGAAGGGACTAGCACAAAAATTTTGATAGTATTTGAGAGAAAATTCTAGCAAGGTGACTGGTGCATAGACGTGCGCATGCGCATGGCATCGCTTATAGAATTGAACATAGGCGGGTGCAGGAATGCTCGCACGTGTGTCCACAGTTCCTGTTGGTGCTAGATGGGCTATTTAAGGGATGCTGTTGCTCACTGTCAGTGCTGATTGATCTTCAACTTTTCCTGTGTCTTGAATGTATTCTGTATCTGATGACCCGGCTTGATACTGACCTAATCCTAGATTCTGCTTGTACCTCTGCATGCATGTTCCTGACCACGCTTCTGCCTATGCTTCTTTACCTCGTGGCCCGCCTGCTTCGGACTTTGGCTACCTCTGTGACCTCACTTCTGTCTCCATCTTGGCTTCATACCACTTCTGGCTGTCCTTCATAACCGCCCCAGTCTTCGCAGCGTGTTCTGGCATAAAGCCCACTGAGAACTTCAACAAGCCAGAACCTGCAGTACACGCGGAGTGCCCCTTTAACATTGGCTGGTCCAGCATACATCTCTGCTGCTCCTGGCCTGTTGTCCTGCCCGACTTCTCAAACATGCATCTCCTGCTGCAAGTTCTGCTATCAACACCTGCAGGCACTTATGTTCCTCCTGTCCCTGAGCACCATCTCTTCCACCTTCAGTGGTGCCTGGGTTTGAGATACAATAGAGGCCAACTTTGTCAATTCAGCCTCCTACCAGGTACGTGACAGTATTTCTTAAAAAAAAAAAAAAATTGAGTGACCAAGACCTTGCATGCTCGGAAATGAAAGAATACACTACAACACAATATAATACATGACACCACTTCTGAAGTTGTACAAGAATTTTTGCAAGTCTAGTAACCTATTCTTTTTCGATATGAGACTAGACTAGCAAAAAAACCCCATAAAACAGGCAATCGCTCATCCAACATTCTCATTGTGTGCACTAGGCATACTCTAAATCAGACATCACTAAATGGCAGACCGCAGTCCAGATCTGGACCCGATTTGCTGTCCCACCAGCCACAGCCCTGCCATTTAAGAGCCGGCTCTTCTGCTCAGCTGCCGTCACTGCTATCATCCAGCTGACATTGGAGGCACGACAGCTCCAGATGGAGCTCATGTGCCTCCCACTGTCCATCTGGAGCTGTCCTGCCTCCAATGTCCGCTCTAGACTGATGTGTCTACCGCAGTCCATCTGGAGCTGTCCTGTCTCCAATGTCTGCTCTAGACTGATGTGCCTCCCACAGGCCATCTGGAGCTGTCCTGCCTCCAATGTCTGCTCTAGACTGATGTGCCTCCCACAGGCCATCTGGAGCTGTCCTGCCTCCTATGTCTGCTCTAGACTGATGTGCCTCCCGCAGTCCATCTGGAGCTGTCCTGCCTTCAATGTCTGCTCTAGACTGATGTGCCTCCCGCAGTCCATCTGGAGCTGTCCTGCCTCCAGTGTCTTCTCTAGACTGATGTGCCTACCGCAGTCCATCTGGAGCTGTCCTGGCTTCAATGTCTGCTCTAGAATGATGTGCCTCCCGCAGTCCATCTGGAGCTGTTCTGCCTCCAATGTCCGCTCTAGACTGATGTGCCTCCCGCAGTCCATCTGGAGCTGTCCTGCCTCCAAAGTCCGCTCTAGACTGATGTGCCTCTTGCAGTCCATCTGGAGCTGTCCTGCCCCCAATGTCCGCTCTGGACTGATGTGCCTCCTGCAGTTAATCTGGAGCTGTCCGGCCTCCAATGTCCACTCTAGACTGATGTGCCTCCCACAGTCCATTTGGAGCTGTCCTGCCTCCAGTGGCTTCTCTAGACTGATGTGCCTCCCGCAGTCCATCTGGAGCTGTCCTGCCTTCAATGTCTGCTCTAGACTGATGTGCCTCCCGCAGTCCATCTGGAGCTGTCCTGCCTCCAATGTCCGCTCTAGACTGATGTGTCTCTTGCAGTCCATCTGGAGCTGTCTTGCCCTCAATGTTTGCTCTAGACTGATGTACCTCCCGCAGTCCATCTGGAGCTGTCCTGCCTCTAATGTCCACTCTAGACTGATGTGCCTCCCACAGTCCATCTGGACCTGTCATGCCTCTGATGTCAGCTGTATCCTGATGTGCCTTCCACCTTCTGCCCTTTGTAGGTAGGAGATGAAAGGGAACTACAGTATGTAACTGCTGTGAAGGATTTGGGGGAAGCCGAGGGTAATGTGAAAGGGGGCAGAGGACAGGAATATGAAGGAGGAGGGGGGTGAAGACAGGAATGTGAAGGTGGAGGGGGGGTGTTAAAAGGGGGGGGTAACAGAAATGTGAAGGGGTTGATGTAAAGGGGGCAGTGGACAGAAATCTGAAATAGGAGGTGGGGGGGGTGATACAAAGGGGGGCTGAGGACAGTAATGTGAAGGAGGGGGGGCTGATATAAAGGGGGCAGAGGACAGGAATGTGAAGGTGAGGCTATATTAATGGGGGGAGTGATGTGAAGAGGGGTTGAAGAACTGTTGTGAAGGGGGGGACTGTGATGTAAAAGAGTGATCTTGATGTAAAGAGGACAGAACTATGATGTAATGGTGGTGTGTGCGATCTGTGTAGCAGGGGTCTGAGAACACTGTTGTAATAACAGGATTGTAGTGTGAACAGAGGTGGACTGACAACTCATGGGGCCCCCGGGCAATAGGGGATCATGGGGCCCGTGTGTCCTTGCCCAAACTCAAAAAAGCCTATGAAAAAGGTACCAGGGGCATCTCATGGGGCCCCCTACTGACCCCGGGCCCTCGGGCAGTGCCCGAGTTTTTAAATGGTCAGTCCGCCCCTGAGTGTGAAGGATGTGAGGCTAGGTTGACATCATTGCTACCTGTGTTCTGCGTGTAGGTAGCCCATTCATTCCAATGTCTTACATGCAGAAACGCAAAAAAAAAAAACTTCCTGATCCCTTTTTTTTAAACCTCGCTGTGCGTGTGGCATTTGCCGATGTTCCGAGCTGCCATTAAGAATCAAACATGCGATTCAGACCTCAGCTGGAAGAAAATCTTAGTGACCGGACCTCCATGAATTATAATTCAATACCCCTGTTGTAAATGTTTTCTGTTATCAACAGTTAATAAATTCATTATTCATGAAGGATAAATAGTAACACTAAGATGTAATATGATGTATACATCTCCGCACAGCAGGCTGGGGAGGCAGACAAGGTTTTCAGGTTTGTAATCCTTCTTCTTCTTCTTGACAAGACATAGCAGCACCCAGAGAATGCCTGGAGTCTCCTTACCAAGTTTTTTTCACCCCCGCTCCCTGACAGGGCATACTTACACCCTGACACACAATGGCAAGGAAGGAACGGGGCAGGGAAGTCTGCATTCCACAAAACATTAAACTACATAATGACAAATGTGGAAAAATCTCATTGTAAATCACAGTTCACAATCTGACAGGTGACATGAAATGACTGGGGAGTAAAGTCACCTGAACCCGAGCGCCTTCCTCCGTCTTTACCTTTTAAACTGATGTATGTGCATGTGCCAGAAATATACAGTGGGGAAAATAATTGTTTGATCCCCTGCAGATTTTGAAAGTTGGCCCACTTACTAAGAAATGACGGGTCTATAATTTTTTATCATAGGTGTATTTTAAATGATAGAGACAGAATATCAACCAAAAATCCAGAAAAAACACATGATACAGATGTTATAAATTGAGAAGAAACAAAATAAGGTCATGGAGTGGCCTAGCCAGTCTCCAGACCTTACTATAGAAAATTTATGGAGGGAGCTGAAACTTTGATTTGCCAAGAAACCTTAAGGATTTAGAGAAGATCTCTAAAGAAGAGTGGACCAAAAACCCTCCTGAGATGTGTGCAAACCTGGTGACCAACCACAAGAAACGTCTGACCTCTCTGTTTGCTAAGAAGGGTTTCTCCAACAAGTGCTAATGCAGGCCATACACGGGTCGATTTCCAAACAAATTTTCTTTTCAAAATTGGAAATTTTTTACCTTTTGTACTCCGATGGTGCCACCATTGATTTCCAAATTCGACCAACCAAGCCTTTAATTTCACCTCATGTTGCTACACAAATGAATTTTCAAGGCCAAGAATTTTCTTTTCTTTCCAGGTCACAGCTCATGCTCATTTCTTTTTCAATTTCTCACACAATTTTCTCCCATTATTGATTAGAAATTAATTCATTTTTCAAAAAATTTCCAACATGCCAGATCACTCAATTTCGAAGGTCGCTCGAAAATCAGCTGTGGCCCACAAATGTGCGAAAATCGAACTAAAATTCTTAGGAAAGATTTTAGAAAGAAAATTATTTTGGAATTTGACCCGTGTATGGCCCGCTTAAGTCATGTTTTGCTCGAGGATCAAATACTTATTTTACTCACTGAACTGTAACTCAATTTATAACATTTGTATCATGTATTTTTTCTGGGTTTTTGGTTGATATTCTGTCTCTATTATTTAAAATACACCTATGATAATAATTATGGAGGGAGCTGAAACTTCGATTTGCCAAGAAACCTTAAGGATTTAATGAAGATCTGTAAAGAAAAGTGGACCAAAAACCCTCCTCAGATGTGTGCAAACCTGGTGACCAACCACAAGAAACATCTGACCTCTCTGCTTGCCAAGAAGGGTTTCTCCAACAAGTGCTAATGCAGGCCATACACGGGTCGAATTCCAAACAAATTTTCTTTTCAAAATCAGAAATTTTGTGTCTTCTGTACTCCGATGGTGCCACCATTGATTTCCAAATTCGACCAACCAAGCCTTTAATTTCATCTCATGTTGCTACAGAAAAGAATTTTTGTGGGCAAGAATTTTCTTTTCTTTTAGGTCACAGCTCATGCTCATTTCTTTTTCAATTTCTCACACAATTTTCTCCCATTATTGATTAGAAATTAATTCATTTTTCAAAAAATTTCCAACATGCCAGATCACTCAATTTCGATGGTCGCTCGAAAATCAACTGTGGCCCACAAATGTGCAAAAATCGAACTTAAATTCTTAGGAAAGATTTTCGAAAGAAAATTATTTTGGAATTTGACCCGTGTATGGCCGGCTTAAGTCATGTTTTGCTTGGGGATCAAATACTTATTTTACTCACTGAACTGTAACTCAATTTATAACATTTGTATCATGTATTTTTTCTGGGTTTTTGGTTGATATTCTGTCTCTATTATTTAAAATACACCTATGATAATAATTATGGAGGGAGCTGAAACTTCGATTTGCCAAGAAACCATAAGGATTTAGAGAAGATCTGTAAAGAAAAGTGGACCAAAAACCCTCCTCAGATGTGTGCAAACCTGGTGACCAACCACAAGAAACGTCTGACCTCTCTGCTTGCCAAGAAGGGTTTCTCCAACAAATATTAATGCAGGCCATACACGGGTCGAATTCCAAACAAATTTTCTTTTCAAAATCAGAAATTTTGTGTCTTCTGTACTCCGATGGTGCCACCATTGATTTCCAAATTCGACCAACCAAGCCTTTAATTTCACCTCATGTTGCTACAGAAAAGAATTTTCAAGGCCAAGAATTTTCTTTTCTTTCCAGGTCACAGCTCATGCTCATTTCTTTTTCAATTTCTCACACAATTTTCTCCCATTATTGATTAGAAATTAATTTGTTTTTCAAAACATTTCCAACATGCCAGATCACTCAATTTTGATGGTCGCTCGAAAATCAAATGTGGCCCACAAATGTGCGAGAAATCGAACTAAAATTCTTAGGACAGATTTTTGAAAGAAAATTATTTTGGAATCTGACCCGTGTATCGCTGGCCTAAGTCAAGTATTGCTTGGGGATCAAATACTTATTTTACTCACTGAACTGTAACTCAATTTATAACATTTGTATCATGTATTTTTTCTGGGTTTTTGGTTGATATTCTGTCTCTATTATTTAAAATACACCTATGATAATAATTATGGAGGGAGCTGAAACTTAGATTTGCCAAGATACCTTAAGGATTTAGAGAAGATCTGTAAAGAAAAGTGGACCAAAAACCCTCCTGAGATGTGTGCAAACCTGGTGACCATCCACAAGAAACGTCTGACCTCTCTGCTTGCCAAGAAGGGTTTCTCCAACAACACGGGTCGAATTCCAAACAAATTTTCTTTTCAAAATCAGAAATTTTGTGCCTTTTGTACTCCGATGATGCCACCATTGATTTCCAAATTCAACCAACCAAGCCTTTAAATTCACCTCATGTTGCTACAGAAAAGAATTTTTGTGGCCAAGAATTTTCTTTTCTTTCCACGTCACAGCTCATGCTCATTTCTTTTTCAATTTCTCACACGATTCTCCCATTATTGATTAGAAATTAATTTGTTTTTTAAAAAATTTCCAACATGCCTGGTTTACTCAATTTCGATGGTCACTCGAAAATCAGCTGTGGCCCACAAATGTGAGAAGTTCGAACTAAAATTCTTAGGAAAGATTTTAGAAAGAAAATTCTTTCAGAATTCGACCCGTGTATGGCCGGCTTAAGTCATGTTTTGCTTGGGGATCAAATACTTATTTTACTCACTGAACTGTAACTCAATTTATAACATTTGTATCGGGTGTTTTTACTGGATTTTTGGTTGATATTATGTCTCTATCATTTAAAATACACCTATGATAAAAATTATAAATCCTTCATTTCTTTGTATGTGGGCAAACCTACAAAATCTGCAGGGGATCAAATAATTATTTTCCCTCGCTGTGTGTTTTGTTCATTTTATTTCATTATTTCAGTATTATCTAAGGATTGTGAAAAAAATAATTGTTGCAAGACAATAGAATGGAAAGAAAGCCTTATTTTTTGTCCTTTAAAAAAAACAAAATGTATTATCTTGTTATCTTAAAGTGCCTAAAGTGCCAGAACCTGCATTCCCTAAATCCGCTCTCCCCGGGGAAAAAAAAAAAAAAAATATATATATATATATATATATATATATATATATATATATATATATATAGTGAGGAACAGAAGTATTTGAACCCCCTGAGATTGAACCCCCTGCAAGTTCTCCCACTTAGAAATCATGGAGGGGTCTGAAATTCACATTGTAGGTGCATTCCCACTCTGATAGGCAGAATTTAAAAAAAAATATTCAGGAAATCACATTGTATGATTTTTAAAGAATGTATTTGTCTTGCACTGCTGAACATAAGTATTTGAACACCTAAGAAACAGCAAGAATTCTGGCTCTCAGAGACCTCTTACTGCGCCTTTAAAAAGTCCACCTCTCCTCCACTCATTATTCTAACTTAGTAGCACCTGTCTGAGCTCTTTAAAGACACCTGTCCACCCCACAGTCAGTCAGATGCCAAATACTACCATGGAAAGGTCTACGGGGCAATTGCCAAGCAACTTGGTGAAAATAGATCAACTGTTGGAGCAATAGTTAGAAAATGTAAGAGGCTAAAGACGACTGTCAGTCTCCCGCAGACTGGGGCTCCATGCAAGATCTCACCTCGTGGGGTATCACTGCTGATAAGAAAGGCGAGCAATCGGCCCAGAACTACAAGGGAGGAGCTGGTCAATGACATGAAGAGAGCTGGGACCACAGTTTCAAAGGTCACTGTCGGTAGAACACTACGCTGTCATGATTTGAAATCATGCATTACATGGAAGGTTCCCCTGCTCAAGTCATCACATGTCCAGGCCCATCTGAAGCTTGCCAATGACCATCTGGATGATCCAGAGGAGGCATGGGAGAAAGTCATGTGGTCAGATGAGACCAAAGAAGAACTTTGTGGTCTAAACTTCACTCGTCGTGTTTGGAGGAAAAAGAAGGATGAGTAACATCATGCTTTGGGGGTGCTTTTCTGTGAAGAGGACAGGACGATTGCACTGTATTAAGGAGAGGATGAATGGGGCCATTTATTGTGAGATTTTGAGCAACAACCTCCTTCCGTCAGTCAGAGCATTGAAGATGGGTCGTGGCTGGGTCTTCCAACATGACAACGACCCGAAGCACACAGCCAGGAGAACCAAGGAGTGGCTCCGTAAGAAGCATATCAAGGTTCTGGAGGGGCCTAGCCAGTCTCCACACCTAAATCCAATAGAACATCTTTGGAGGGAGCTAAAACTCCGTGTTGCTCAGCGACAGCCCCGAAACCTGACAGATCTAGAGGAGATCGGTGTGGAGGAGTCGGCCAAAATCCCTGTTGCAGTGCAAACCTGGTCAAGAACTACAGGAAACGTCTGACCTCTGTAATTGCAAACAAAGGCTTCTGTACCAAATATTAACACGGATCTTCTCAGGGGTTCAAATACTTCTGTTCAGCAGAGCAAGACAAATAAATTCTTTACAAATCATACAATGTGATTTCCTGAATATTTTTTTAAAACTCTGTCTCTCAGAGTGGGAATGCACCTACAATGTGAATTTCAGACCCCTCCATGATGGAGAAGTGGGAGAACTTGCACAATCGCAGGGTGTTCAAATACTTCTGTTCCTCACTGTATATATATATGTATGTGTGTGTTATACATTTTATATACTGTACTTATTATTACTATTATTCTTTTTTGTCAAATAAACAGCCCATAGCAGAAATGTTACAACTGCTTTGAGGTGTGAGAACTGAACTGGTTAAAGGAACATTATTATCCAATTTATATTAATATATGAAATGTAACATATGCAGCTGCCAAATGTCTTGAGCTGAAAGGTCTTATTATAAACAAATGCTGAAGGCTGCGATGTTTTGGCACGCTGTTATCTCCATGCTGGATGTGCTGTATTATGTAACATTCTTCTCAAAATCCAGGACTGAAGTGGCCTAGGAGAGGATACAACAAATACAACTATCAGTTAAAAGCAGGGCTTTTTTTCTCAGAGGAAAGGTGGTGGAACTCCCCCACCCAAACCTGGCCACGCCCCCATCAAACCCTAGGACCACCCCTTTAGAGAACAGGAATGCAAGTAAAATTTGGGAGGGGCTTCCGATGACATCATTTCCCGTACATACCATATAAGGGAAATGATGTCATCGGACCCCCGGCTGCCTCTTGCATGATCTGCATGAAACACATGCATAGATATAAAATGACTAATGTACTGACACCAGAAACACATGCATAGATATAAAATGACTAATGTACTGACACCAGAAACACATGCATAGATATAAAATGAATACCGTACTGACACCAGAAACACACGCATAGATATAAAATCAGTACCGTACTGACACCAGAAACACATGCATAGATATAAAATGACTAATGTACTGACACCAGAAACACATGCATAGATATAAAATCAGTACCGTACTGACACCAGAAACACACGCATAGATATAAAATCAGTACCGTACTGACACCAGAAACACATGCATAGATATAAAATCAGTACCGTACTGACACCAGAAACACACGCATAGATATAAAATCAGTACCGTACTGACACCAGGAACACATGCATAGATATAAAATCATGGCAGGCCGTTTGTAAACGTCCAGCATAGATATAAAATCAGTCTAGCATGCATGTGTACCCTGTCTGGTAGATGTGCCTGCTCCTACAGGCTCCCCTAGGGTTGCCACCTTTTCCTCCAAAAAATACCGTCCATCACTGAATTTATCTTTCCTGTTCCTCATGCACAGGAGGGGCGCTCTCGATCGGCGCCGCTGAGCGCTGAGCAATTGCGTTCTGAAATAGTTTAGGTGGGCTCAGGTGGGTGAGGATAGTTTAGGTGGGCTCAGATAGTTTAGGTGGGCACAGGTGGTTGGGATAGTTTAGGTGGGCACAGGCTGGGGAGAGAGTAAAAATTTAGAGCAATACATGATACTGCAGTCAGTGACAGGGAGCCGAGCGCAGCTTACCTACTCCAAGCTGTACGGCCCCTGCGTCCACGCTGTCACTGCCGTTGATGTCGCCGCGCCGCCCCCGATGTTTACACGCCGGCGGGGGGGGGCGGTGAAGCGTGCATAGTGTCCTTGCCCATCGTCCGCGCCCCCGATGTTTACACGCTGGCGGTAGAGGGGGGGGGGGTGAAGCGTGCATGTCCCCGCTCACCGGCTGTGAGCAGCGGCAGTGACAGGTGCCGGGCACGCGCAAGCATGACATAAACAAGCCGCGTCCGGCACCTGTCACTTTCGCTGCTCTGCATAGCTTGTCAGCTCTGCAGAGGCAGTCGGTGAGCGGGGACAAGAAGAAAAAGGTGGCGGAACGCAGTACCGCCGCGTTCCGGCAGAAAGAAAGCCCTGGTTAAAAGACAGTGACAATGAAAAATGCTAAAAGTAATCTATAGTGGGTGCGTCTGTGTGCACATGTGCGTATAATTTTCTTTTTTCATATTTGTTGATAAACAAAAAAAAAGAAACATCTTCCTATTCCTTGTTGGTAAAGAAATTATACAGTATGCAGGCCGTTATACTTAAAATATAACTGTATTTTTGGTAAAGTTGTCTTTAACCTCCTCGGCGGTCTGATTATTTCCGATTTTTTGTGCTGAAAGCGGTACCATTTTTTTGCATGGAAATATGTAGTTTTTTATTGTAGGCTGTAATTTTTAGGAATAACTCACTGAAATCTTCCCGAACAAGAGTCTAGTAAACATCCCGGATATGATAAAACTTGAAACACGAAATCATAAATGATAATTTAATAAATAATCATAAAAAATAATAATATAATAATAATAATATATTTAATTCAATAATATAATCAAACCAAAAACACTGAAATTTGAAATACAGGAGCAAATTCGCACATCGGTGAGCAAAGTCGCAAAATCGTTTTCAGCGTCTGATAACGAATTTCCCCACAAATCATTATCACTGAATTCTGCAAGTGGTTCTGATTTACTATCGCTGTTCTCTAGCCGGTCTAAAACCACTTTTGACGTAAAGGGACGCTTTTTGGACGCCATGGACTTTTCTAAGTTTCCAGGCAGAAAGAACAGTCAAAATGCAGGCAGGGCGCCGGAC
The DNA here is from genome assembly GCF_062004578.1 of Staurois parvus. Lineage (NCBI taxonomy): Eukaryota > Metazoa > Chordata > Amphibia > Anura > Ranidae > Staurois > Staurois parvus. The sequence goes on from NW_028319017.1 coordinate 1,131,064, forward strand.
AAAGCACTCGGGACAAAATGTATGTGAAATGCATTGAAACAGCAATGTTTTACTATATAATAATCATTTTTAAAAAATGACATTTTTTAAAAATTTCAAATTTCCCGCCGGTTCCGGCGCCCGTACGTCCCAACGTCACAGGAACCGGAACACGGAAGCCGAATGCCGGCATCGGCCGGAGGAGATGGCCGGGGACGCTGCAAGGGACACATCGCGGGAGCGAAGGACAAGGTAAGTGCTGCAGGGACTCCCTGAGCAACGCCGCATGGTAAGCCCTAGTGTAGCTCGGGGTTACCGCTCTTGGTACTGAAATTTTACCCCGAGCTACACTCAGGAATACCGCCAGGGAGGTTAAAATTCAGGTCCCCTATTTAACTGTCAATTATCCACAAAAGGTCTTCATGGTAAAAAAAAAAGACAAAGAACCCTAATTAAATAAACAAAACAAACAAAAAAGAAAAAATAGAAACAAAACCCTTCACCCTCTAAAAAAAAAGAAAAAACTGAAAAAAAAGACAAAGAACCCTAATTAAATAAATAAAACACAAAAAAGCAAAAATAGAAACAAAACCCTTCACCCTCTATAGGAAGAAATCAAAAGAGCAGGTTTTTTTAGGCAATTTTTTACCTAAACAGCTCAATGAGATTCCTATGAGTCATTTCAGGTGTGTGACACAGTTTTGATTTTTTTTTTTTTTTTATGCACCGGTTCCACCCTTCCCAGATCTGGCTTCACGCCCAAGTGCATCCAACTGTATCTTCTGTATGACTATAACATACATATAGTGTACCTTGCCTCTAGGTTACGTTCCTCGTGTTGCTGTACGGAAACAAGATTTACGCTTTGTTAGCCAATTATATGTTTTGATAATTGTTATTGACTGAAAAGTGAACTAAAACAATAGAAAGTATCCTGAATATTAAAGTTTATTTAAAACAGAGAAGAATTGGGCTGGAAAGGGGGCGTGGAACAGGTGGGCGGGGGAGGCATTCCCCCTCGGATCAGAACAAATAAGATATGTTGGGTTGGACACTGTAGGTGAAATTTCTCCCCTGATTGTCCTATGAGACTGCATGACCCCTGACCCTATGTTTGGGCAGTGCTGATTGGCCCTGTGCTGATCACATGCACTCTCCCAAAAAAAAAAAAACTTCTCTAGCAATACACACCAAACTGAGCATGAGCAGAGGGACTCCACGGGATATGTCTAATCAGGTGATAAGAAGAAGGGGAGGATCAAAGGAGAAAGGATCAAACAGCCTTTTT